>NW_028297108.1:1522797-1879047 GCF_055798465.1 Pogonomyrmex barbatus
TCTCAAGATGATAAGAGAGTATATCGTTAACCTTACAAGTGAGCATGATACACAAAATGTTTCGTAAATGATTGTTGACTGAGCTTGTTGTCTTTGGCCAAAAGGGAATAAAAGTCTCATAAAAGTTATTAAGTCTTCTTTTCATATTCGATTTTCATATTTTTCATATTCGATGAAAGGAGAAGGCAAGTCTCTCGCGGAATGACTTTCCATATTAAACGATGTCGATCTTTATCAAATTTACTTTAGGTACTTTTTGTGTTAATAAAGCGTTATATGTGGATTTTGCAGTTATTGTTTAGAGAAACAAACGAAATAAGAAGAAATAAAAAGATAAAAGGTTTTAAAGTAAATTAAGCACGACTATAAATTTCGTATTTCTGAGCCAACGTGAGCCAACATCTTTCAAAACGGTAAATGACTGTAATACTGAAATATCGTTATATGCACTATCTCATAATAGTCCCTTTAAGAAAAATATCTTTCTTCCTCATATATAAAATGTAAGATAATTCAAAAGTAATCTCTAAGGATCCCTGCGTCTTTGCCTTGTTTTTGCTAAAAGTCTCGTTTGTAATTAGTTTATAATTAAACTCTCTTGTGTTATTTATGCAAAAGCTAAAAGAAGCGACGACACAAATTGCGGAGTATTCCGCGTATAACATTCTTTTTCTATTTTCGCCGACAGATTACGGGTCGCGCGACACAGGCACTGAAACCCCGTGTAATGTATTAACAAACGCGGCACACCTTCACTACAAAGTTGGGTCGTTTATATTCTTTTTGCTCACGCGCAAAAACCGAGACGAGATTACGGCTGTGCCGGAATGCTTTCAACGATAAACTCTCGCATTATGCATAAGTCTCTTTTGGCGCATGAGCGTGGCTATTTCTATGAATTTCAAAACCGCACTCGTGCGTTTCTATCTCGGTACGTGTTGTACACACGCTCGTAGAATCGAAGATAAGCGTACGCGTCAACTCTCACGATTTCGAAGAGACGCGCGTACTCGCGCGAGTCTCTCGCATTCGTGGCGGGCTCAGCCGTGCAAGATCCCACGGAGAGGCCGAGGAAAACGTGACCAGACGATCATAACTCGAAAGTAGCTAGCGAACAACCGCTGAGGGGCGGGTTAACGAGGCCGCCCTGCGAGGGTTAATGGGTTAACAGGACAGCGTGAGGCCACTGTTGTATCGCAGTCGCGTCGTCCCTAATTCACAGCGCGTGGGAGCCGGCTTAAGAGGGATACAAGCTTCTCCGAGTCCTGATAAAGTGGCCTTTCTTCCCGACAACATCGCGATTAAACGAACGCAAATGTAGAAGTGCTCCTCGCGCATACGAATACTTATCTTGTTACCAGCGAACGTACACTATGTGTGGATATGCTGCTTTATCCTTATAATTTCCGTTATTATAACTAATGTTAGAATTAAGATTTTTATTCAACTGGCTACCTATTGATAATATTTATCGTTTGAAATTAGCACTTATATATCCCTAGAAAAAAAGTGTATACACTTGTATTTCAAAAATATTGTATTTATAAACCTATATTAAAAATGAAATAAAAAACTAGTTACAACTAGATTGTAGTTATAAAATTGAAAGCTGCGCAAGAGTAGGAAAGCTGAAAACGTTATATTTAGATTTAAAAGCATTTCAATCTTCTTAAATCCACGAGTTGAGGATAAACAAAAATTCTACTATGTCATACTCGGCGAAAGAATAAAAGCATAAAATTTTTCAGAATAGCAAAGCGTTACTGCCAGCACCCTTAAGAGCGAGCCCGGACGAGAGTGCATGCGTTCGTTTATTCACGTACCTCACAGTTGTTATCCGCCCGTACTCATCTACACTGCGAGAGGTGCAAAGGATCTTGTCCTAGCGCAAGATAAAGGCGAAAGGTGGAAAATTGCTAGCGATAGAAAAAGGAAGAGTAAGGGAAAAAGTAAGGGAAAGAGAGAGAAAGACAGAGAGAGAGAGAGAGAGAGAGAGAGAGAGAGAGAGAGAGAGTAAAAAAAGAAAACACAGAGAAGCGTGAAAGAAGCGAGAGAGATAATCCAGATACGAAACGAAGTACGTTGTAGGTTGAGTCTACTCAAATCGAGTCGAGGATCTCGGGAGTAAGAGAGGTGACACAACTGACACCTCGTAATACCGAGGCTTGGACCGCTGCCAGTTTGCATAAGAACTGCACATCCTGTGCGCACTCGATGCGCCTGTATTGAGAAGTACTAGTAACCTCCGCCTCTACCGCAGCTCGCTATCCATTCGATAGTCAATACGACGTGACACGACACGTCGGTACGTGAGCGATTCCAGTTTGATGCTTCCAATCTGCGTTATATAAAGGACAACCTAAGAACTAGAATTCTAGATAGGAAATATGATTATCCCACGATGTTATCTTGAAAATGAACATCCCGGATTTGCCGGTGGAGAATGGAAAATGCTTCTCGAAGATGGAATATTTTTAAAAGCTCCGATTTTTTTCTTCTTTTTAATGAGTTTGTTACAATATCAAATTTAAAATACGCATTTTAAACCTGCCAATAATAAAAAATATATATATACATAAAGTTTCTAAATTAGATCGCGAAAGGTAAAATGTATATTAAAACTGGAGTAAAAATATTATAATAATATAATATAATATTACTATATCATTATTATAATAATTGCCAGTTATATAATATACGGAGTTTGCAAACGGTGCTACATAAAAAAAAAACGTTCATGAGCGATAATCAAGGCATTTCGGCAGGCAAAGATCCGGCGGATTCTCGACAAGAGGCAAAACTGGCCACGAGTGTAGAGCGATTTCCGTGGTCCATGATGTGACGAGCGGCTATCTCAGCGGGACTGTATTTATCTCTCACACGTACGGCCGGCGACTTTAAGCGGTATCCAGTGTAGCCGATTACAGAATTTACGGTGCATGTTATTTATCGACTATTGAATTTCAGATCGTCGATTTTGCCCTCTAATTCATATCCGTAGCGAGCGGCTTATCGCGGATACAAATCCACGCGAGAGATCGCGGACGCCACGATTATCATAAGAGATCGCCCATACACGTTCCGGGCGCGTAAAACGCCCGGGACGATCTTATCTTTCCGCCACTGTTACTCAGCGGTGTCATCCATTTGTTATCCTCGCCGATTGGTACTGCCACTCGCGATTTCACGCGCGCGCGCACTATACAATTTTCGCTCCTTCCGTAACTCGGAGCAACCCTCGAACAGAGTAGCGGGGAGTCCTGTTGCACTTCTATGATAATCCCGGCCGGTGCGCTCGCATGATTCTTATTTGAGACGATCCTCTGAAGTTACCGGTTTCATTAATCTCCGCACGCACGATCTGATACTAAATTGTATGCGCTGCTCAATAACGCATTCACGACGAGACGCTATATCACGCTCGCACCCTTTTTTATAATCCGCACGTTATGGTTTGCAACGTAGTGCCTGGAATTGCTCATACAGAACGTAATCGTAAGAAAGCGAGTTAATCGCATAATATATCTACGAGCATACAAAATATAATATATACCGGGCATCTACGGCCGGCATACTTATATCATGTGATATTACGTTAACATGTAACGAAGCGTAAAATCGTAACAACAGTTGTTAGAATATGTACGTGCGCGCGCGCGCGCGCGCACGACACACACACACACACACACACACACGCGCGCGCGCGCGCGCGCGCGCGTCATCTTATCTCGGCAGAATGTACGCACAGGTGTATGCGCTCGACATTGGGCGTCCCTAACTTCTCGAGTGAAGTAACATGTAAATTTCTCCGCTCTTGATCAGCGCGGCACTATCAGCCGAGTCATTATTCGCGAGATCTGATTCGCGAGGACATATCATCGTTTGGCACGTTGGCAAGAATGCGGAGCGATGATCGTCCAAAGCGATACGATATATCGCTGCATCGACAAGTAAGCGCGCGTGTTGCGAGTTGCGAGTGCTCTCATTTACTGTCCGGCGATTCGCGGATTTCAGGTTCACATTTTTGTCCCGTCGCGAAACGCAACGCTTCACTCCGAAATCGCTATCTCTCTCCTCGCGGTACACAAGTCCATCAATTACATTAGTTTTTATCCAGACGGAAAACTAACTTCTTGCTCGTTGGGAGCCGAAAACCTCTGACGATCTTCGTCCTCGTAGCTGCCCAAAAAAAGTCGTAATTACGTCGATTTGAAACCTTTTCCGATTCGAAGTTAAGTTCCATTAAGCTCAACGATTTCCTACTGGCTGATACGCTCATATATCTCGATGACGCAAGTAAGAATCGATTTCGTCCAAGACTCATCTTGCTTGACAACCGGCCATAAAAACTCGACTAAGCATGCGAAATGGTGCTCCATTGAAACCAACCAACAATCCCTCGAGGCAGTGAAATTGCGATTTTATAATGTTCTTTCGAAATCTTGATCGCCCGATTGTATTAAATAAAAACGATGACAAACAAATCATCAATTCTCCTCCTCTCCCCCCCCCCCATTAATATTTTAAAGCCATTAGTGAATAGATTAGGATTTTAATTCTTCTGCACTGTATTACAATTTTCTCCCAAATCTGATTAAATATTGTCTTTGTTCGTAATAGTAGTTCTCACGTTTATTTAAGAGAAGTTGATGCGAGAGAAGAAATAAGCCACATTTCAAGCTCTTCTTTATCCAAATAAAATTGCACGAGATACAATGCATTCCTTTCGGACGCAATTACGTATAATTTATATTTTAAATTACATCCTTATATGTTAACGTATCATAGCGTTACTTATCTTTGTGCTGACTAAGAACGCACGTCCGTAGACGATGTCTGATTTTATCTATATACATCGACGTTACTACGATCAAAGAACTGCTGATACCGCGAGGCACTATAATTTTAAACTGTCTATGACTACACGGGATTTTACAAGGACCTTCTTTGACATAGTCATCCTTACATGCAGATCGAAATTCTGCGAACAATGGTCTGGTGACTATCAACTCGTACACTGGATTATCGCGACTAGGGCGAATCGCTCGTTTTTGTCGAAGTTTGAATTTTATATCGTTACATATTCAATAACGAAATGTGCAGGATATGTCGTTTCTACTACATTAAATTTTAGTGGCAGATTCCTTATTGAGATTATTGAAATTCATTGAAATCATGAGAGAGAGAGAGAGAGAGAGAGAGAGAGAGAGAGAGAGAGAGAGAGAGAGAGAGAGTCGTCGATTTTATTACGTAACTTTCCAATTTTCGATATTGTACACTTTTGTAAATTAGCTTTTGCAAAATTAAGAGAGCTCCTATTATAAAAGATTAAAGTTTACTTTAAATTAAGAAATACAATTTTGTTACCGATTTGCTGCTTAGAAGCAGAAATTTGTCTTTCAATGTAGACAGAATTTTCGATTCTTTTTTATCGAGGGAAAATCAATATTGATGAAGGAATCTGTCATTAAATTTAAATTCAATTTTACGGAGCAGTCATGTATGCGTATTACGCGGCTGAATAAGTGAACGGTATGGCGATGGGAAAATTCTCTCACGGACACTGCCATACAATCTAATTAATCGTAACAAGATTTCGTCAAATCTCGCGGGAGGAAACTCGGCTTTATTAAAACTGCGTTAAGCGAGATGAATTTGCGGAATCAACAAAACTTTCCTGCCGCGCTCCGCAACGCGAGAATATCGTGAAAAAGGAGGGAACCTTGTAATAAGGCGACATCTCAAGAGTTTCTGTCTCGAGGAGGAGACAAGGAAATTCCACTCGGTATCCGTCACACCGCCCGCCGTTTTCTCTACGGAAATTTTATTATGCTTCCGTGAAGAGTTCTTTCGCGCGGAGAACGAATGAGAGGTGAGGAAGATGAGGCCGGAGAGATGACGAAATAAAGAAAAGAAGAGAATGAGGACGGGATAAGAGTTCGAATGTTTCTCTCTCTCTCTCTCTCTCTCTCTCTCTCTCTCTCTCTCTCTCTCTCTCGCGCGCCAGGAAGGCACTTTAAATTTTGCACGTTGAGCCTCGTAATATTCATGGCTCCCTCCGATTAAAACGAGCCGACGAATATTTTTCAAGCTCTCGTCGGATTTACTTCGGAGTATCGCAACAGGCGCATTGTGCATTCCAGGAAATTACTGATGCATTAAGAACGAAACGATCCGCCTTTTATCCGGAGATCGGCCGTGAAGTAACGGTCGATCGTTTTTAATTGTGACTTTCAACACTTCGCACTGATACGGAAAGAAAGGATGGAGTGAATGAGAGAATGAGAGAGGTACATATTAAAGTAACGCCATTAACCGCGTAATATTATTAAATATTATCGCATATCACTTTTAGTCAATATTTCAATACTTCATTAATCCAATTATGCAAGTTTAATCATACGTGTCATGTGAAATATTGTGCTACGTAGGGAAAATGATTTGAGTCATATGTTTCCGAACAAATCATTATATCTCGTGATATTCCGAAATTTCACTGAGAGATTTATTGATTGCATTTCATCAGGACGCAACGCCGGACTGATTATGCATAACAGAGAAGAGCATTTAATTTCAATGACTAGCCATTGGCATTAACACATAAATCTGCTCGGGATAGATTATCCTTGAAATGTCGTGCAATCTCTGTTGAAAATCTGGCTTCGCAAAGAGAAAAGAGAGAAAAGAGAGACAACCCGGTAAGGAGAGCTTCGGTGAGCGAAGTGAAAACTTCATAGTTCCTACTATCAACTTTCAAAAACTGTTGAGATCGCCTCCGTTCTTTGCTGTCGCGTAAGGCTTTTCGCAAGTTTCATGACATACACTTACGTACTTCACATACGGTACGGTGCAGATCAAAGTAATGGAAATTTCTTCATCATTCTGCCGTCTTGTGAAGAGCTTTCATTACGCAGATTTCGCGCGCGCTCGTCTCGACTTGAATACTTTGCAGAATATTACTTTAGGATTTCCATAAGAACGCTTAACACAAACGATCACTTCACCTTGTCCCAACCTCCTCTGCCTCTCTCCCCCCCTCCTCCCTCTCTTTCTCTTACTGACTCTTTCTCCTCGTGCTACCCTCTCCTTTTCCTCTTTCTCTCTGTTTCTCTTTCTCTCTTTGTCTCCATTGAACTGTGGTCCAAACATATTTTCCAGCGTCTTTTATCACTCAACATTCCGAATAAGTGCTTCTCCTTTATAACCCGCTGTACCAACGCGAATTCATTCGAACCAATACCTAATTCAATGCCACCCTCCTTTTCTCCTTTCGCTCTTTCTTCACGGACTGGCGCTCGTGAGTTTACGGAAATCCCGGTAGTGAGTTGTGCCGCGTATTCATGAATCGCATTTTCCGTAAAATAGATCCGCCAAACCGCCGTCCGCCACGGCATGCTGCCTTCTCGACAGAATCTATTGTGGAGTCGACAGCGCCCGTCACTTCGCTGCACATCTCCCGAGTTGGAGACACTCTAACGTGACGAGAGTGACAGTTCAAACGAAATGATAAAAAAAAAAATATGTTGGTTACGCGATCGATGAAAAGAAAGTAGTTGTCGGATCTAGATAAAAGGCACGCATATCTCTAACGCTATCAGACATTTCATATGTCAAATACCAGGTATATTCAAAGAAAAAAATCGTACCAGCAACTAGAAATTTGTTCAACAATAGCGCCTCAACTATGTATAATAAGAAAAATATATAAAGAAAAATCAACAAGTTATATGAATCAAGAAAATATAGTAATATTAATAATTTACAGTAATTTACAGATAAATTTATTAGATAAATTAATATATTGTTGTATTTATTATTGTCAGTATGTATTTGTTAAATTTATCTCAATGATATTGTGGCATTATGCTTACTTCACAAAAATATTTGTCTAAATTGGAAAAATGTAATGTTATGTTCTGTTTATATGAAGTCTATATATAACTAAGTAATTATAGTCGAATCGTTATTTCACCATGAATTAATAATTCATACATATTGTACCGTGACTACATTTTCATTATGTTCAATTACTTTCGTACTTATTACTTTGAAAAACTAGTTGCAGATATTTAAATTATCATAAATGTAATTGCCAGAACTATTTTGTTTTTTGTCAGTGTACTTTTTATGTAAAGTATAAAAATTTAAATATATTAATATTATTAATTATATTAATATATTATTTAAATATAATATATTAATATTATATTATTTTAATATATTTTAATATATTAATTTTAATATTAATATTATTTATATTAATTTTATTTAATATTAATTTATTTATAATATGTTATAGATTATTAATTTTATTTTATAATATGATATAATTAATTATTGTCTGTTGAATTAATTAATCAGAAATAAGCTTTTTACAATTCCGTTGATACATAAAAAAAAACATTACAATACAAAATTAAATCTGTTTTTATAATCTTTTTCGTAGTACAAACAAAAATAATGGTCTTGCTAATAAGCCGCTTTTAAAAAGCTACTTTTCTTAATTATTGTACAATGACAAAATCATTCAGAGTCTATTTTTACAATGGGGTGCAAGAGTTTAGAAATGAGATTGTGGAAGAATATCACATTCTTTCTCTGCATTGGCAATTTTACTTTGCAAAGTTAATTAAAACCTCATCCTTGATAACATCAAAAACTAAGTGCTGTAAGTTAGCAATGAGAACTGCACTTACTCGTCGACTCTTTCAAAAGTAGTTCTAATTATCGTAGGAATGGTTTTTAAACTGATATGTATCGCTCACATGTATAACGAGTATTATAATTTCTATATTCTAATTTAATATATGTTTTTGATACTTACACGTGTTTGATATTTTATATTCCTTTTATATTATAATGCTTGTAAATTACGTTATGTAAGTTACGTTAACATAATATTATAATTTAAATTATTTCTCGACATAATTTAGCTATTACTAAATATATAAAAATTTTTATATATTGATTAATCTCTACATAAATTATCAAAGACTTTATTATGTGCTTTCCGGTAATCTGCACAATTAAAGGCAATAAACCGTGTTTAATTTAAATAAATCTTTTTTTTTTATATTATTTGATATTAAAGACAGATCAAACGCACCAGTTTACTACTTTCGAGTTTCTTCGTTCAATTTAATGCAACTTCGCTTGTTGTCAAATAACGTCGCCAAGTCGCGCAATATCATGTTTGTACCGCAGTTTAAATTAAAGCAAGATTGTAATTATGTGAATTTTGCGATACACGCGTATGCGGTGAGACGTAATCAGCACCTTGAATCACACAAAGGAAATTACACAAAGGAAAATTCCTGCAGAAATTCTGCTCGCAATTAACCGTAAAACCTCAAGAGATAAACCCGCTGTATCTAAACAAAAATCTTTTAAAATCATCGCGTCATCTCGCGACGTGAACTACGATAGATTAAACTGGCTAAAGTTTCCGTTCGCATAATAGACGAGAAGCTCCGAGAATTTCTAACGCGCGATACATTCCGCTTATAAGACGCGCGGCCAGCGCGCATCATGATTATGATATTCACTAAGAATTTAAGGAATATCAAATTACGAATACCACGAGGCTACTCGAGCGCGTCCTTCTCACAAATCCATCGAAATTTCATTAGACCTGAGTGCATCTTTTCATACCGCCGCAAGTGAAAAGTTGACTTAAGAAACTTTAAAGCCCGGGGAGCACTTTATGGATCAATTATTAGTTGAATGAAGTAAGTTGCACCGACTTCGGTAATGTACCATCCTGTCCCGCTTAAGGTACGGGCATACGCCGTATAGCTTAAGGATTATGCACATACCGACGTACGAAGTCGAACATGGATTAAATTAATGATGCAGCATCTATGTTAACTGTATGAAGTAGTTAGCTAATGGTATACGTTAGCAACAAAGGGCGGTCTTGCATAATTTTGCATGCGTGCCGCTTGAAATTTGCATTCACTCCGAAGTTTACGTTGACGTTAAAATAATGCATTCGCCTAATAATTACGTAATATTCCTTTCCCCTCATCCCTATAAAATGCCTCATAAAATAATATTAATTATCATTAACACAATATTAATGTAATATAAATTAATTTAGTGTATAATTAGAAATCTATATGTTAAGATTCAAGTTTAATGTAAATCGACACTGGACGATTACTTTCGTTCGCGTGTAAAATGTAACATTATCTTTTATATTATATCGAATGGGACAAATTATCAATGATTACTTTTAATTGGTTCTACGTAACGATAATTAAGATAGTTTATGCTAAACAATTATTGTTTACGTGCAAACATCGCTACGCTTATTACGAAGCAGTCAAATTGGTCGTTGATTTATTAACGTAATGGTTATGAAAGCTATTTCGCCTTAATTAAGAGCAAAATTTATAGTACTGCTCAAATTACACGCACAAATTTAACGTCTACATTATGACAGGAATAAAATAAATAACTAGTGTAAACTAGTGTAAACTAGTGTTCGATTACGTACAGGATCGAGCAGTTATAATGTTATTTTTTGCTTTATATCCCCTCTTATAAGCGACACGGAGCAGATTCCGATCAATATATCACAGTTATCATAAATAGGCACTTACAACTAATAAATAGTGAAGGAAACGCAATATAAGTTATCTCACGATCCTATCGTGCGCGGCCATAACCGTGGCTAAAAGCTTTTAGTATGTAAAGTACGGGATGACCGCCGTCCATCGCAACGATATTATCGATGAAATACGAAACGGAAGGTAGACCGAGATGGAAAGAGACGGGACAGGGAGTCTCGGGGAAGAAGAGAGAAAGAGGAAGATGACTGAAAAATAGAGAAACGGGAAGATCGGCGGAGTATGTGATTTCACACAGGATCGAAAAGACGAAAAGAGGTCCTCTTTCGACCATTAGAGACCGCACACACACATATATACTACACATATTTATACTCCCAGCCAGTTCTCGAATGGCCAACGGAAGCGTGAAATTCCCAATTTCTTTTCCCACCCGGCGAGAATATCCCAGCTAGCGGTTCCTGGTCTTCCCTTTTCCTGCCATCCACATAGGTACGCGCTTGTACATGTATACGTATGCGTGCGTGCGTGCGCGCGCGCGTGTGTGTGTGTACTATAGTACTCTTGTGTGCGCGCGCGCGCACACGCAACCTTCCGAAGCTCTTGTCTCCTTTCGTAGGCGACACGAATCACGAATCTCGAATTGGATGGATAGCGGTAAAAGGAGCAATGAAAGGGCAAGGCGCGGCGAGGGGCTTATACCGGAGGAAATACCCGATGTAATTTCTGCTATCCGTCTCTAACTCTCTAGATGGTTCTTGTACACGCCCCGTGGGAGACACCTGTTTCCCGGTATCGGTCCGAATTCCTCTAACTCGAGGTGGCTGCACTCCGCGGATCGATAACGGCGGCTGCCTGCAGGATCGTTCGCCGTCCATAGAGACCCGCCGTGGAGAGGCTAGAGACGTTAGCGTCCTCAGATAAACACATCCTTTACCCAATTATACAAGACAAACAATTCTTAGTAATGACGTCCGTGATCGAGACCGATAACTTCTCCGATAGAAACGACAATGCAGCATACAGCAGCTAACAATGCACGATAAGCATTGTTCCGTTTCTCTGAGAGAATGTTTATTCTTGCATTGAGTAGTTGATAGTTAAAATCATGATAAAATGACGAGAAACATGCGAACGACTGCGTGAAAATGTTTTCTTGATTCATTTATTCAATGACTGATTCTTCTGTGTTCTTCTCAACGTGACTACTATTAAATCAGTTAATTATAACGCGCATTTTCTTTCGGCGTGATCGTTAAGTTAGTTAAGTTAGTTTTAAAACAAATGTTATGTCTTAATATTAACTTTCATCACAAGAAAAATTAAGTACAACAATTTAATATTAAATCAATAAATTTAATATTTTCCTTATAGACAAGAAAAAAGAGATAAAAGCAGTACGTCTGCAGTATGTCTGAATAAATAAAAAGAATATTTTTTTATAATTATAACATAGAAATAAAATTAAAACAAAATTAAATAATTTTATCGAATAAATAAGTGAATTCAATATTTAAAACACTAAGATATTAGAAATATTTTTTTTTATTCATATTATAAGCAATTAGAGAACAAGAATTGTTCTTTAAGGATCAGGAAATTGTAGAGATACTGAAAAAATGATCTTAGCCGATTATTTTAAGCAGGATTATCTTTTCCACACTGTGAAAAGTGTCAGAAAAATATAACAGTGGAAAATACACGCAATAAATGTAATTAAATATAAAAATTAAAATCTTTATAAATTATACAGTATATAATAACACGTATAATTAAACAAAAAAATTTTTAATTAAAAGCTCCTTCATTGTTTACCATATTCTATTTCAAGATATTTTCTATAAAATCACACGGGGATTTTTCGAAACGTAGTCACGCGCTTCCTCGGGAAAAAAAAAACAGACAGCCAGGAGCAATCTCCGCCAATCGATATCCTGGATATCGTTCCGCGTCTTGTGAAACATTTCCTTCCGGCTGAGATCTTAGCGACCTCCAAGGACTTGAATATCGGTATTCGGATCAGGATCGGTGGACCTCGAAGACTCTCGCGGCTCCGATTGAAATGTTCTCTGCGGCGAGCGTACCAACTGCCGAAGCCGCTTTGGCTTGCGGTAACCATGAACTTCCGCCTCTGTTCTGTTCGGTTCCGCGCGCTTTCCTGCGCGCACACGTACACGTTTCAACGATCATGTCTATCGGGGGGGAAGGAGTCCCGTAGTCCTCGAACTTATACACCTTCGTCCAGGTATGCACCTACGTACGGCACTCGGTGGTACACCGAGATACGTATAGGCCGTTCGTCGAGCTCCACGAGCGTGACCGCTGCGTGCACACAAAAGTATGCGTGCACCTCGGTAAGCCGCAAGTGTAAAAAAAAGACCGGCCGATACCAGTACAACGGCGAGGCAGCGGAGCATGGAAGCTGAAAGTACTTACAAGAAACCGAACGCGGTAGCGAAAGGCAGGCGGAGGCAGGAAGGAAAGAAAGACCGTTGAAGTGACCGCGTGGACGCGGGAGGGGAAGGGAGGGGAGGGGAGGGGAGGGGAAGCAAGAAGCACGGAGCACATAGGGTCACTGGGGCCATAGGACATCATCGGTACCGCAACGCGGGGATGCGGATATATTTAACTCCCCAAGAAGATGCTCCTCGTCTCGTACGTGCGAGTTACGTGAGTTGACGTATGTGTTCTCCGGCAAAATGCAACGACGTTGCATTTCCGGAAACGAACGATGGATTGGCGCGCGAGTATCATACACGCTTTCGTTCCGCTTATGTCCTTTAACTTTTTAAGTGGAAAGGTGGTTGATGCGTAACATGAAATAAATAAATCTCTCGCGGAGTGAGACTCGTCGTTACTTATTAACGCCAACAGAGATCTCGGTTGCCGTGCATGCGTGCGTGCGTGCGTGCGTGCGTGCGTGCGTGCGTGCGTGCGTGCGCGCATGCACGCGCGCAGCAGATATATGTAGATATTCTAATGTATCTGCGGCGGAGAAGAGCGGTAATATACGCTAAATCGTAGGGAGCAGGAAAATGGGTGAGCGGTTGAATAATGCCCGGTTAATATCGATTACACCAGTCGAGGAACTCAGCCGCTCGCGGCCGTGGAGGAAATGATTTCGCAGCGCGAGCTTATAGCCCCCATCGGGCCACTAAGAGAGAACAGAGGGACATGGAGCACCACCGTTAAGGCAACGTATTAATATCCTCTCTACTTAGCGAAGCGTTTACTACTTACGCGCTGTTCAGCGCGATAGTCGAGACGTGCCACGCTAGCGGACATAATTAACTATAACACCCAAGTTAAAGGAAGCCGATCCTCCTCGTCCCGTCCCTTTCTTTTCAATGTCTTCGATATTATGCTCCCCGGTCCCGTTTGATCTTGGACAAGACAACGTAGAACACGCACCATGCATCAAATTAAAGGTCAAACTTCATCGCGCGGTGCATTATTCGTCTTTGATTTCCGACGTACAGACAGCGATCAGAGAGGAGTGTGCGGTGTGTACACGAAGAATAGTTAATGCCGGTATGCCGACTAACGGTTATATACAGATACACGAAATGCTGCTTTGTTTTCTCATGTCATCAATTCTGATATAAAATCTTAACTCACCTTAAGATTTGCATTGAGCAAAGAACGCAATAATGCTTTGTTATTTCTGCTATAAATTGTATATGATTAGCATCAATGGGATAGAACTACACGTGCATTTGCATTGGATGAACAAAATGGAATAAAGTTTTGCAAAAGGATTCCATTTATTTTACAAAAATAAGCAGCCTATGATTATCATTTTCTTATCCCCATTTTTTATTTATGCACGTTTATATCTGTAATTGTACAAAAATGTACAAATCGACTAATAAAAGATACATAATGATTTTTTTTAAATTACTACGTTCAAAATAGGCACTAGATTTCTATGTATACAAAAGAACATTAACCGCGGGTGACACCTACAGGTTTCACCCACGCGGCTGTAGAATGTTGCGCGGAACAGGATAATTAACTGTCATGCAAAGCCTCTCTTGTATCTTGTTATCTTTCTCGTCGAGAGCTCTTTGCTCTCCGGCAACTTTCTGCTCACCGATGTGGAATGCGAACAAGACGCGGATAGACGACCCCCCGCGCATTTTTTTAATGTATTCGCCGTGTATGGATGTATGTCAAGAGTGAAGGAGAAGACGCTAGGACAGGAGACAACGGAGAAGGCATAAGGCAAGATGATAGCGTAGGGATAAATCGACAGAGGGCCTGGCCATCGTAAATGGAAAAGAGAATTAGTCGCGAACTACGTGGTAGCGCGCAGACCATGTCAGCTTCGTGACTCGGAACTGGGATACACACTGGCGGGCATATATGCGCGCATATATTTCGCCTTCACATGTATATTCGAATACGCAATTTGCCAACCGACAATCTCTACTCTCTCGGTAGGTAAATATAAACCACGTCAAAAGTCCTACGCCGGCACGACGCATGAAGCTTAAGAACGTAACGTCAAGATTTCTCTCTCCGGGAGGAGAAACGCAAGTTTGTCCATCTTGAATGGCGTGCATGTGTACGTAGTCGATTGAATCCGAAATGTTTCAATAAAATTTGACATTCCCTCGGTACACACTTGGAATGGCATTTATTCACGACACGAACGGTAATTTAAATAAACGGCAAAACAAACACGATTAATAAAGAGAGATTAATAAACTCATTTCGCATTCGTTTACTCGTTAATATGTCGCGAGAATGCAAAAAGTTCCGACGTAATGTGCAGTGTGAATAATCCAAATTTTATACAGAGACACTCAAATCAAACTATGCTTCCAACATTATAATTTCTAATTGTAATTGCATCATAATGCGAAATATTTATCTCTCTTTCGACGAAACGAGTAAAAACGGATATTAGTTTCGGCAACATAGTTTGTGCGAGAAAACCGCAACGTACAAGCGGATTTATTTCTACCAACCATCGTTCGTTGTTGCATAAAATCCGTATTACGGAGGCGATACCGCTTTACGGGAGAAATCCAGGCGTAGAGTTTGCGGAGCACCAGTTGTTAGACTAAAGACCATTTGGGTCAGAGATTAACATCCGCGTATGACCGCGCGCTAATTTTCACGGCGACCGGGACGGGATCCGAATAACCGCACGAATTCACCGCCGGAGTCAGATTTTCCGCGAGGCGGCCAAGTCACGGATAGGTGCATTAATTTTCCTTAAGCCTGGCGCGTTTATATTAATAGGCTACAATTAATATAACGGCTAAAAGGCGCTCGTCCGCGGGAATTGTCGTCGGCGGAGCCAAGTTGCGACGGTAAGAGCCACGCGGGGGGGGGGGGGGGGGGAGGAAGGCGGGACGGAGATGGAAAGGCAGGAAGGCGTTAAATTACACTTAGCCCGTCTCGCTTTTGGGATTCGCCGGAAGAGCGACGACGGACGGAATTATTGCGGAAAAGACGACCGCGCTGGGCGCCGGGATATGCCAGCCAGTCCCCGAGAATTTTGAATGCTTGAACAGGTATGCAGCCCGCTATATAAATGGGCCTGCGGGTACTGATGTAAGATTAAATGCGCGATATCGACCTCGTAATCCAGTCTGCATCTGATATCGAGGTTACCGTATAAACAGACATTCGAGATCGTCTTTGATATCACGGCCACTTTACTTCTGACTCTCCGTACGGGCTTTGCAAATAGAAGAAGTCCCTGACTGCTTACTCGCCCCGGTTGGTCTTGCATCAAAAGACGGTGATAACGTAAGCGTGATGAATGCGCTTGGCGCGTTACAGAAAATTTTTCATATCGCTTTATTTATTTATTGAGTAACGTGTTGCCGAGAGAATTCGAAAGCTTAAAAATTTAAAAACTGCATAATACTCGAGTTGCTATATTGAGCGACGGGTTAATAAGTAAGGGCGGTCAAAATAAAAGATTTCTTAAGAGATTCTTAAGAGATTAAATACTGAAAAAAAAATCTTTGAAACGCATTCTAAATAGATGTATAAAAACGCAGATCAAATAAAATAAACACATAGTACTTAGTGTATTGTTGCTTTAGCCACATTTTTGTAATTTGAATTTGATATATTCCGCAAAAAAATATTGTAATAAAAAAATGTAAAATTATTTCGAAGGAATTTATATACAATTTTATAAAGCATACGTCATGAAGGGATGTTACGTCGTGCCAACTTGTTCTCGTTACGCGAATTGTCAGCGACAGATGCTGTCGATTGGTAGCACACATCTTCCATATATACATATATATATATAATATATACGCATATACATGCGGTTTTCTTTTCATTACGATAATTTACGTATACTCGTGTGGAGAATTTCAATATTTCTAACACACGGAATTATATTGAACATCGATTGCAATTTCATATGCGCATATTTCGCGCTCTTTTAATATCCCTTGGCCATTCAAATGTGTGGACATGAATTTTACTCGGCAAATAAAACTCACAAACGACACACGGAACGACATATATAATATATGAGAACATCATTCATTGGCAGATAAGTAAATTAAATTTTTGGCGCATATTTAAAGTAGAATATAATAACTACGAATAAGTATCACAGTATCAATAGTAAATTATTTAATAATTATTCAAGAAACTGCAGTTTCTTGCAGTTGATCCTAATCAACAATATTAGAAAATTGACAAAGTACCTAAATTTTTATAATCATTTCCATAAATTTAAAACATTATTTACACCAATTTTAATTAGAATTAAAATTCAATCTATTCTAAATAAAAATGTAAGTAATCGAAACACGGTGGATTAAATCTGTTTTTTCCCAAAATTCTGCATAACCAATTTAATAAAAATAAATATATTTTTTTCTATTTTCTCTAGATTCCCTACAATTAGTCGAATATAAGATTTCACAAAATAATCATTATATGAGAAACTGTCTACAAAAATAAAAAAAAATTACATCAAAAATAATTGTAGTTCGTTTCATTTTCCGCATCAAGAGATCGCAAATTTTTATAGCACCTTTCTGTCTAGGCTCTCAGCGTTCTACGATAAGCACAATCCTTCCACTTGCAAAACTCCAAACAATGTTCGAACAAAAACGCCAAGACTCATCGTGACACTTATCCCTCTTTTCAGATTTACAAATTCTACGAGATTGGCAAAAGCGCTCTGCTGGATTATATATCAATAGGAAAACTTTGCACAGCTTGTTTACGACAACGACATCTTCCGCATGTACAGAATCTCATCGTAAAAGTCCCATCGAGAATGTTTCTCATTCACTTTATCGTGAGTTGAGTAAATACGGATTTTCCTCGACACACGTGCAGCTACAATTGAAGATTTTTTTCGGTAGCCCCTTGGAATTCGCGATTACCGCGGTTTGCCGGTTGCGTACTATGAGTATTAGAATACCGCGAGTAGTATGCTTCCATCCGTCGTCCAGAAATACATACGCGCATATCTCGCAGCAGGTTTTACTGATTGCTCGGTGACCACACGGACTCGACCTCGCGACCGCCGCCGGTAATCACCGGCGACTTGTGCTAGCGGAGATTTTAAAGGGGCTGACGAGGCTGAACGACCCCTCATTATGCGTCGCCAGCGATTTATACGGCGACGGCCGTAGCGCTATAAAATAATCATCGTCGCTGTCATTCGACAATGCGTTCACGCGTCGTCACATTTGCATTCGGCCCTGCCCGGCTGTAATAACACACTTTCCTTGTGTACATATCTGCGCGCATACGCATATACATTGTACGCGATGTGATGAAACGGGGGGACATAACTTTGCAAACATTTTTTTACAGCTAATAGAAACTACGAGGGAATGGGACAGACGTAATAAAAAGTGACAGTGCGGATTGACGCGATGACACCTTTACAAAACAAATTTAGAATAGTTCTCTAAATATTGGTTGTCACATTATTGATTTGTTGAGCTAATCAATTCGTAGTGTTGTAATACAATATCCATCATAATTATAATTGATTATGACAAAAAATAATAAAGTAATATTACATTACGTTTATTGCAAAAAAACAGCGCGGCGTATAATGCGTCGCCAATTATGTGAAACTTCGCATACATTACACGTATACTTGGAAATTTTCACAATAACGACCATAAATTTTCTTTCAGCTTTAACGAAAACCGCAGCCGTTAATTATTACGATAAAGTAAACGAAGTTAACTCCGTGGAAACGTGTCACGCGAGTTATGGGGTTAGAAGTACGATGCGTGACAGCGAGCTTTTGCGAATAATGCACGATGTGAAAGAAGAGTGGTTGTATTCACATAAATGATATTTTATAAGATTCTAAATGTATAAATCAAAATTTCAATAATAAACTTTTTTAAGAAATAAAAGCAAGAGTGCATTTAATGTTTCATTAATTAACATTAAATAAATATTCATAAAATAATAATAAATATAATTTTTAATAAAATAATCATAATATTGGCAAATATATGACTAAATAAATATCATATCATGCGGATTAATAATAAAGTATATTTACATATTCTGACAGATATTCTATAAGCTCGCGCAGCATGACATTGGCGAAATTTATGCGCTTTGAAATACGAATATAATTTTAACACGTGAAACGTAAAGCAATCGACGGTGTTACGGCTTGTGTTCTCTAAAGAGTTAATTGATTTATATTTAAAAAAGAATTTATTATATGATTCATGAACTCATATTTCATCCTTGAGCTGCCGATTGGCATTTCAATATTTATAACGGGTATATCGCTTTTTAACAGCGAGCATTCGCTCGCCATTTCCGCGAAGTGCTGCAAGACCTACCGTGCGGTAATCCCTAGATCGTGCATTAGATTGCACGCCCCTTTGATTAATCGAGCCACGTAGATGCCAATGCAAACGCGCGAAGCATGTGTGAAAGATACGCGAATCGACAGAGTATGGCGTGAACTCGACGCTTCAATCGTTATTTATATGCACGTTTAAAAAAAAAAAAAAAAGCAAGCGATAAAACGCAGCGGTTTTTCCGACCGCATTAATCCAATTGTACGCTCCGCTTTTGCAGATCTAGATAATGTCACGTGTCAGATTAAACTTTTATTTACGGTAATCCTTATTACCTACATTATCATTACAGGAGATCCTATAACTATATTAGATAATGCTTGTATAAAACGCTTCTTTAACAAAAACACTTTATCCAAATTACGAATCTCCTAATTATTCAAAAAAGTTACGTAAGATGAATAAAAAAATTAATAAAAATTAATAAAATATTATAAACATGAATCAGAGATTAAAGTAATTTAATCGTTAAATAAAAAATATTTTTCATAAAATACTTCAAAATATTAGTAAATATTCGAGTAAAAAATATTTGCTGTAATGTTTTGAACAAACGATCTAACTGCATTATTAAAAAACTTTTGTAATATAACGATGTAATGAATATGTATTTCAAATCACATATCTAAAGACTAAAATGCCAATTTTGTTTTGTTATTATTTTAATGATTATTAATGAGATCATTCTGACTTTCGCAATTCGCCTGTCATTATATTCCAAATTCAGAAATTTAATTATCATACTTTTAATTACTTAAAACTCTATTAAAATTAATATCAGATCATGTAAAATTTATTACAAAATATCTAAATATTCAGTCATAGTTATAAAGTAAAGTGTTTTATTCAAACTGTGCTTTTATTGAAACTCCACTGCTTTCAAATAGTTATGAATCACTTCCAATTAAAAAGCAAAATAGCCTCTTGAAAATTAATATCGTATCGAAGAGAAGGCGTCTTAACTTAGATGAAGAATATTTTCAAGGACACATTCATTAAGCGATCTAGTTATTTATACAGGAAGTATTAATTATACAATATCGTGGCTGAAACTTCCTAATTCCAAAATGGCCATTAATTAACGGAGCTTCAAACTCTAATTCCAAGCTCAAGTGCAAATACATTACGGAGAACACGGGTGGCTACATGTACATATAGAATCGCCGGAATTGTGCGGGAAATTGCATCCACAAAATGCATGGATCCGCTGTGTTCGGAGGAACACGACTTTCAGATTGACCCAAGGGACACTCGGTGCACAGAGAAAAAACGAAGAAGAGTAGGAGAAAAATAGAGAAGGGTTGAAAGAGAGAATGAGAATGAGAATGGTCGAATGCAGAATGTGTGTGTGTGTGTGTGTGTGTGTGTGTGTGTGTGTGTGTGTGTGTGTGTGTGTGTGTGTGTGTGTGTGAGAGAGAAAGGGAGTGAGAAAAATGGATATATAGATATGAAAGAGAGAATATACGAGCAGAAACAGAGAAAGAGAGAATGAGAAAGGAAGAGAGAAGAGAAGGGGGGAGAGAGAGAGAGAGAAAGAGAGAGAGAGAGAACGTGGTCCAGTAAGCGTCAGTCTTCAATTCCGCACCGTCGTGCGCCGGTGTACCCGGCCATTTGCATATGAATCAGGATCAGAGGAGCGCTCCGAGGGTCCTGAAGCGTGTATGTGGCGGCCATGATACGAGGACAAACAATCGCTCGCAATTATGCAAATCCCGGTGGCGTGATGTCTTGGAAAAAAATAAAGAAAGAGAGCGAACAAGAGGAAGAAGGGCGCTCTCTCGTAGAAGTGCGCGCGCACGCGCACCGGTTAACGCGTCCGAAAAGCAGCGATGTAAAATTTCAAGAATCTCGGATTACGGTAGGACGAGATTTTGATTCCGATCGTCGACCACCGATCCAACATCCACGCACGTGGAAATTCCGCAGCGTGGAACAATCTGAATCTGCTGACAGCACGGCAAGCCGCATCATGGCCCGAGTAAAAACCCAATTGCGTCGCTCCAAGTGTCCACGGCCACATACCTATGCATCAACCGCGAGGTCCCCGCTTCCTTTCGCAATTTGCATATGAATTTAGATCGGGCGGTAGGGTTGCGCGACGCAAAACAGGAATAGAAAGAGAAAGAGAAAGAGAGAGAGAGAGAGAGAGAGAGAGAGAGAGAGAGAGAGAGAGAGCATTAGAAAAACTAAGCGATAAAGAGTGAGGAGGAGAAAAGAGAAGATAAAAGGTGATGGTAATGGGGAAAGTAAATGCATGCAGAAAGAGAGTTAGAAAAAAGAATGAGTGGCAATAAAGTAGAAAAAAAGTTAAGATTAGTGGCCTCCATCCAGTAGTAATGACGAGCAGACGTCTGGCAAAGTGCGCCAGACGGAAATCAGTAGTAAAAGCCAACCATAGGCACCGACATGTTGGCTTACGCAAAGACGAAGGGATCAGCACGACGGAGGAAACGATAACGAAACAACAACACGTATCACTTGTTCAGTTAGGCACTTGTTCTACCCTAATTAGATGTCCAATTCGCTATAAACAGGGTTGCAAAACGGCCTAATTGCATTCCTTATAATGGAATGGATCCTTTCGTTCGTATATGTGAGTTTCCCGACAAATGGATGCGAATTCGAGGAAACAGGAAGAAGAACATGCGAGCTTCTCTCGAGTGGATAATAAACTATTACTACCGGGAACGGACGGTAATCTGCTCGTATGCCGGCGCAATTTGCAAAATGCTCCCTAGAGTCCGTCGATACGTTATAATTTGTGCGTGTTTAGAGCACGTATTACGAGATTATTATGAGAGCTGTGTAGATTACGTAAGCATAGGTAGAGCCATCGCATCGACTCGATCGTGAATGTCAACGACCTAATTCATTTTCAGAGAAAATTGATCATCTCGAATTCCCTCCGCCCTATCGCATTTTGCCCCTAACGACAGATTGCCATCTTTATTTCCATTATCGCGCTTTGCTCGTGTGCGGTGAAATCGTGAGTGAAATATCATAATATTTCAAGAGCGTGTTTTAAATGCAAATGAGAATTTCAACATTAAAAAAAAAAAAAAGAAAAAAATATCAAAAAAATCGTCTTTCATAACGAGTTGCTTCGAGTTCATTATCATTTACATGATAACTGCACACAAACGTGTGCATATCAGAAGAGGTATAATATATTCATTGTAATTTTTGTTAGTTATTTCGTATCTTTCGTTTCTTAAGTTGTATATCGAACCGACACTATTGTTAATATAATTTCAGTATACTATTTCTCAGGCGGGCAAACTTACGATCGATTTTACAACAAGATTTTCTTCCGGAAGATAAATCGGCGTAGGAATGCGACTCTCTCGGAGGTGGAAAATTCTCCCGAGGCGTTTGGATGATACTACCTGTATATCCTGTAAAAACGATATCTGAGCAGCACCAGCCTGTCGGACAGTGGACAGCTATACGAACAGCTGTCCACTCGATTTCACACGGCGTATATACGCAATCTTCCTCCTGCTCCGCCTACGAGAATTACTTACGGAAAGGAATGTAGCCGACCTTTGTTCGGCGAGGGGCGAAATTCTTTTCGCAAAAATGTCTCGCACCCGCGTACGTTTACTATGTCCATCCGTACGTACTATAATCCAACTACGGATTGTCGTGGTGAGCAACGTGCGAAATAACGAAATAGAAAGCCAGAAAGGACACAGATAGTATGTGACGTTGCGCGCTACGGAGGATAAAAGTATCACCCGGTGAAAATTTATTTTGCAAAGACAAATGAAATTTCGTCAAGCGTAAAAGCGAGCGAAAGTGAAAAACGAGTGAAAATTAAGAATTGTAGTATCATATATTAACACAGTTCATCTCGCATCGTTACCCGATATATATGAAATCCATTAAAACCTATTAATATTAATTCACAAGTGTTTTAATGGAATTTAAATCTATTGCTATATTTTTAACATTGATTTTTTTTTTATTTCATTCGCCAATTACAATGTTGTTGAGAAAAATATAATATCGGTTTATAATAAAAAAATTTTTTATTCGAAGAACGTTTTTTTTATATTTTTATTTTTATCATATAAACTTATTTATTTCTTTTAATCTGAAATTTCACCTTATGAGCGAACGATTTAGGTCTGTATAGATATACGAGAAACATTGTTGCATTGTAGCGATAAACTTTCTTGATATTTGTTATTTGCGAGGTTATCACAGAGTTATTTTATATCGGATCGAATAAATTCTTTTGCCGGTAAAACTGGCTGGAGCCACACTATATGATTTCCCAAGGGTGCGTCACACTCTGCAACATTCTGTGAAATGTCCGCACAGGCAAATATGGATGTTTGCGCGTCACGATGGACAGGACAAACAAAAGGAAGAATAAAACTGGAGAAAGAGTGGAGCTACAGTGTTTTCGCAACGGTGATCTTGGGACCAATTAATTTAAGCTCTTATGTATCATTGCGGGGAACAGACATAATCATTTATGAGAGAAGTATAACTAACGAGTCAAGATTTAATCCGTACAAAATTACGCATAAGCACGAAGCACAACTAAAAAAATTTAATCAATTCGCATTAGCATTTAATATAATGATATCTAACGATGTTTCATTTATATCAATTATATTAAATATAATACACAGATTATACATGCCCGTGGTTAATCATAAAATAATCAATACGTCGATATCAATATGTAGCACATAACTATATCAATCAGTAACATATTCAATAATTATACATATAACGCATGCTCTTGTTCGTAAATGCATATTTTTGCAATGTTAAAATCTATTTAATTTATGTCGAGGAATTAATGCACAAAAGCATACGATAAAACAAACGAAATTAGTTTCGGGAAATCGCCTGAAATTATGCCGCAGGTGGTGAAAAGAAAATAATAGAGACGATTAAAAGACACGAGGCTGGCGGCCGGAGGTAAAAATGATAAAATTGGTGAAAGTGCAAGTCGCACGGCAACGGAACGGTGCCGCATATCATTATGTATCTCTCAATTAACGGAAGCGCGTGTCATGAGCCGCAGGTGCGGATTGCTCCCGGCGCTGCGCATCTCCGCTGCATTCGGCTATATCAAACGGTGCGGACAGATAAGAGACCCAGATGCAGCGGTGGACAACGAGCATAAAGTGTAAGATGCAGTGTGGATAAATAAGCTGTATAGAGAGAGAGAGAGAGAGAGAGAGAGAGAGAGAGAGAGAGAGAGAGAGAGAAATAAGGAGCGCAAGAAGATAACATTGCGAGGAAAGCGTTTTACCAGATTGCGCTGCATTAAATATAATTACGGTGACGGCGAAAAGTGAGCACAGGTTGAAACTTATAATAATATGGCATGCGTATAGCGGTTTGCGCGCAATCTAACTAGCTCGTAGAATCTACGTGAAACGCGACAGTACATGTAACATAAAGTACTCATACTCGGCCGTTGCGCGTTCTCCCCGTGTCGCAAGAGACCCTTGTGGATATCTCTTGGACGCTTCAACAATACTCCGCGCTTTTTCCACTTTTATCCATGCTATCTCTCTTTTCACCATGTCCTTCGGCAACGTTCTTTTCAGAGCTCGCTGGGAAGATCGGTAATGCGCATCTTCTCAGCCCACGGTCCATTTTCCATGTTTTTCCGCCAATCTTCTTACAGTTGTCTTTACTCAATCGCGCACTCTTTCTTTTTATTGCTTTCCTGGTTTCCGCGTTTACTTGTATTTGTTTCCACGTATTGTATAGATATACAGTTCTAAAAAAAATAGTCCTAGTACGTTTCTTTGTCATGCATTGCACGTGATACGTTTGAACAACAATGAACAACAATTATATTGAGTTGGGTTTGTGTTGGGATTCCAACCCATAAATCCAACAAGGATGGCTGACCAACGATAAAGACTTATCGTGCGTGTTAAGAACAGTAAAAAGGTCGTCTTTTTGGAGAGGACAGCTGGCAAGAATTGATCGCACGCGACTGCCGCTGATGGCGATCGATACTCACTCGTTACCCTAAGATTTGTCGTATACCAACATACGTCGTTTGTTCACGTCGTTTTTCAGACAACCCATAAGTGGAATTTACGAAGAATGTGTAAGAATATCTCAAACTTTTTTCAGGATATTTTTTTTCAAAAATAGAATCGTCAGATTTATAAAACTGTATAGTGTTTTAATATTTTTTGTATTATAACTTATAAAAATTGTGAAAATAATTGAACAAATTTTTTATAATAAAAACAATTATTAGTAAATTAGTATAATAACTATTTAAATTTAATACTTTGTGCGTTTCATCAATCGTAATATTTATGTCTTGTATTGAAAACAAGTTATTTTATTAAATTTCAGTTCAATCGATTGAATTTTTTGTTAAAAAATAAGCAATATACAAACAAGACCTTTCTTTCAATATGCATGCAAAAAATAACAAATAATGATGTAAATATTTAGTAAAAAATAATCATATTCTTGTTATTTTAAATATAAAAAACTGCTGAGAGTTCGATAAATATAAAAATATAAAAAAAGCATTACAAATACATAAAAAGCAATCTTTCAAAACATATGACTTTTGACGTTGCGGTTAAAAACTACCATCCAAAGCAAAATAATTTTTTAAATATAATTTCTAATATTTTGGCAGCAAATGAGATAAAAATAATATTACAGATAAGAGAATGTTAAATTATTATAGCTTGTGCACCACATAAAAATATTATAATACATCCGTAAAAGATGATTTTTTTTCAGAAGAAAAAAAAATTAAATAAAAAGTTAAATAATAAGTTTTACATCTCTTTAAATTTATGAATTTTGCTTTTATCTAAGTTTTTTATTAACAATTCTTTAATTATATTTAAAAAAATATATTCAGAGACATAACTATGTTACGTAAACCAAGATAAGATAAATATTGTTGATAATGGATTAAGATGTAACGAACAAGATGAACAGATTGATAATCAATCCATAACGTAGGGAAAGATATTTGAGTTCAAAGTTGACAGTGTTCTCTCTGCAGGATCTTGAAAAGTTTTCTAAGGGACGGAAAGGGTTTGCCTCCGAAATTGATGGTCGATTCTCGCACCGACGAACCGGGAGTCAAGTTGATGGACCGAGCGACGATAAGGCTACAGAAGGGTGATCCGAGGACGTTCGGACGGAATACAAATTTTCTCCCCAGATGACGGATGTCGAGGAGTTTCCACTTCGTTATTCACTCTAGCGGATCCTTCTTCCTATCATCCCATGTCTCGAGTCCCACGTCGTTAGGACGTTCAGACGCTTTCCGTCCCTTACTCATACGAGTGGAAATTCATATGTAAAATTCGCTTCTTTCCTTGAAGAACGATCGACGACGCATGACGCGAAAATGACGAAATCATAAATCAACATATGGAAAATAAAAAAATGTTATTACGTATGAAAAAAATGTTATTACGTATCCTGCATAAAGAGTACCCTCTGGAGTACTTTTTATGCAGAATACGTAATAATAACATTTTTCTGGAAATTGTAAATGTATAATTTTGTATTTTTAAAGATTAAACATTGATCGATTATTAAAATATATTTTTATACAATGAATCTCTAGAACGATAATACATTAAACCATGTAAAGTAAATATTACAGACGAATAGCGGGCAAAGCTCATAAATCTTTATTAAAATTAATGTTCCTCCTTTTCCAAACTTTTCGAATTTATCTCTTAAAATATTGACGGAATTCTGTCTTCAAAAAGTATCTTTGTAAATAATTACAATCTATTATTTTGTATTATTATTATTATTTTATATTATTATATTATTATATGTACGATTATGTATTATATGTATTATATGTATTATATGTTACGATTGCCATAAGTTCAAGTAATAATGAATTTTAAAAACGTATCTATATTGCTCTCTGAAAAAACAGACAAGCAGTGTACACATTATATGATATCATAAAATGCACATTTCAGTGAAACTAGTGCACTCTTTTATACAAGCTATAAAAGCTCATAGAGATTGTGTTATGTTTTTAGAGAGATATCGTAAAGTCTGCAGCGTGCGACGAGTTTGTTTTTTACGTTTGCTGTACCGTAAAATATATTCTCGGCACGTCGTTTGATATTGAATTAATTAATAATATCAAACTTTGCCGAACGATGAATCCCAATTGCGGTAGACATCAAACCACAATGCAACTTAATGAAGATGTACGGATAGTACGAGGAAACCGCAATGCACATGGTAGATACGCGTATATTCAGCAATATTGGCATTTCGTTGAACACAATATCGCACGTCCGCAAATTACTGTTAGTTAGAATAGAATGTTCCAATTGAAGATAATTCAATTGCTGTGTCTACGTTAGATAACATATCTTTCGAATAATACATAAGATTTAATAGTAAATCGAAACTGTAAATAAATTTAACATCCACATAACATAATATTTACATAGCATATAATTGTTGATGTGGTTAAAGATTACATTATGCAAAACTATCATCCAAAACAAAATTTATTTGTTTATCATATTTATTTGTTTATGTAATAAATTTCAAAATGATTCGATTTAATATAATGACTAATTGACCCAATTTCATATATCAATGTATAAATAAAATATTGTTTAATCCGTTAGCAACAAATTAATTTGTTACTATTTTTCACATCATTTCGGCTCTTTATCAATTTACCAAGCAAACTTCTACTTACAAACTAAATGAGAAATGCAACATTTATAAGACGATTAAGTTATCAAATACAATTTCATGTTGAAGGTTGTTAATATTATTTAATGGTATGTTTCACGGTAATGGTAAAAAAAATACGTAAATTACATTAGCAAAATGAAAGGAACAAGATATTTAATAGTCCACAACTGGTTTCATATGAGATGCTAGAGACTATGGCACAATTTATGAGCGAGATATTAAAACGAAAGAAAAAGAATCTCTGTATCCTGTGAGCGGAGCTATAAAAACGTATTCTGTTCTTTCATATTTACTGGTCAAGATTCATGTCTATTGCCACATAACATTTTAAATCTTTTAAATGTAGCGAAAGCGATAACTTTGATATTCTTGAAAATATTATGTAATATAACATATACATATGCATATACTACACATAAGATTACATATAAAAATTACAAGACATCTTCTATGCAGATATTTTTTAATAAGAACTATCATTTTGTAAATATCTGTGTTATGTAACAAGAACATAACTAAGTAACAATATAATTTGTTATAAATGGTTCAATTAACAATTCACAATATTGCAGATATAAGAATAAAAAGTTTTTCAGAAAATTGTTTAATTATTTACAAAACTTAAATTTGCTATAGAAAGTATGAACATTTAAATATTTTACAGTTATAAATAATATACATTTATGTCAAATTATTATCGAGAAAAGATACGTATGACATTTATTTCTTTTTTATAATACACTAAAAAATATTGCGCGCGCGCGCGCGCGCGCGTGTGTGTGTGTGTGTGTGTATAATGGGCAACGAGTATATGATAAACAGAAGTCTCATAACGGTAATATTTGCGCGCTGTTGAGACCAATAAAGACTATCTTATCAAATATGGAGAGAGTTTCACAATATCCATAAGTTGGGCCTGCTTGGGATATTTTATGAATTCCTCCAACTTTCCGCGATCTAATGGAACATAAGCTATATTATTGAATGCGCCATATTTCCAAGGTCCATTATCCTAAATGCGCGAAGTTATATAATTTGCAAATTGTATTAAATTTAATTGTGCAAATCTATACAAATTAATTTGTTATAGAGAACTTAATCACTTTCACATAATGCTTTCACATAATGAGTATCTAACAGAATTAAATTAAAAATTAAAAAGCATTTATCATACGTATTAAACTATTAAATTATCCATTCCTTTTTTGTTAATGTTAAATAAATACTGAATTTATAGAGATATTAATATTAAAAAATTAAATATTTTAATCTTTTTCGACTCGCATCGTTGTAAAAATACAAAATTTTACTCACTTAGTTCACTTGATAATTATTATAACGCTAAAATATATATAAAATTTCAAAATACAGTAGTATAGTTTCCAGAAAAATATTAGATGTCGTTAGATTAAAATTACGTGGCATATTTGTAAATTTTATTTTAGCACAGAAAAGATTAACAATGAAATCGACCAACCTTAATCAAATAACAAATTTTAATGTCTCATCGTTTCTGCATGCTTGCGAAAAACCCGTGCCCTCGAAATTTATAGCGGCGTTGATGTAAATGCTGCGTATTTCAGGTCGACGGAAAACTGCATAGAATGTCGAACAAAATTGCGGAAACAATATATTCGACGAGCGACTGGATGAATAAATGGCCGTGACTATCGATTTTCACGGATCGATAGGTAGCCACGGTTTCGTTTGCCTTCAAACCTCGGGGACCAGAATCCTCCCGTCCGTCACTGCCTATTGGACCCAAATATCGTTTATTGCTTTCGGCCTAAAAACAATGCCTTTACGCAACCGTCGTTCTGAACGCAATGGACGTACATACTCGCCGAAATTGCGATAGAAGCCACTGCAAATCGCTGTGGTCGTTAATCGATCGTTGGTAGTTTCATTACAATGCTGATACGCTGTGGAATAACGACAGTTAAGTTCAAATGTGCAAAAAATAAAGTGCAAAAGATATTCAAATAGTACATGGGATAATTGCATAAACAAAATTTTTATAAACAATTGAGAGAATCACAGCCATAAATTTCTCTAAAAATTAATTTTATGTTAGGCATGAATAAAATTATGATATAAATATAAAAGAATAAATATAACAAAATTTATAAAAAAGTGTAAAAATGTAAAATTTTACATTTCAAATAAATTCGATATAATTTTTCGATATAAATTTTATTCAATATAAAGCATCATCTTGAATATTTCCTAATAATCCTAACTGTATTCAATTTATGGCGTAAACTTTGTGAACTTTAAAAACATATTTTATGATAATTATTGGATTAAAGTATTCTAAATGTAAAATGTTATTGTAAATTTTAGTTTATATAATCATATATGTAAAGGATAAAATAATAAATTTATAAAAACCAATGTATAAAAATCAAAAAGCACCGGCAAATTTTCGTGCTTTGCACATTTATCTATATACAAAAAATAAAATTTTTGAAAATCAAAGTAAATATTAATAAAAAATATTAGTAATACTTTAATGTATATTTGATAACAAAGAAAAAGACATGATTCGATGTAAAAGTAAAAACGAGTAACAAGTAAAAACTTATTCTTATTCATCATAGATCTGCACGAAAAGTTGGCCACAAACTAAGTAAACGAGCGCGAACAAACACGAATAAACAACTTGCACGAGTGCAAACGTATTGGTATTCACTGAAACAAGTTGTTCATTCGTGTTTATTCGCGCTTACTTACTTACTTAGTCTGGATCCGGTTTAAAGTATACGCGTGTAAAATCAAAAGTATAGCTTTTGTATATAAAACTTGCGCAAGTTTATTATATTTAAATTTATATTTATTAAATTTATAAACATTTCTGCAAACAAAAGAATGTACTACGTTACAATAAATGCGTAATCATTATCGATCAATTCCTTATTGTTAAAAAAATTCTTTCATAATTTTTCAACATTTCCGTCATGTTCCAGCTAATTAAGTGTAGTATTAATTTAGTTAATCCACATAAACGAGAATTGTGGCTCTCTGACGTTATATCCGCACCCAAATGAGATCAAAAATTAATTCTCAATCATTCTGCCTGTGAAAATAGCCTGCATCGTGAAAGAGAAGCTGTATAATGTCACGAATAGCCATTGAACAGAAATAAACTGTGAAACGCCATGTCAACGCGTAATACGTGGATAAAACATTTCATCATTTCGCAATAATTCGGCATCGCGTAATGCCCGTCCAATCGGCGCGCGTGTTTTATTTTAATGATTTCTGCTAATGAGCGTGTGAAGAATTCGACTTGGCAGTACGAGTACGAGTACGAGTACGAATACTCGTAACGGGAATCAAACGGGAATTTGGGCCGTCATGGAAATTACACCGGAGAGATGCGTCAGGCGCGAAGGTAATGGGGGATATCCTTTCAAGGAAAAGGATAACGGATAGAATAGGGTAGTCGGTGGACGTCGCTCGTGGTCGGAATGAAATGGAACAAACAGGTTGGAACGTCGGCGAGAGATGGAGAATAGGATTCACGGGATGGGGGTGGGATGCAAGTACCGACCGCTCTCAAAGCTCCCTCGGGATGGTGAGAGATCCGCTATTGGTTACTCCATTGCTCATCACGACGTAGCCAGAGCAAGCTCGAACAAAGCTCCTGAGCGATGCTTTTCTTATGGTTGCCTAATCTGGCTTAGAGAGAGAGAGAGAGAGAGAGAGAGAGAGCAACGTACCATTCCCACATGCTCACTTCCATTGGTCCAATTTACGTCGGTAAGAGCCTCCGTCGTTCCGGTACGAAACGGTACCTCGAATAATACGCACGATTGCAACCGACGCGACGTATCTACGTGCAATCAGCATTGTACGTCGATGTCGATGAAAATGGAACGAAAACTAGAATACCGAGAAGTCAAGCGAGGAAAGAAGAACATACTAGTAATATTTTGGGAAATATTGGAAATGAGAGGATGACTTCCCGCATCATCGCGTTTGAACGATGGTGACTGTTCGAAGCTATTCGACCAGAAAGAATGCACGTGGACGTACGTCACGCAAGACTGATGAAAAATTTGGGCGGATAAAATTGTAACACCATTTGTAGATTTCCCAGAGAGTAAAAATGGCAAAACTGTAGAAATAAGACATATGTATATTATCGTAATATACATGTGTAAAGTCGCGCTTGTGTTTTGTAATTATATTCGCGATTGAAAGAAGCGAAATAATCGTACAGACAATGCATATAAAAATGCAAAATATTTAACTAAACAATAAATTTTATAAATAATCACAATACATTTGCAGATATTATGTTATGATCCAGTTATGATCCAGTTTCCAATACAAGAGCCACAAAATAAACGTGTTAAACAAATAATAATATCATCGCATTGGCTTTAAAAATACATTAAAATTTTTATCGTGGTTTATCGGCATGACTGATCACAGTAAAATTAAAATGAGAATATAATCAAAAAAGTTTAATGAATGTATTTCGGTTATATCACCATCGATTCGCTATTTTCTGCAAAAAAAATGTTATAAAAATTTCAAAACGCTTTTACTATACATTGCGCTAATTTGGAAACACCGAACACGCCGACTAGTCGCCAATTTCCCGACAAAGAGTACGTATTTTATGGCGAACACGTGTCGGCGCGTTGTAACACGCACGATAGAAGCTCCCGCGCTGTAACAAATGCGGCCCTACATCGATCGCTGCGGGATAATTTTAATTAGCTCGTATAAATCAGAGTGCACCAAGAACAGTGCCAGAACGAGCCAGATAGGTATAGTCAAAGAAGGAAACTACCGGACATAAAAGATACGCACAAGAGACATTCGAATCGCTTTCTCCTTCTATCCCTCGCGGCGTCTCTTTAACTCACTTTCGTCGACGTATGTGTGCGTGCGGTCATAATGACCGCCGCCACGTGGCTGCAAGACTACAATGCAACAACCGTTGTTGATGACACGTTAAACCATCATCCGAATCCGCTTACTTGGTCTTTGTCGCGTGGCTTCAATTATACAAGCCAGTACGTGTGTATTAAACACGAAGATCAGTAACACAAGATAAGCGCGTACACGAGTATTATCAAAGCAGATAGAGCAAGTTGATTCAACGTTCCCATCTATTCGTCCGAGGGAGAAGAGAAGGAAAAAACAATAAGTATGGGCGAGAAAAAGAGAAAGAGGAGGAAGAGGAGGAGGAGAAAGAGAGAGAGAGAGAGAGAGAGAGAGAGAGAGAGAGAGAGAGAGAGAGAGAGAGAGAGAGAGAGAAAGCACCAACGGGGAAAAATAGTTTACCTTTTTTACCACCCCGACCACTGCCTATTTTTTTCCAGGTTTTCCTCCCTTTCATCACTCGGCGAAATAGACGGGCGCGTTGTGAAGAGAAGAGAGAGGGACGGGCCCGAGGTATCCGTCTGTTTCACTTGAAAAAGGCACTTTCCGCGGCAGCACAATAACCAGGACTGGTTAGGTACGTGCCTGAAATAAAACGGGACGACCGTTCTTAAATCTCCTCTCGCGCTGAAGAGCGCGCGCGATCGCCGTGTTTGGATAACGGATACGATGGGACCATAACGCGCGGATCTCCCACGCGAATTGGATACATCGTTGTTTTTCCAGTCCTCCTGACTGATAGAAAACGTCCGCGCGTGACTCATTTTCCTCGATTCCGGAAAGATAGCTGCGGATTAATACACGCTCACGTGACGATCGTATGTCGTAAACGTAATTATCATCAGGGCATGTTATTACGTTTCGTTTCCCTTTGCGCGTGTAAAAGCTAATGTATAATCGCGACAGTGTAATCTCCGCTCTTCCTTGCGATTTTTAGCGATAAATCATCGTACCGAAATTTAAAGATTAATGAAACTACACCCGACGGCATTACTTTACTTGACTTACAATTAGTTGACTTGATGACGACAGAATTATTTATCATCATAGGTGTAATCATACGTTAGATACATAGAGATTGTGGCATAACACAACGCACATTTGCCAGGTAAAATATAATTTCAATTTCGGAACATCGTTAATGCATTATCGCAGGAGCATGTAAGACCTTATTACGGCCGGACATGTGTGAAAGAAAGAAGAAGATTGATAATTAAAAAATAGAAAGTGTAAAAACATCATGGCTACCATAAATTTCAATAACGATTCAAAGTGGCGTGCTGCAACAATAATGCACGCGGGGAACAATGACAGATTTTAACACAATAACGCAGCACCCTCTGGGAATCGAGTCGCTAACAAATTGGCTGGTACCTCAGAATTATGATTAATAGGTCGCATCCCCCGGGGAATTAAAATGAAACTTTACTCCACGCTCATGTACACGGCATTATCATCCTTTATTGTCCGTGCACACGGGCGCGGAGAAACATCGGAGGAATCACCCGTGTCAGAATCTTTGACAGGCGCATCGCATTCCATTAGACTTCTCCCGTAGATTGAATTAAATTGAATTCTGCCCACGAGCGAATTAATTTTCCCGAGCGGCGCTAGAGGAGAAACGGGGTAAAGAATCGGCCGCGCTAGATGCGCTCAATAAGGCTTACTCGTTAAATCCATTACAGGTGGTAGCGAGGCCGCGCGAGGGATACAAGAAAGCCCCTAACAAGAAGTGCATCCAATTTCAAGGCGTATTTAACGTGCCGTATATCATACGGTGATACGTCTGTGGTGGTGCGTGGACGTTTCTTGGCTTCGTATATTTCTTATGTTTTTCGTTGTCCGGTCCTCCCCGTTGCGTGGCCGCCCGGTTGGGTATAATGTATGCTTTGTAGAACGGTAAGAACAGGCGGAAGAGCAGGCGGCGTGGCATGGCGTTTGTCACTTTCTTCTTGCGCACGCACGCACGATACGTACGCCGCGGAATCCGTTTATCCGCTTTTGACGCTGGTGAGCAGCGAGAGAAACGAAGGGGCATAACGTCCGCGCTTTACACGCGAGTCACGCCTGGTCCGGCAGAGCCGGCATGGGATAGAACGATTTTTTTCGATGATCCCCCGCAGATAATTTAGTGCATCGCACGAGCGCGAAACGCGCGGCCTTTCGCTCTAGCTGTCCCGCGAGAACAACATTTCACCCCGACTCGATTTCCTTCCTACTCTCACGCGGTTTCGTTTCCCAGTCTCCTTCGATATTGCTTCTCGCTATCGATCACTAAAAGGTGAAGTCACAGCACTCGGCAGCGATATAACACACACTTTCATCGATCTAACGGCCAAAGAAACGAAATCTTTCAACGAGCAATAAATGTATTTATTAGAAAAAAATTAGTGAGCTTCTCATAGGCATGTTACTTTAATTATTTTTGCATAAATAAAATTGCCATTAAAATGCCAATTTAAATGCCATGTTGCACTGTGGATATTACTTTATTGATAATGAACGTTCTCATTCGTCATCACGATGCATATCAAATGAACAATACCACAGATATTCTATTAGAATTGAGCAATAATTGCCGATTTTTCATTCCACTCATAATATTATAATTATAAAGGAGTAGTACATTTTACAGGCAAATTTATATTAAATCAATTGATGTCATATCGCCACAGAATAATGTCAAATAAATCTAATGGCATAATATATTAATTCGTTAATTAATATAATATAATGAGACATAGATTTATAAAATCAAATAATAGTTATTACCGCAGTATGAATTATCGCATTATTTTATGGCATATTTAACCGCAGCTATATATATATATATATATATGTATATTTTATGTCAAATTAATATGAAGAATAAATGACGAATGTTGTTAAAGTAATAAAAAAGTCCGGTGGCGACAGAAAGTGTAAATGGATTTAAAAATCTCAGAATTCTGAAAACGCAATAATCATCACAATGGTTTAATTAAGAGTAACTCTCTTTTTCTCTTACACGACCTTTTCTCTCTTCATGGATATAACTACGCTGCAAAAGCCACTCTGCCTGCTCCGGCACGCTCGGCCAGATAGAGTTGTACAGAAAGACACTCGGTCGCAGAGAACTCGAATTACAGTGGAGGAAGAACTCGAATGAAGATTATTTTCGCACGATGAACTTTGTACGATTACGATGGAGGAGCGGTAATATGAACGGGGGCGCGTATTACCAGCCCAGTAGTAAGGTGACTCAATTCAGAGGTCGAGCGAGTTTCCGGAAGCGGGGTATAGCGTGTAATTCGTCCGTCACGTCCACGTATGCGTATACCGGCGTCGTGTGTACGTGTCGTGTACGATATGTGCACCGTCGTGTGCACATTCCATCGCATTACCCGTGCACTCGCATCCGAAAGGGGAAACTCCTCGCCATCTCCACCGTCGAAAGACTTCCTCGAGCGTCACGAAGAAGCGGCGGGGACGAAGCGGATCGGGGAACGTCCGAGCAGACAATTTTCCCTTAAATACAGTCGACAAGAATGGCGGTCCTCCGATAACGACCCGACCTCTTCTCGCTTCCTGCAGAGTCCATCCTAAAAGATTTTTCACAGAGACTACGGCGTCCGACGTTAAAAAGGAAGGGTGGGAGAGTCGTTTCCTATCTGTTGGGGTTTACCCCATTGCTACCGACCCCCCAAGAAGCGTATGGCGTTCTCTCCCTCCCTCTTTCTCTCTCTCTCACACCCTCTTATCCGTGTCATCCTCGCTCTTCCGGATTCTCCTCTCGAATCTCGTCGCCGCCAAAGAATCTTCGCGAGTACGCCACCCGGGGCGAACCTTTGTCCTAAATGATAAACTTTACCCGCAGGACTCCGCCGCGGAAAAGTTTCCTTGTCCGCCAATAGGGAAAGCATTTCGGAACTTCGGTACTTGTTTCATGTTGGTCCCTGTCATCCGTTACCGTACATTCTTAAAGTGTGCTTAAGACGATTCTTTCTCCGTACGATTGATATTGTAACTTGCAATTGCGATTCTTTCTTTCTTTAGTAAAAAGTCAATTTGTCAAAATCAATTAATTTATCAATGATTTTAGATCAGCAAGAATTCCGCAATAATAGACTAAAATTGATTATTATTCAGAATGTAGTTATACATTTTTCAATTAATAATAAAGAACGATATTTTAAATAGTTAAATGAAATTCTTATAAATACTTTTTGTAGGACAATTTTATTACTCTTTAAAAAATTACTTTTATATACATCTTGATTTATGTCTCTTTTTTGCTTTAACTAGATTGGGAACGAGTAAAATTGAGACAAACAGTAATTTCAGCAAAAATATCCTCCTCGTTAATACTTAATATAATAATTTTTTTACAACGATTGAAGTTGCACGTTCGCTATTTTAATAACGTAATGTATACAATATATGTACAGAATATAACGTACTAATAATTCGCAATTATTGAGAACGCAAGTATTAATAAATGCGTTTTAATTTTTTTATTATTTAACAACTTGTTCGAGTATAGTAACAAAGCTGTGGACTCAGCACATTCAATAATCCAGTCCACGTGGAAACCTTAGTGATGGACAACTGGTGCGATTATACGTTAGCGAACATGACATAGCAGCTTGAGATGTTCGTGAAAACGCAAATACAAAAGCCGTTGATAGATTGATGAGCGCGCACGCTCGTTAAATGCACAGCTTCCCGGAAGTACGGATCATCATGGAAGGAGAAAGAAATTATGCGAGAGATTCTCTTAGCGTTTACGAGTTCACTTATAAGGCACGACGGAAAGGATCAATTGCTCGTATTTGTCTATGATAAAGGCGTGGAAGAAAATTAGTGATTCGATATTCACCTTGAAATGCGAAGAAAAGGATTCTGGAACGAGGAAGGTTGTTATACTTCCTTTATAAATAATATAATTACTCTTTTAAAATCGCCTAAAGGCGATACATGATATACTTCTGTAAGAAGTATCTTTTGTATCTTTCACGTGATCATTTTCAATTGTCTATTCAATAAAGTATAATTTTCGCAAATAACTGACATTGCGTGAAAATACGTCTCTCAAAAAATATCTCTCCCAATGTGCGGAATGAGATAGCTTTAAAAATACATTTTCATTATACCTTTCGTAAGGTCTTCTACTATCATAACAGGTACAACGATCCACAACGATAATGTAATATAAACGACACATAATTATCTTATACGTATAGCTCATATTGTGTCATCTCAGGCATGCTGGCATTAGAGAGACATTTAATCTTTAAGTAATGTGCTCTTATTCGTCGCAAAAAGATAGCCAACGCAATTGCGTATCCTGAAGATTAGGTTTTATTCATTGGGCAAAATGAAAGGAAAATAGATTTCCTGAATCTTTCCGTGCAGCGAGTCGTGCCTAGGAAACACATGTACACGCGACACACGTAAAAGTATTCATGCGAGAGAGTACATTTCCCGTTATACCGTAGGATCTAACGAAACACATCTCCAACTCGCTCGCGTTTTAGCCTTTAGTGTGGATATTGCGCAAAATTAAAAAAGGACGACGGCGGGTACAGCGAATTAGCTCAGGTGCTCCGAGTAGGCGTAAATTGCTCGACGCACATCATCCGTGCACTTCGCTCGCAGAAGAGTCCGGGAAGGCAAACACACACGGGGTCGAGCACACGTACGACGTGTTAGGATACTCTTTAAACTTCTCTCGGTGTTCGCAGGGGAGAGAGGGAGAGAGAGAGAGAGAGAGAGAGGGAGAGAGGGAGAGAGAGGGAGAGAGAGAGAGAGAGAGAGAAAGAGAGCAAATCAATATGGGCGCGGATAGCATGCGCGTTTTGCAACGCACAGGACTTCGCAAACTGGGACGCATGAAATCCATGCCTGTGCGTTTTTAAAGCAGACGCACACGCATCGTGATATTTACCGTCACCATTCATTCATCGCTCGATTTCGAGAAGCATCGCCCTATCGCGCTAAATCATTTTAAATGAATAGCAAATTGCACGCGCGATGAAATTAAAAAGGGATCCAGACAAACATTAAATCCAAGTTTAATTAACCCAGCTATTTTCCACAAAAGTGTATTTTATGTAGCAAACTGTGAGAATATTACATAGCCATTGTGAGAATATTACATAGCCATGTTTTCCTTCCTGACTAGTATAATATAATGCGATCGATATCATAATGTGAAAATAAAGATACGTTACTTATTGTGTAATTTAACACGATATTATATCGTAATATTGAAATTTTCGGTCAATTTGTCTGCGGTCGTATTTATAAAATAATACATTGTTGCATTAACCGCAGAAATAAATAGAATAAATATAAAATTTGTAACAATTACAACAGAAAGAGAAGAAACATATCGCAACAAAAATAATATTTATGGTTCCATGTTATACAATTATAACATTAATAAACCACATTCAATATTTATCCCGCTGAATTTATATATATTTGTTTAATGTATAATCCATATTCAGAAGCGACGCAATTGCAAAGTGGACTTTGATAATGTGAAAGTGCAGTTTGATTATAATGCATTAAGATTTTCAGTTAAATACAATGTAAATACAAAGACGTAAAGATCATAATGTCGTAAATTTAAATATAAAACAGATTTAAATTAATATTATTCAATTTCTTCTTCTTCTCTTCTTCTTCAATTTCATTGCACTGAGCAAGCACTGATATATATACACATCTCAATTCTTGCTAGTCTAATAAGAAATTTTAATCCAATGAAATTGAATTATATTAATTCAAATGCATTTTTATGCATTTATAAAATATGTACACACACACACACACACACACACACACACACACACACACACACACACACACACACACACACACACACACACACACACACACACACACACACACACACACACACGCACACACATGTACATTGCATTCATATATATATGTGTATGTATTTCATATAGATTTGCGAAATGCTATAAAACGCGGAAAAATATTCAATCCTAGAGGCAGTCAGATCGCAAATGGAAAAAGCGAGAAAAAGACATTCGCGCAGCTCTTTGATTACGCATCGAGGTATGGCTATTCCGTCTAGATTGCATGTCCACTGCTTATGAGCACGTTATCCCTCCGGCAATAGCTTTGACGAGGAGCACGGCGGTTTGTGCACGGTTTTAAACGAAAAATGATACAAATTAATTGAATCGAGTTTAATTGGAATAAAACGGACAAATACGTGTTTCCACTTGTGCGTGTACATATATACGCATAATGGATGTCGCGACATTTATAAAGGTATTTAACTACGGAACCGACAGAACGCGATAAAACAAGTGTGCAAGAGATTTAACTACAGAAAACTTTCCGTGAAGCTCAAAGTATCGCACCAATTACCGGATTAGTTCTAATTGCGCTTACACTAATCTCACACGGAAACGGCGTATAAAACATGTTTCAACAATTACCACCATCGCTTTTGGGAAGTTTTGGTAGCTTGTTACATATTACCATTAAACAAGCGAATAAATACGCAACACGTTATAATTATACTTTACATTAGAGTAATAATGAGCAAAGTTAAATGAACTGAGTAAAGTAATAAATCAAATAATTATTAAAATAATTATACTGAGATCATGTTCTTAATATTTATATTGTTGCTACGATGTTCTAGTTTGATACTAAAGACAAATTATTAGAATATTATATATGACAGAGTAAAATAGACAAATTAAATAGGCTGGTAAATAAATAAAATATTTGTTAAATAAATTACTACGTGTCAATATGTTATATTCAATAAACGATGCAATAGAAATATGCACTGGCTATAGCTATTTTAATAGCAATACGATTTACGAGCACGATTATCAGTTTTATAGATACGCTCCGTTCATACTTTGAATATATTAAGCCGTATAGTGAGCTTACCAAGATTAAAAAGTCGATTGATGAATTTAATTTAAGTCGATTGGTTTATAATAAGCATGCCATTCATCGCTTGCTAGATCATTTAATGTAATTATCTCGGAAACATGTACGCCAAACTCACTCACTCACAATAATTATTCATACGAATTCTTGTTTCCATTAAGCGCATGAGCAACATTTAGTGAATAAAATACAAATTACTATCATTTTATCAAATAAATCAACATTTTAACAATTCCATATAATTTTTTGACCACATACATTAAAGCTAAGGTTGCTACTTTTATCACGTATATAACTTAATCATCGTTATAAATAAAATCAACTAATTATTAAAATAATTATATTGAGATCATTCGCATACGCGTTTCCAGGATATGCATAAATATTAAAGAATTTTATCAAAGCAAACTTTGAATTTTAATTTATGATTAAATTGTATCATGTTCCATATTACACGCATAATCAAAATAAGGCCATATAAAGTAATATAGGAAGCACAGCCCATGCAAATAATATTAATTATTGTATACGTTATAATATACAATATTATTTATTATAATTGAGTATAAAATGAAAACATGATACTTATACACGAATAAATTGGATTTAATACTTCATGGATTTACATTATTACATATATCTGTTTTAGTGAAAATTAATTCTCTTTAAAGGATTAATAATAAATAATCGTACATGTATAAAATAAATGTTCTAATTATATGTTCATCTAAAAATTCTTTTATCATTTTATCTTTTCTTAATACAAATATTAAAACATATAATTAAATAACAAACATTTAAGAACAGATAGTTTTCTACTAATTATATTTTGCAAATACAAATAGACAAAATATATCTTATTTAATTTTGAGTTTAATATTTGCTTTTGGAAAATATTAATTTTAGTTAAAATAAATTTATTTTATATAAATATAAAATTGAAATTTGGAATACTTATATAACAATAAATATTTAAAAATTAAAAAAAATTGTTTTACCTCTAATATTGGCTAACACAAAATTTATCTCTAGTTTCTCAGACATTTACCGTAAATAAGATTTATGAATGGTTCGATATATCTCATCTATTAAAATACACACACACACACACACACACACACACACACACACACACACACACACACACACACATGTGTACAAGTTATTATAGGTATATAAAGAGAAATAGTGAACAATGAAAATGGTGGAGAGGATGATGTAGTACTCAACGAACGTATCTCAGAATTTCTCCTTGATCATGGTAACACATCTTTCACTTACGAGCATATAGCTGTCCAACGGTAGCTTTGAATTTCACAGAAAGTGAACTGCCGTCCAAGCTTTAATTGAATCGGCCGAAATTAATTTCAGCTGTCGCGCTCTCGGAAGCTCAGAAGATGGGCGAGAACGAACAGGAAGCGAAAGCTTCCGGTCCTCCTAAACCCCGAACACGCAAATTGCTCAGGGAGATGAATGTCGCTAGCTCTTTAACATCCTTTGAAAGAAGTCATATATATATATATATATATATATATATATAGATATTTCTGTAATCATTTCTGTAGTCGATATTTTAATCGGTATTTTGGCAGTTAGTTTGAATAAAAAATAGTACATTGTATCTTTATAAAGATAACGTATAACAGTCAAAGAAAATTATTTATCTCATAAATCTACATAAAACATTTTTAATAAACTATGAGAATGAGAGCTATAAAACGGATAAAAAATTTTTCCTCGAAGTGGAAAACACTATTTTAAAAATATAATAAAATAAAAATAAAAATATAATAAAAATTACATTATTTTTTCCTGAGGTAAAATTCAAGCTTCAGCTTAATGTGCAAATAAAATAATTAAACTTAAGCATTATAACCAGCATATAAATCAACCTCGTAAATATAATAATACACAGTACAAACAGATAAACAAAATTGTAAAATATGTTTCGCTCTATGGTGATCGCGGTAACAAATTAATAAAATAGGCACTGCACCGGGAAGTCGCATAACGCGATTTATCCCACAGGACATCCGACGTATAATGCGGCGCTATAACAGTCAGCGACATTGAGGTCGCAATGACAATTCCCGCGCGACCACGATGGAGCTCGAAACGAGAAGGACGGATCGTTTCGACAAACCGGAAGCTGTCGATGGACGCGAATCGATTCATCCTCTCGTTTATCCCTATGCACGGCCATAGCATTCGTATCCTGCGTCCAACGCGCGTACGGGATTACAGTACAAAGGATTTCCCGCATTTACGTGGCTCGAATGCAAATCCTCACCTCGCGATGCGTTCCCGACGGGTTCTCGACTATATTTTTTTCCCCCTATGACAATGTGCACGTTTCCACGTGCGTGAAACTTTTGATTGTATTACGAGGACTGAGTCCGATGTAAAATCTCGGTAGATTTGAAAAAGGTTCTCGTACTGTGCGACCGCGAGACCAGTGAGTTACAAGTGATCCTAGTAGTACAAATCGATGTACCTCAAAATACTTGAATAATTGGTGCTAAAAACACTCGTAAAAAAAAAAAATAAAATTACGAGCGAAAGCTCTTAAAAATTTATATGCTTCGGAAATACATTAAATCTATATAAGTTAAAAGAAGAATCATTCTGCAAAATTTAAATTATGAGAATTCTGAACGTTTTAAATCAACTTTTATCAAATTGAAAGAATAAAAATAAAAAAACGAAGAAAATGACCTGGGTACATCCATTTCATTTTTTTCATTTTTAATCTGATCAAATTGTACAAATAAAAAAAAAACAGAGGAAAATCACATGAGTGATTTACCTGCAGATAACAAAGTTATTTATTTGTACATTTGTACAGTATCTCCCGATTAAAATTTTTCATAAAAATAATTTCTTAATTTTAGATCATAAACGCTCCACTATCTTTATTCATACTTCTCAAAATATTTTCTATCATAAATAAAAGCAAAAATAATCCGTTCTATTTTATTCATGCATCCATTTCAACATGTTTGAACATAAATAAATTCAAGTTTTATTCTAGTAAGACCAGAAACGCTGTTTCGCAGTTTGTTCTCGCGTATCGATTTCAACAGTGGCAACGTTCACATACATGACATTCGTATTTGTCGAGAAAAACGAGAGAATTCGGTGATACCAACGTTTTATGATATCGCATTTACGATGTAGGCTAAAAATAAAAAATCCTACGTTATATCTATTAGATGCTTGTAGAATAATAAAACAGAGCAATAAAAATGTACGAGATATTCTAGATAGGATGCCATACAATCTTCTAGAAAAGTTCTATCTTCTAAAAAGTAATTTTAGGAGATAAGAAAAGTGACAATAAATTTAAACATGTTCAAGGTTTCTTAATACTTAAAAAATATTTAATATTTTAAAAATTATTGTAATTCGACATCTTAATAAACTAAATTTCAAGATCGCAAATAAATAATAAAATCATCTCCGTATTATTATTTGAGCGAGATATTCGGATATTATGCATTTTTCTGATGTTAAATGTTGAATGTTAATAAATTATAATAATTTTCTTATTCATCATAGAAATAAATCGATTATCATTATCACACTAGAGAATAAGTGATAATGCATTTCTTACAACTTAGATAACTAGAAATTCCGCGGAACTAACGACATATTTAATTACATACACGTATGTAAGAATACGTACAAATAGATATAGTTAATAAGTATAATTAAACAGTGATACAAATAAGTCGAATAATATTTCCGCATTCTTTATTTTCATTGCACAGCTCATAGATCGAGAGCATTTCTTATAGAATGAGATGTACGTGTGTATTTTCGTTCTCGGAATGTTAGCCGTATTCGACGCGCGTATTCGTATAATTGCCATCCCTTCAAAGACTGTACAAAGGTTTCGACCGACGTGTGAGTTCTAATTATCACCTGACATCGTGCTCTCTGACGCACAACTGTTATTATGCTTTTACACGCGCGGCAGCGACGAATCTCTCGCCAATTACATGCTGGAATAGTATAAAACTTTTGTATATGTCTTGAGGAACATACTCTTGAGGAAAATTAAATCAAAATAAAATCATCAAAGATTTCCAATTAAATGAATAAATTAACAGTACTTTAATATTAGACAGCGATAGTATATCCTATACGTACGTTCTATATTTCTCCGGTACACATCGCATATATTACGTTTCTTTATTATACGCATAATACGCATAATATGTATATTTGTTACCGCCGCACTATTATATATCATTCTAATGATTGGTCATCATTATTGGTGTTTAACTATATTTAATCAGTTAATAATGTCTACATGTAGTTACAATGTTATACATTTTGAATTCATGCTCGACACGAACTGTATACAGTTACAGATTACAAAATTTAATAATTATAAATTTCTACTTTATTTATAAAATCAAAACATTATTTCTTTTGAATAAAAGCGCCACGCGTGAACAAAAAAATCCGTCAGTATATTATTTATTATTATTATTATTGTTGTTGTTGTTGTATATCATCGTAAAGAACTCCTTAAACTCCCGTATTAATTAACGTATTTATTTCTATTTCAATTTCATTGTTAAACTTTCCAATTCAACATCCCGATTGAGAAAGAACTTACATTAATTAACACCTATGCTTGACACAGCACACCATTAAATGTTAATACATGTTCATACCGTTTTTTTTTCTATAAATGTTTCAAGTCTAGATTAAACATAATTTTCCAAGCAAGATAAAGAACCCAACATAAAAGCTGTTAATTAACCTAATTATATAGATTGACCATTGCTGCGGTACGTTAAGCACAAGTTACGATAAATACTCGAACATACCGGATTCGTACCGAATCGACACTTTTTTCATCGTCAAGCAAGGATGCCGGGCATTCCAGAGCTCTTCCGCTCCCCCGGTTCTAATTACAAGAAAGTGCGAAGCAGTGGTCAACGAGCGAGATGGATTTCCTCATTCGGGACATTCCAGCGTTAATATCGGGCTAATATCGTCGGTCAAACAGTCGACCTTCAACGTTTCTGAACGACGATGATAAAAAGACGCCGCGGGCCGCGAGGAAAAAAATAAAACGTCGCTCGCAAAATTGTCGTCGGCGTCTCGCCTCCCCGCCCCCCTCCCCACCCTGCCCCTCCCTTTCGAATCTGCATGTAAAGAAACACGCGGTCGTTCACACGTCGGGAGAATTAAGCTGGTTTACTAAAGTGGTAGTAACGATAAGTGTTCGAACACTCTATTTTCTCCGCTGGATTCGCGCGCGGGGACGTACGAGCGTAATTGCCGCGAGCGGTAACGCTAGTAGAAATTACACCGCGTTTTCAGAGTGTTACGCGCCAGCCCCCCGCTACCCGATCTCGCTGAGATGATGTTCTCCCGCGAGGACGTCACGTGGAATTGGTGCTATTATCACCAGCTTATCGTTATCGTTGCGCGCGCGCGGTAAAAGGAACTCTCCGCGGGTCCATTAGAGTCCCCCGGGAGAATCTCATCGGAATGATACTGCGGAGAAACGATGACGTGAAATTCGCTACGAAATATTGCAGTGCATCAATGCAATTTCGATTAATGTAATATCCCGGATTACGGGGGGGAATCATTTTTCGTGACATATCGGCCATAAATTCATACGCATTCTTGCAATGTACACGCCCGGAAAGAAAATCAATACGCGGATAAACAAAAGCGCTGACGGGAAAATAAAATGTATAAACGTAATTGGATTTATATTTTACGATTGTTTAATTGTATTTGCCGTATATTCCAGTATAATTGTCATACTTGTTAATTTCTATATCTCTAAATTCATATATCTCTTTGTCAAAGCGTTCCCTTTCTTCCTTTTATATTTTATATTTACAGATCAAATATACATCATTAATTTGTTTTGAAATATATACGCAATCATTTGTACTAACATTATCAATAATTGGGTTCACTGCGATATAGAGATATATTTTTTATGCATAAATATAAAGTCATAATTGAAAAATTATTAAAAATTAAAATAACTACTTATGTAACATGTATACACAATATAAAACGTGAAACGTTTACATCAAATTTTTGCAGTTTTTACATTTATGTACAGTTTAATTTCTCATAAAAAAATTACGAATAAACGAATTCGTAATTTTTTAATTAATATTAATATCATTTTAATTAAGCACAAAATTAAAGTTTCAGTAAAAACATAATTTTCTTTTAAAAGAATTATAAGAGAATGTGACATGACTGCATTTTCAAGGATTAATTTGCCGTGATTTTTCAACTTTAACTTGTTCATAAATCAAGAATCACGATGCATCCTATTATGGCAACGACCACTATTCTTTCCGGGGCGTATCCTCCAGCAGTTGCGAGGAGTACCGACAGTTCTGAAACAGCCTGCATATTTAATCGCGCAATCGAGACAGCGCGCGCTGCATCAACTCCCGCGTTATTTCCATGTTAACAGTTTAACAAAGTGCCGTGTAATTATTCCTGTCGCCCGAATCCGACGCGGCCCGTTACGCCCCGGCGTGTAAGACTTGTATCGCACAGACTATCGCGCGTAACACGGCGTAACCCAGTTATCGAGCAGAGTTTCCAGTGGATATGCAAAGTCGGACGTTGTAATAAAAGTTATCGCGAGCGGATTAACGGGTCCCGAGATCTGAAACTTAATCGTGCGCCGAACGTCCCTTCCTATCCCCATCCGCGTAGAAAGTGCACTTGTCGTTTGCGCCGACTTACATTCCGGCGGGTTCGCGTAAGGATTATTCATTTCGCCTCAACAACCGTTAAGGGAGCTCGAAAGACAGCCAAGGGGGGCGGAGGTGGCGGAAAGTCGGTACGTACCACGTTCCCCGGGTGACTATTTCAGCACTTGAAATCTCGGTTTGCTAATTCCGCACCGCTCGCCGAAGCGTGCCGGGACGTTTCCAAGTGGTTGGAAACCACCTAAATTACTCTCGCTTAAGTCTCCGCGTAAACAAAGTGCTCCGGACTGCGGCATCTGTATTACAATGAGGTGACTTTTACGTCTTTTAAACAGCGAAAAGCGCTCGTCGCGAGAGACAAGAGACCGCGTTTAAAACGCGACCGGTACAATTCATTCTGCGCGTTTAACGGTAACAATAGCGCAAAGTGTTTTGCGCTATCTTATTGTAATTTAAATACAAAACAGTCTCAGTTTAAAAGTACCCGCAAAACAAATTAACACTTCAGAAGCATCAAATATATATATATATATATTTTTTTTTTCTTTTATATATATATATATATATAAAATAGTAAAAAAAACTTGAACAAATTATATTATTAAATTAGCTACGCGTTAGCAGAGGCAAATACAAAATTATATTTATATATCTCTCGTGAGGATAGCTTGGAAAAAAAAAAATACGCATGCATCAGCTGCAATTACGCTAATCTAACTAATGCAGATAACAGTAGGAGTTTCACATTACATACGTATTACTATAGTCTACATACGTACTACTATAGTCCACCTAGTCTCTAACTGGACTATGTAGTCATGATACATGTCAACTTGGATATCGAGATGTCCATTGTAACGGCAACGGCATTTCACAAGGGGACAGACCGCGTGAGTGACGGCCGTTCAAATGTCATAAATGTCTGTCCGCCGCAATTGTCCCCCATGCAGAATAGAAAAATTTCACACGAAGATAGATTCCGGCGATTCTCTTTACGAGTCGCGCGTCGGCGATGTACAATGCGCACGAAGCTCGATATGCGAGGCCGTGCGAAACCTTGTAGACACACATGGCAGCCGTATCACTTTCAACGATATCTCCTACTCGTAATACACCCGCTCCCGGGATAGCTTCGCGAAGTGTCCTCCCCCTTCTCTCTCACCCTTACACCGTCGCCGCCGTCGACCCTCGCTCGCTCGTCACGTCCTCGTTTCACTCCTGTTTCACTATAACCCTCGTTCGCGCGACGCAAAGCAGATTGCCAAATATCCACAGGTTGTTGATTTTGTTGACTGTATGCGTGCGCGGATAGCAATCTGGCGCTACATGTCAAGGCGAGCACACACGAAGCCCTATGCGGTAGAGTCTGAATCGCAGACTTTCTCCTGCTCGTAAGATAATCGTGGAAATCGATCGTAGAGAAGATTACTAATTTTTTATCGGTAAATAATTAACTCGATATATTTTCTTCAGATTCCAAATTTCGAATTTTGTTTTAAAGCGTGCGAGCGATTAATCGATTAATATACTTCTTCACGAAAGCACTACGTATGAAAAAAATGCAATTTCATGTTTCATAGGTTTATGAGATATTAACAATGAATATTGTCACACGTGCGACAGTTAATTCGTATAGACGATCTAAATCCGAATGTATTAAATGCGTGAAACCAATATGTATTATTGTTAATACAAGCAGGACAAATCCACTGATTCATTTGTAGAATTTGTTTGTCGATTAATTGATAACCACAATTCTCCATGTGAATCGATCTTTCGATTAGCTTTCGATAAAATATTTTATTAAATTAGATGAAATGAATTAAAATTATCAAATATCGAAGAGACATAAAAAAGTAAAATCGAAGTAAAATATCGAATATCAAAATTATATAGAGAGCAAATATAATCATATTAAATTTCAAATTTTCCAATAACTATAGTGCTTATATTAAAACAAAAATAGTAGATATTAAACAGCATACCGTACATTTTATAAAATTTCTCTATATTATTGTGTAATACTGAATTATCTGATTGTTAACTATCCTTGAAATAAAAAAGGGAAGATTAAGGAATGGGACAAAGTAACGTTTTATCAAATTTAGAAGTGAAGCGAAAAAAAAATTGTAGATGCCCGAGATAACCCGCGAGAAAAAAAGTTGTGTAGGAATCCACGCCAATCAGAGCATACTACGTAATCCCGAACTTTGCTTGTCAATTTTGGAAACTGACAGACAGCTCGAAGTTGAGCCTCTCTCAAGCCCAAACAAGATCACACTCTAAGCGGTCACGGCCGACGACAAAATTCAATCATCGAGATCGCGACTCCGCTAGATCGACCTGGCCGACGAGCTCCATCCCATTGGCTTCGCCTGCACAGCCTCTCTGGATCAGCTTCGCATCTGCTCTCAATGCAGCTCATATCGGAAATCTTATGATGTCAGAGTTTGCGAAGGCGATAAGCGGTTGAGAGAGGGGGAGGAGGGAAAGAGGGAGGGAGGGAGGGAGAGAGAGAAGAGAGAGAGAGAGAGAGAGAGAGAGAGAGAGAGGAGAGGAGAAGAGAGGAGAGAAGGAGAGGAAGAGAGAGAGAGAGAGAGACTTTCGCGTGAATTCCATCGAGAATTCGAGTGATGTTCAGCTTGTCGTGCTAACCAGAAGAGCGGAACTACGAATCGAGCGGTTTCGGGATAGGGAGAGGTTAGAGATGGAAGTAGTACTTGGATATGGAAATGGGATGCCCCAGCGCAAATGCGAAGCTCGAATCTATCAATTTCACTCTGCAGGTTGATGGAGGCAGCGGTAGAGAAACTAGGTGGCTTTGGTAATTCGCTGATTCGAAAGGTAAACACAAAGGTTGAAGAAGATGGCGATTTCCCTGGATGAGAAGGGAGGAATCCCGAGGGACGTGGAAAGGAATGAGGGAGAGCAACAGTGAAGCTCGCATTCGATGAGCGATTGAGATTGACCTGAAACGAAAAGCACAAGAAAACCGACACACAGAGAGAGAGAGAGAGAGAGAGAGAGAGATGGATGTGTGTATGTCAGCTTGGGTGTATGGGATCACTGACTAGAATGAACAGCCTTCATCGTTCGTACATTATATACTGCGGACATAAAAGCCACCACGTATATTTTGGATGTGTGTGAATATGTATGTATGCGTACTCGGTGGTGGAGAAGTCATTACAAGTGTAAATTCCACCCACGCTATTCACCCTCATTCTGCGGGCAACCAGATTAAACGGAAACGCAGATGCTGATTCGCGAGTACATATTTCGTACACATTGTTACAGAATCGATACGTATACGACAAGTTGTGCATGCATAGTTCCACCGTGCAGTTTCTGCAACTTGCTGCCGTCCTGCTGACGGTATAGGAGCAACGTTGGTGGCCGTTGGTTAAATGATGTCGATCCGATCCGTGATGGTGATGCACATGAATGTAGAAGCAGCCCGCAGGTACACGCTTGTCGGTCCCTTTCCCATCGGGAATCAACCCCCGGGTTTCATCAGTCCCGGATTGCTTCGCTCGCGCACACCGTAATTAACGCCATCTTCGTCTGCCGTTTGTGCGTCGGACCGCAATATGACACGCGTAATACGCACGCCGCGTGATCCCTCCTGTCGTTGATAATGTGACGCGCAATAGGCCGTGTCGAAGCCACTTGAATATCGCTGTGTGCTCCCGTGGCCGCGCGTATCCCTCTACAAACTACCACCAAAACCAACCGAAACCATTTTCGCTCGACGTGGTCCGCGCGCGCGATAACGCGCTCTCGCTGATATATGCACGAGTCGCAGTTTGTCGGTTGCACCTCTGCCGCCAGCGTTGAATTGGGCCGATCTCGTGTCACTAGATTCACAAAAGCTTCCGCTCGATTTACGAGCGCGTAGGGCTTTCCTACCGCCGAGTGTTACGCCAAATAGCACGCCGTGCCGTGTGTGGATTTCAATGACTTGTAACACGCCTCGATCATGGTTTTCGGTTGAACGACGCGTATAAACGCGTAGCGCATCGCGTAATCGCTCTGTATTCCTTGACGAAAGGTAACGTATTCCAAATGAAAGTTTATGGTTGAAAAAATAAATTATGTTCATCCGGATTAATTATACAGGCAAACACATTGCATAACTTGCGTTTGAATTTGTATACTGTACAAAATTATATTAAATTTTAATCATTTTTACATTGCTATTCTTTGTAAAATTAAATTAATTATAATTAAACGTGCAATTTTTATATCTATTAAAAAAATATTAAATAAAATATTTTAAATAAAATATTTTTTAAATAAAATATTTTAGGTAAATTTTTATTTTCTTATTTATGTCAAGAAATATCAAAGCATAATTAAAATAAATAAGTTTTGTGAGCTTTAGAATTATACTTCAGCTATGATTTATCAATAAAATTGATATTTTATATAATATTTTATTTTACATGATTTTATTTGGTTTCGATTGAAACGTCTACACGATCATCATAGTTAATAATAAATTTACATTAAAATGCATTAAATTTTGCATTTTTATTTTATCCATATCCATGCGACTAGAAATAACTTGATCAAATTTTCAAACCACATATCGCTTAATTTTATACGCTGCACACTTTTAAGTAAAAATTTCTTCACACAGAGTGAAAGTCATGAAGATTAATGTTTGTGCGAAAGTGAGGGTAACTGGTCTTCTATTCCCACGATGCTGGAGCATCGAGGAGGCGGCAAGAAAAAGACGATGAGGAGAGAAGAGGAAGCGCGGTCATTTTCTACGGCGCCAGCAAGAAAAAGCAAATCTTCGCAAAAGTGAGGCAAGCTGTTTCCTCCTCGTTCACCGCGAGCAAACTGGAGTAGGTAAGAATTTCAAACAACAACGGGATATGGAATGAGAGTAACATCGCAATATGACGCTATCTCTTAAGAAACACGTACCTCGTCTAAATTGATAAAAGAGATATAAATCTATTAAAGTAAGAAAAATACCGACGAAGGGAGAATAACATTAATTTTATTGAGGAAATAATATATAAAAATTATGATTTGCCTATATTTAAATATAATTGTGACAGTATTCTGAGAGAGAATGTGTCTTATACCTTTCTTAATATTTATGTAAAATAATCCTATATTTAATACACACGAGACTGCGAGATTTATTTATTTTTTTTTTCTTCGAATTGAGGATCACCGATCGAATCGTGTTTTTCTCTCCTGAGCAAATTAGCCGTCGAAACTTTTGTCTAACGATGTACACCATCAAACGAACCGATCGCCCGGCGTGCGCACAAAGCGCTCGGCGCATGTGTTGTACGTCGTTGCCGTCGGCACGTTAATTAGCACTCTAAATCAAGCATATAAATCAAGTGAGGTGCACGTTTCCATGAGGATGATCAGCGGAGGACGCCTACTCGCGTTAACTTCGTCCCGGAATATATATCGGTGCGCTCTACTCGCGACGCTCATCCGCGCCGCGCCGCGCCGCGCCGCGCCGCGCCGAGCCGAGCCGGCGAAAACTGCTTGCTTGCTCGCGCGAATATGCGCAATACCGAACGCAGAAGCGCAGCACGGTCGCCCGTAATCGGTTAGACTACGTGAGTATCTTCATAAGATATATTACTCGACTGCACCGTGAAAGAGCCCTTTCGGAAATTACTGTGCAAACACTCGAACGTGCGAGAAACGATCGACTCTCGGAGTGTGTACCCATGCCGCAGCTCTCCCACTGGGGTTAATCGCCCCTTTACTCGTGGCATTTATAAGAATCTGCTCTTTGAGGATCACAAGACGAACGAACGAACGAACGAATGAACATACGAATGAACCGATGGACGGAGGAGGAAAAAGCGAGAAGAAAGAGCGCTCTCAGACGCTTCGCGCCACGGCTTCGCCTCTCTTCGAGGAATCTCACGCCGAGAAATTCCTCCCCGGCGTGCTTACTCCGCTGTCTCGCCGGCAACTATCATTGGCATCCGGTTAGTAATTCTGCGAACGACTGCCGGCATACCAGTCCGTTCGATAGATAACGAGTAACGACATTTTAGGCAGGCGGTAGCGGTCGTTACGGACCGGCTCTTACGGATTACGCTTTACCCGAGAGCGATCGGCGCGTTATATTTCAAGGATTAAAATTAACACGCGCAAACCACCGCGCAGATAACGCGGTGTGTCCAGGATAGATATACACCTACATATCTGCCCGTCGGTACTGACTACTTTGCCTCACGGCGTCGCGAGAAATAGATCCCACGTCGTCATCGGCGCGCAACAGCGCTCAAGCTCGTATATATCTGGTTTCATTTACTCCTCCTCGCAATTAGGATTCCAATTAAAGCGATATCGAAGCTTTCGTTGTAATTATGCGTGTGTGCCCGATGGCCATTAATAATTACGTATTTACTACTAGCACCGATATATAATTTTCGCCGTTAGCCTTTATTAAAGTTTAAATGCGAGGGACGTAACCAAGTTACTGGAATCTATCGGTCAAGATCTTTTTATATTGATACTTTCAATTAATCAGAACGCGGCAATAATTAATTACACTATGTGATCATAACATACATAAATTAGATTTTTTTTTTTTCGAAACAACAAGATAATGACGTTTCAATTTTCGTCTTTGTGAGATTTGAATGAAAATTGAACCAAACTTAACATTGTTAAATTTATTTGTATAGATTAAATGCATAATGAAAGCTACTTTATTACTATAAATTTTAATGATAAATATTTTTACTCAAACGAAGATATCTAAAAAATAAACTGAGAGATAAAAGAGAGATAAGAAGACAATTTTCTTCAAAGATTTTTTGTAATGTCAAGATCATTAATTATGTTTTAAATAGGATCATAGATATTCATTAACTTGATGTTGTAGCTAGTCATCAAGAAGAATAGAACGACTTATAACGAGTTTGAATGATTAATGATCTAAAATAGAAAAATGCATTTTCGGACCAATTTTAATTGCATAAGAAACAGATAACCGCAAATATGTTGAAAATTAAATGACGTTACATTTATAGTTCATAAAAAATAACTGGCTTTTATCCAAATATAACTGTTAAATATTCTATGCGCGTCGAAATAGCCATGTAGCACACGTAAAATTGTTCGCAGATTCTATCTCAGTATTATATCCAGCTCGTAATATATTTTAATATTATTATTATCATTACGAAAATACGGCCTCGGGGAAATGTCTTCCTAAAATAGATTTTAGTATTCACATCTGAATAGTTCCTGGAGTTTGCGAGTATTCGGTACATACAAAATTTGCATAGCAAAAGAGTAATTTAATAGCTACAAGACAGGCAGCTTTCTGTCTAAATGGTAGCAAAGGATAATATAATTCACGAAGCGACACATTTATGTTCAAGTGGTATCAACCATGCCGTACCGTAACTGAACGCTACGATGACTTCTTTGTCATGTCCAACTAAGATTCGCAATGACGGAGCTAGTATCATAGGTATTAACTCGCGCATACTCACAAGGGAAGGATATTTGTGTAACAACGAGCGAGAGAACGCTCGCCAGTAGTTTCTGCCAAGGACAAGTTACGTAGAGAATGGAATTATTCATGAGCAGTCGTGAAAATCGCTGGTCATTCATTAATCTCAAGAGCATCGGAAATCTTCGTAACCCGCAAATTATCGCGGCAATTAACACGATTCCATACGGAATCGAGTAAAACGAGAGATCGATGCAAGGACACACGATTCCATACGGGATTCCTTGCATCGATCTCTCGTTTTACTCGATTCAAGAAGAAGAAGAAGAAGAAGAAGAAGAGAGGGGAGGCGGAGCAAATTATGTGATGCGTGCAAATTGATTGACGTTCGCAAAGGTGTCTCGGACGTAATCCGCGATCAGGAACCGTGCAGAAGCGCGGCCCAGAAGCCTGAAAAAAGAGCCAAAGCCGAGCACCATAAACGACACGACTGAATTACCCCTGGAGAAAACGATTGTCGCATATATTAACTCGCACGGCGGCAGAGGCACGGGAGCGTCGGACAGGCGGACATGTCATTGTACCTTGAATGAGTTTATCGCGAGTGGACGTGCCACCGTCCGGTTTCTGCCACGCAACCGGTCGTTTTTCACGTGGCATATACGCCCCTACGCGCAGCCTCTACCTCCATTCCATTTTTTCGCGCTCTAGGCAACGCTGGTTCAGGTTATGGAAATAGGATGACTAACGACCCGCTTCCTCAGCCAATGCACTCACACACACACACACACACACACACACACACACACACACACACACACACACACACACACACACACACACACACACACACACACACACACACACACACACACACACACACACACACACACACACCCATACAGTACACGTGCACACACATACACACACAACCGGTACCACTTTTTACTGGTTGATAACGGTAACTTGGAATTTCGGCGATAATATGTTTCTTCGCAAATCAAAATAATATTGCGAAGAAACACTTTTGTTTTCACATTATTTGTACAAACATTCAAGATACTCTATGTTTTAGTTAGCAATATTAAGTGTTGCAAAATTAATAATAAGAGAGATAATGACAAAAATAAAAAAATAGCACGGTAATAATAAAACTGTCACTCAACAGTTGTTCTAATGCAATTTAAAAAATTTCTTCTATTTACAATTATGTGTGAACACATCGTTCGGAAAAACAAAGGTAAAATTAAGAACCTAAAAATAAAAAGTATATTCGTGTATAACTGAATCGCTCCGCTTATTAAATGTTTCGTAATTTTATGAGCGGCGTAAGCCGCTTCTCGAAGGAATAATACCTTCTCTAAGTAGATTAAAAATGTAGAGACGCTTGCCTGGGAATAACGGAGAAGCGGCCGGAGGGAAGTCACTTATTCGAGTCGCGGCTTTGATAAAAAGAGTTTCAACGGGCAATAAAATTAGAATAAATTGCGTGCAAAATTAATTTGTACACAGCATCGCTGGTTACAGTCCTTTATATATTTGATAATGTTCCCACTCGAGGGAAAGCAAGATGACTCGCTTCGGACACGACATTCAAAGTACAAGTCATGTCATGGGGAGCAGAAATATGCAATTCGCGGATATCAGGGAGTGATATTGCAGCCACTGATACGTTCACGATGGGGGGTTCACGTGAGGTCGCATGATTTTGCTGACATTGACCGCGTGTAATCGTGGCGAAAAGACCGAGTGTGAGTATATTTTTTGAGATTTACGAACGGTAAATAAGATGAGACTAGTCCAGCATGGCCACACGAGCTTACAGGCGCGCGAAACTATTTACTCTTTCCGCAATTCCGAGAGTTTATTCCTTGACTCGACCCTTCGGTCCAAGAGATTATGACGAAGAACAATCTCGCGCGGAACGTGAAAGGAATACGAGCGCGAAGATGAAGAAGATCTTTACGATCGTACATATTGGGTCAGTGGCGCTCTTTACTACTTTCTTATTTACACCTAGATACGAAGGTTGAGAAATAACGTTTTTATCGCTCGCTACTTAATCAGCAACGATATTTCGCATTCAGTGGCTATGGTTGCATCTGTTATCACGTTAATGAATCCTTACCGTTATATTACAGCTATTATAATATTCATCCCGTCGCATGTAATATGCCATTAGCAAGTACATATATTTAATGAGCTATAGGATGTTCCTTTCCATAATTGATGCCGAGAATTGGAAAATTTCCCAACACAAGAACAGTTTTGTATGATGTTTAGATTGAACCAAAAGCTGTTGCAGTCTTATGAATCCGTGATTGGCAAGCGCACATCTTCGTTTTTTCGACATTCCACGAGCAACACGCAACCGAGGCCTTTCTATTTTTTTCGCTACTACAAATGAAATAATTTCTCATCGGTTATCCTACGTAATTATTTATTACAACTCATTAATTTCAGGCAGAACTTTTCTGAGTATAATTATGCGTTTTTTTTATGAAGTAAATGGATGGCATCTAATTAGCAAAATTAATTTCCGTAATTTATTGAAATATATTTTTTTTTAAATCAATTATTACGTTTTCTACGTCGCTCCTGAGAGAAAATAGACTTATCATAAAGATACGTTAACAGGGGATTGTTAGATTGACCGATATGAATCGCAAGTTTTACATCACTATGTCATTGTCATCAACATCCGGTAGACGATATTTTATTCAACGATGAAAAATCGACGTGAACAGGTTTGACGAGTACCACATTGTGGCATCACAAGTAGGTAGCGACTGCAGTGCTATTTGCTTCTATCTGTCTTTCTCTGCCTCTGTCTCTTTCTCTCCCTCCCTTCCCTCTCTCTCTTCATTCGCTGCTATAATTTTCTACTTCATATTGAGTGTACAGTTAGAATTATTGGACTGCAAACTTTGCATGTATTAAATGTTACTAAACATGCCATTAACGTACATTTAAACATACATTTAAACAAGCTTATTTTCTTACACGTATTGTTGATAGCAAAAAAATCTGAATATGCAAATATTCATCGTTACAATTAATGTACACAGTGCATTAATTTATTATAATTTAAAATATTAATTCGATAAAATAATAAATTCTGTCAATTTCATATAAATATACTAATAATTCCGTATGATAATTTGTGTATGTGTAATATATCTGTCTTCAAAATTTTATTCATGTCTTTCGGCGACGCATTATTATTCATAGATAAAACCCATTCTCGCGTGTAAACTACATTATAGAACAGCATCGAAAGAAGCAGTTGAAGTAGATTCATGTATTACCTGGGAATATAAATTTATATATCGTGATGAAAATATACTGTCCAATGCCAATTACGTCTGGAAGACACGTGGCCACGTATTCTGTCATAATTCCGCCTCGAGTGAACTCGCCACTCACTCGGGTTGTCAAATAGACAAGTGATTATCGGGTCATTATTGCGGACCGCGTCTATTGAAGTATCAATGAATCGTCGAGGATATCGGCTCATTTAACTGCATGCAATTTCGACGTCGCCGGTATAAATAAGGCCCGAGTTGTAACAAGGGTAGGAGTGTGTTGTTCGCGGCGAAGCTCGCGTGTTGACGCAACGGCCGACGATTTTCTAAGCGTATGCTGCATTCGCGACCGCGCGTTTTATCCTCTCGACAGCTCATCCTTGATTCTCCCTCGAAACGATCGGACGGCAATCAACCGGATACCGCGGGGCAAAAAGCCGAGGAGGGCATCGCGCGGCACGAAAGAAATTTCCAGCGCGTCACGATAAATCAGAAGGGCAGATCGCCGCGGCTTCGATGATAGACAAAACGTGACGGTTCTTACCATATAAAACGGGCTTTACTATGGGCAGACTGGTGAGAACTTGCGATCGTAGAGATGGAAACTGAATGATCCTGCCGGTCGCAGAAGTAAAAGGAAAGTGGAAAAACATCAGCGAAAGTCTATTGCGCTGAATTGTCCATAAGTGCGATTCTAATCTCGGAATGGTCCTTGATGATAATGACCGTAGAATGATGATAATACATGAGAGTATGGCATATTAAGCTGTTATGTTATTAATTATTGTTTAAAAGCAAAAAATTCCAAATGCGCTGAATTGAAATAAAAATAAAATAATAAAATGACTGATAAAGAAGAATCGTTATTATCAGAAGTCTTTTTATACGCGATATATTGATAAAATCAATTTTTCAAAATAATATTTGAAATTTATATTAAAACATTCAAAAATAGTAAAGTTATACGTAATATGAAAAATTTAATCCTTTTCTCTCTTTGTGTCAAAGGAAATTCGTCCTGTTATTCGTTTCGATACACATAACATATTCTCTTTGTAGGCGCAATTTCGCGGTATTATACGCATAATTGTGCTAGTTTGGTAGTATAGCGCAGAATGAAGTGATTAGAGACGAGCTTGATTCTCGGGACAGATTTCGTGATAAGCGGATGCGCGTTTGTGACACTCGGGATTACGCAATGGCGTCTAGAACGGCGGCTATGTTAGTCGTTTGCATTGCTTGTTTGCACTCGATACAGAATGCACGTATGCCACTGACGCGATAGGCATTGATGCTCGACACTTGGCCCATCCCCTCCCCCGCCCCTTGGCAGTATCATGAATATTTACGCGGCAGCTCCCTCACGGCAAAATCAATGTACCTGCAGTCAGAGACGCTTCGCGGCGCGATACATTCCTGTCGCAAACTCCGCGTAAAGCGACGGGGATATCGTGCTTATCCTCACTTTTCCTTATCGCGGATCTAAAAGATTTGTCCGCGCAACTACTTACGTTAATCTGAGAAGAAAACGCTCCGGGGAAATAAGGGTGCAGAAAGTCCCTCTGAAAGGCGAACGCGAATGCTCATTTCTACTGAGACTTAACGCTTGGGTAGCGAAAGTTCGTAAGCTTCCCGTAAGAATGTTGGCAAACTTCTTATCGTTTTATACTATTACGGCTTATGGTGTTACCTATTCGGATAAATTATGAAACATTTCACGTATATATCGTTGTGCGACAACGTTTGTTTATGACTACGATAACACGTATAATATAACACAAAGTAAATTATTTCTTTATTTTTTTTAAATACATAATTCTTATCATTCCACACAATCAAGATTTTATCTTGTGAAAATACACGATTATTAAAGTATATAAATGTGAACTATTTAAAATTTTCTATAATAAGTTGTGCCTGTTATTGATTAACTCGGGCATTAATGCATCAAAGTTATGAGAATTGCTGGCAAACTGATGCACAATATGACGTTTCGCGGTAATTAAAAAATGTTCACGATATATAAATAAAAAATTATATAAAAATATTCTTGGACGAGGAACATAATGTCGTAATATAAATTCGTATCGTGGAAAAAATAAAAATTCGCCGCCGTGCCGTGAACGTAATCTACGTAAGTACATGCGTATAATCTGACAAATTCGTGCGCGAGTACGTGAGGAAGAAAATCGTGCGAAAGATACGAAAACGTGGAATGAACTCTTATATATTTCATGACGAACGAAAGATGTGAATTACGTCGTACAGACTGCAGGGAGGATGGCAGGGAGGACGGTAGAATACCGGTCGGTGAGCGAGAGAAGATGGGCTCCGAGAGGACGGAAGCGGAGAAGACGCAGAAGGGATGCCGGTAGCTTCGTAAGAGCTCGCCTGGATATGTTGGATGTGGATGCGGACGTGGTGCGGCATATTACGCCGTTAATACAGTGCATATCGGGATGCGAGCAGCTGGCAAGGGAATCACAACCGCTCTCAGTTTCGCCCTCCTGCTCCTCGCGCTACCCTTGAGCCTACCCTCTTCCTTTCGCCCTCGCACACACGGCGACCTGATAATCCCGTTCTTATTAATAAAGGCCGTTGCCACCGTTACAAATACCACTATTTCAGTATTACCGAGATTAAACGGGATATAAAACTAGATGCGGTGAGTGAGACACGTTACTCCTGATCACTTTTATTTCACAAAGTAGGAATTACAGTATTGGCACAATAAACATTCAATTAAAACGGATAAATAATCAATGTCTCAGTTCTTTCCTCCTTTTTTTGACTCATTAGACACCGCTCTGAATTACATATTTTCAGAGAGAAAATTTCAAATCTCGCAAATTATCCGTTATCAACGCAAAAGTATGCGATAACGTTGTACGCTGCGTGGTTGCGAATGAGAAGATAACGTTCCTAAAATTAGCATAATAGTACTAATAATTCAGAGCTGGCTCGACAGCTCACCACGAATAAAATGGCCGGCATACTCACTCGGGATTTAAAATAACTGTATGTGTATCACACTGATAATACGGTAAATCATACGGTGTATCACACCGATAATTATAGAGCGGATCGTGTAAGAGACAGTGCGATACTCATTCGGCCAACATCTCAGAATCCTGTCGCCATATCAAAAAATTGCAATTTGAGATTCATAATGCCACGAATCCTTGGTTATGCGAAACGCCCGAAGGATGAGTCGCGTCCAATAATTGAATATGATTCCCGTAATAAAATTTCACCCTGAAAAGTTCGCTTAAGGGCATTCATAAATTTCTATAATATAAATTCCTGGATCATGTCGTACGGGTACGCGCGTATGCTCAGAATGTTTAACGTTAATATCTTTACCCATTTCTGTTAACCACATAGAAGAGGCTTATGAAATTAACATTATATCATCGTGAACGCAGAACATCGCGTCAGATTTGCATGAAATTTCAGGTACGCATAATCGAGGAAGACCGTAAAATGATGTTTGTTCTGAAAATCTTTATTAGGATACTATCTTTTCTCAAAACTTCTAATGTTTTACTGTTAAATGTACTGATGATGAAGTTCAAAATTAGAATTTGCTAGATTAAAAACTGCTTAAAAAGATATCTGAATAAGATAAAATTTATCCTCGGAATTAATGATATTAATGATAATTAATGATTGCTTACGCATGCTAATGGCACATTACATTTTATCATACGGTTTTAAAAAAAAAATTACAAATCGGGATACATACTTAGTTTATTAATCATAGTTTCCGTTATGTGCTCTATAAATTTGATATGATATATCGCACCAATCTATATATTGCTTCTATGGAATTCATCGCAATTGCAATATTTTTTTCATTGTTTGAATACTTTCACACATTTTTCAAATCCTATTATACACATGGCATACAAAAAAGACATCGTTTCGACAAAACGAAATGCAATTTATAGAGATTCCATTCCGACAAATGAGAAGCTAAAGTCGCACAGGATATTAAAACCGGCCCGGAAAAGTATGATCAGAGTGAATAAAAAGAGAAAACGAGAGAGAGAGAGAGAGAGAGAGAGAGAGAGAGAGAGAGAGAGAGAGAGAGCATATTACTGAGTACTCATAACTTTAAACTTTTTATTATATTCTCCGGCGAGCATGTGCGGTAGTGTTACGATCGCGTAATTTCGCAAATCCACTTTTGTACCAATTATAGACTTACTGTTTATAAAAGAGAGCAAAATCGGAATTGAGTTTCACATATTTTCAGCTCAAGCGCGTTTATCCTTTCCAGTATTAATGTCAAAAGAAGAATAATCATTTTAGATGTATCTAATTATTGTCTGGAAATATTGTTGCTTATAAATTATCAGACTTTTGTATGTCTTTAGATGGGACTAATCTACCTTAATCTGATGGCCTGTGCTCTCCATCATGCCGGTAAGCATAGTAATCTTATTAATATATACGTAAACGAAAGGATAACGTGCGTTACGAATGAGTAACTCAGCACTTAAATTAATCGCATCAGATTTTCTACTGCTTAACTCATTCATTTCCATGGACCTCGCGTCCCTGACTAGATTATATTACGTTCTATTTTTAATATAAATATACAAAACACTGCGTATTGAAAAAAAAAATCAAATAATTAAATAAAGTTTGCGAATTTATTATCATCAAGATCAAAATTTTTAGTTGCGAAAAACTTGAACACACTATGTATGTACATGTAATGTAGTCAAAAATACAAGAATACGTAATGTGCGGATGAAGCTTTCGACTGTAAATTAAAGCATGAAAGCAATTATTATCGATAGATACTGCTCGGGACTGAAACCCGTACACAGGATCGGAGTATATCTGATGGGTTCATTTACAGGAATATCGCAAATAATTAATCCGCGCGATACAGGAACGTGTTCGCGCGCACGAATGGATTGGTCGGGGTTCTTGCTTAATGAGAAACGAGAAATTCAACGTAAATGACGTAGACACCCGGGATATCTGCGGCAGCGAAACTTCGAATAAGCTATGCGCTGTCCTGAGTTCCATCGAGCCGGTATCCAACAATAAACCGTCAACGCGAGCTAAGTTTTCCCATTATCCATTAACCTAATTAGACTAGATTTTGCAGTATTGGCTCTTCGGTCAAAACGCGCTTTCTAAGTTAGATGGTCGTGGACTTATTGGCTCGCGTGATCATACCTCCGTGTGATTTATGTGAAATAAATTCCGTATATATGTATATAATGAAAAGATATACGGTACGTCAGTGATATGTGATGGATTATATATAAAAAGTTTGGCATTAATATATATCTCTGCTTTTTAATTTAATCATTGAACGGAGAAAGTAATTTCACTCTTGAGTAATTTCACTCGAGAGTAATCTTCTTCTGTGAAAAGAAAATATATTTTATGTCTATTTATCTTCTTTTAAATCTCTATAGCTCATTATATAACATATTCTCCTATCGTGATACATAATAATATTTTTTAAAGCATTTTGTATTTTCTTTCGATAAAGTAACTCATAAAAAAAGATAAAATCTCAAAATTCGGTATTCGCCTGATGCAATCCTATGTGACATTGATGATTAAAAAAAATAAAATATTTTGAAATTTATTATTTTTCACTCTCACTTTAAAAAAATAACACCTGTCGGTCAATATTGTGATTGTGTCACCAAAATATTTTTAAAGTGTTTGAAAATAAATGGCCAACATAAAGGCATTTGCATCTCGAACAAAAATCATGTTTTAATTTCAAGGCGGATTGGAAATTATAACGGTCCAGATCACATGCACACGCATACGGTATTAAATCCCATCGAATATAAATTACGAATATCGAAAACAGTAGGAGGAAAGTAGCAGCAAAAGAGTATTTAGAGTACATATCGTAAACAGCAAGATATATTTTCATATTTATACGTGATCAGATGCGTGAACAACAAAAATATTCGCATCTTCAATTTTGTATATCGTAAAAAAATACTTATTTTATTACATTATTAATATTTTAAATATTAATTTTTTCATATCACATTATTATCCAGATGAAAAATTTTAACAAAAAGTCAAATTGGTATATAGTCACAAAAAAGCTGTGTAAAATAAAAGCTATAATAAAAGCTATATAATATTAAAGAGATAAATTTAAATTAATTAAAAAGTTTATAAATAAGTAAAATCATGATAATTTAGCATGTCGTATAGAACGTGCACGTATACACGTATACAGCGCACACGTTTGAAGTTTTGTATACGTAATTCTAAGGGTTAAGGATTGCTCGAGCATAGATGAATATAAATTGCCTTAAAACTTATATCCGCGGATGATATTGCGATCCGAATGCAGTGGGCGACCGAAAATGCTTTCGGAATGACTATTTTGTCAGTCGGCTTCTTAATTAACAACTTCCGAAAGCGACGAGAACTCGCCGGAAGGATTGGAACGCGGAAGGAAGATGAGGGCGAGTGTTTCTCGGATCTCTCACGGTGGATGGCACTAATTAAATCCTAGCGCCAAGCCACCAAAGCAAACGCGACGAAAGCGGAGAGCCGGAAGGTAGCTCGCGCACTCTTAAATGCAATCTGCATTTCATTAATTCCACGATCCCGCAGATTTTATTCCTTCACCTTGACAGAAGTCCCATATATCTCGCCGCTAAAGATCTCTCTATTCTGCGCCGTCTAATCTCTTTACGTGAAATTCGTGACGTCGTCTTGTTAGAAATCACTGATTAAAATTATTATTAGACTACTGAACGATTATATTAAAGGGGACTCAAACACGAAATTAATTTATTTAAATTAATTTAAATAATATTAAATTTCAAACCAGTAAACAAATTAATTATCAATGTAATAAGTACTTCGGTTTCTATGAATTACTAATTTATTAATTATTTGATTATTGGAAATAATTGGAAGGTTACAATATATCAAAATATTTGGATTTCGTAATTGCCATTCATCCAACATTAAATTTATTTCATTAATTCATTATATTCATAAATGACTGTATATATATATATATATATATATTTGAAAATTTATATATATATATAAATTTTCAAATTTCCTTAAATGATTTTTAATCAACGCTCGTTGTTTCGCAAGTGTCGCATAAGAAACACAAAAAAGGTTCAGGAGAAAGAATTCCAGAAGTGCGAAAATTGAGTCTTGAAATAACTATGCATAAAATGCATCAATTTTCAAGCTTGCTGATCGCATAAGTTTCCTTCACATAAATGCAAATGTACCAGTGCATCCTCTCAACGCGCTCGCTCGGCGACTAACGCTTTTCACGACGGCAGTAAATCAGACGTGAGTTTGCGCTCACGTTAAAACGCGCATAAATATCTAACGAATTGAGAAATGCGCGCTCGAGATGTTTACCGCTTGCTCGGAAGTCGCACTTTTTGCGACTTAACACCTGACGATAGTAGCCGGACGAAAAGTAACGGACGCGCATCGAGCACGTGAGTAATGTAATCGCGCGAGATGGACTTCTCCTTTCGAGCCCGTAGGCCGTACGGGTTCAAAGCGAAAATCGGTTAATTCCGTGCTGCAACTGTACGAGATGGGAGATGGCACCGTACGGCACTCGCAATACAGCCGAGAGCAACGTAGATCGTAAAACCCCCTGAACAGATGAGTATATACGAGTCAAACGACAGCACTCGTGCGAATGACGGTTTCCTTCTCACGCCGGCCGGTCCAGGAGCCCCAGAAGTGCCGTGGTCTTTTACGATGACCGAGAGTTCGATCCGCGGTTCACGTATTATACGCTTGAAAAGTCCCGAACGTGTTCGCGAACTTATCTCTTTTGTGGACGGCTTCGCCAGGCTTCCACCTGCTAAATTCACCTCCGCGAGCCGTAGCTGACCTCCCTCGTCGTCGTCCCATTAGTATTTTTCATGGCGCCGGTTAACTATGACCACGGGAAGCGGTCCCCTATTATGCTCAATCCCTTATCGTTACTGTCCGTGCCATATATTCTCGAAAATCGCTTCCTCGTTCCTACCATCGACGCAGCACTAGAATGTAGGATGGTCCGCTCGTTTCGAAAATATGGACTCGCGGGACGAGAGATTTACGTTTTCGTTCTTTACCGTCTTTTCAGAAACGTCGATTTGAGCCGCGGGCGATTTCGCGCCATTGATAAACTTTTCAGCAGAGTTGCCGATAACAGTTTACGACATGCTTCAGAAGAAACTCGCCGAGGTAAGGAGCGCGCCTTGGCACTTTTCCTAAACGCGGAAAGCTTATTTACTAATGTTAAAACATTATTCTCGCTCGATAATATCTTTAAATATGAAATTTAATTTCATATTCACAAACGTTTCGTTTCATCAATACTGAATAATTAAACATCGTTTCAAATTTCTCCCTCACACAAAATTAATTATGTGTTTATTAAGTTCAAAATAACAAACTTGTTGTGAGATACGTTAAGTTTTTAAGATAAATACGATCGATTAGATAACGTAACATTGTTTCGTAAGAAATAATAATAATATAAAATATTATAAAATAATATTATAAAATAAATATTATCAATTAAATAACATAACACTGTTTCGCAAGAAATAATGGAATTTTAATTTTGAGTAAATCTGTTATAAGTATATAAGAGAATCAAATTCATCGTGAACTAAAAGCGATATTTGAAGCCGATATCAGGAAACCCTGAATATTTGGACAGCAAGCAAACTAGGATTAACTGAAGCAGGATTGAACAATCAAAATTTTCAAACATTCCAACCACTGGCGAACTGCTGCGAGACAAACAAGTTTAAATTATCGATGTGGCATCCACTATATGTAGCAAAATGTCGTGTACTCATTGTTGTTATAAACTAATAGTTTCCATTCCCCTGCCAATCGATTTCACTTCAATATCCTGTACAGTATCGATGTCACTTATGGAAGTAATAAGAATAAATAACCACCAGCCCAACTAAGCTTCCGCGTGAGTCTCTCATCGCCGGTACGAATAGCGCCATCAAGTAGACCAAACATGATTATCATATAAAATAGCCATTTTTTTTCACACATTATTATTGCATAATGTTTGTCATATGTTACAAAAGCTCAGACGAGGCGATTAAATCTTCCGTTACTCTGTCATAGCAGGTGTCGAAATTTATTATCAGACGTCGTAAACTCTAAGTCGTCTTCAGAAGCACAAGACATGCGAATAAGTCCCGAATAAGATCGTATCTCCTGCAAACACCTGCTACGACAATTTGTCATCCATAGCAGAGCTTTCGGATCCGGTATATTCCGGTTGTGCGTCAGAACAGCTTTCAGTGAGCGCTTTAAAGTACAATTTGTCATTTCCTAGCGGACAATGGCTCTTCCGCACATTCGAACGGGTTTTCCGTAATGTCCTTGCTCAGAAACAACGCAGAATCAATTTCCGTCTTTCGTCAATCTTGCACAGGCACAAATTACAAATCTAATACATAATTATTCCTAATCTGATTGGAAAGTACGAGCACTATCAACTCGTATTCAGCGCGAACACACACAGTCGAAGTGCGATTAGTTCAAGTGTATAAATGTTTCATGTAGAAAAAGATGCATTAAGTGTCATTACGCGTTAAAAGCAACGTGTTGAGAAAAAGAGAGAGTTTTATCGCAGTAAGCAAGGTAAAATTCCACGAAGAAAGCAGTTTACCATGCTGAGATCCTCAATGGTCCCGAGAGCCGCGTCAGCATACATGCGAAGCGCGGCCAGTAAAATCAATGAGCGCGCAAAAAGCACATACAGGCGAGCAAGCTGTATCTGGAATCTGTAGTGAGAACAGAGAGAGAGAGAGAGAGAGAGAAGAGAAAGGTGCCTTTGCACTTTGCCTCGTACGTTTTCCCCTCCTATCTCCACCAATTTGCACCGTTGCAACTAGAAAAAGGGAATGAGATGCTTTCTCTTTCTATCTTCTTCCATCTGCCAGCAACATTATTGCTGAAATGAGTGGATGCTTCGTTGAAGAAAACGCAGTTGTACACCGCGTTGCGGTCACGGCGAAGGAGTACCGGTGGTATACCGGGGAAATGCCAAAAGAAACTAAAGGGAATGAAGAAGTTGGAAAGCCCAACGAGTTTTCCGGCTGCCTCGTTCAACTCTTTCGTCTTCGTCCACTCTCCTACCACATCGCTATTTCATCGAGCAGCGGTGCTGTCAAATCGTTCGTATGGATGACGAGAGAGAGCAGCGGAGGCCAAGGTACTTTCCGCAAAAAGTTAGTACGCGATGGAAAGTTCCATGGTTTTATTGATCACGAGCGAACTTCCACCTCGGGCCCTATCTCACACTAAAGAATTTTGAAAAAAAAAAAATTTACTCAGTTGAAAGCTTTATTTGAAACTGCTGATTTAAAATTCGTTTATCACAATCACGAACTTTGGAAAATCGTCATTGTGTCTCAAAAAAAAAGTCGTTTTCCACGCTGGAAATACCATTAATGCGCATATTTGCAAATTGTACATTCTAGTTATACGTGTCGACATCTTGGAAAAATAGATAACAATATAAATAATTTCGATTTATTTAACACGTTTCAACATGATGATATTTCAATAAAATTTATAATTGTTATGTATCATAATAAATGTTAGTAATAACAGAATGTCGTTAAATCTAAATAGAAATGCAAAAATTCAAATTTTATTAACACCCTTTGAGAAAACTCCACGATAGATGAAAATGACTGAATAATCTCGCAACATCAGAAGTAAGATTTATCCTCTGAATAGCTGTTTCGAATTTAGAATTGCGACAACGATGAAAGACGTTTCATTACGTTACGAAATAACGCACAGAATACGGCACAAAATACGGAGCATGAGTAAGTGAGAGAAAGTGTTAATAATAAATTTTGAGCGATGTATTTTTCACGTCTCGAGACAATTGTGAAAAAAAAAACAAATACACATTATTTTCCGTTTGCAACATCGTGTAAAAATAAGAAATGGCAACAGTTCAATACGAATGTAGATAGATACACCCCCTTCCCACATACATACACACATATGCGACCAACGTGCGCTGAAGTTGCTGTCCCATGAGTAAAGAATGTTTCTTTTATTCTTATTCTAATTAAAATCACAGTTGAAATTTAATATCGCCCTCATAATTTTTCCGGCGCACCGCGGCGCCTCGTCTGCCGAGTCGAAGCGAACCCAAGTTCGCCTTGTCGGGATTCCTGCCACGATTTCCGTATAAATCTGAAGGAGTATAATTTTATAATATGAAAAAATTCCGAACAGGGTGACCCATATTTCAGGACGCAGCCGAGCAGAGCCAGCTAGTGGGCAGGGCGCGCCGGAACATCTCGTTAAATCAAGGCTATTTATTTTGGTCTCCACCAACAGCTCGGCTGTGCCATCCCAATGATGGCTGGATGCTCTTCAAAGAGGCGTTTGCAAATAGGGCTGCTTTACCCGAGACACAGAAAAATAGAAAGAAAGAGAGGAATAGAGAAAAGAGAGAGAGAGAGAGAGAGAGAGAGAGAGAGAGAGAGAGAGACCGAGATTTCACGTCGCCGCGACATTTCGTTGCGTTTCGCGTCGGTTAAAGTGATTTTTGCATTATAACGCAATGTGACGTCGGCGGAATAGTAAATTCTGTGCAGATTGCGCCGCCATAAAGAATCTGCATAATCTCACGGCGGTCATAACCCTGTCGACGACAAATACTTTTACGCTCCAAGCATTTCGCGGCGGAATAAGCCCTCTCGCTATTAAATGCGCGCGTTATGCGGATCTTTACGGTCTCTTACGAGACATTCGCTGATACTCTTCTTTAGATTAGACGTATAACAAACGCACTATCCCGGCATTTGAATATAGTTTTTGCATTTTCGCCGGATGCATTCGCGGTCTAAAAATATTTACGCGCATAAATAAGAATATTTATCATCCTACTGTTTTATTATAGCACGAAATAAAAAGATAAAAATTCTAGAAAGAAAGGTAAAATTTATGCTTCTGTGCGAGTCTCGCTGTAACGTGCTTTATGTTTAAGCATCTTGAAATATTACTAGAAAAGTTCATTCATACAAAATGCTTGGTATGTAGAATTTTTATGAGCGTAAATTTTTATCTGAGAATTTTTAATTATTTATAAATTTTATTTTTAGAATATTTTTAATTTTTAATGTAATATTTATTTATTTGATAAAAATATGTATGTGATATATTTTTATTAGCAATACTAATATTATCAACATTTATTAAATTCACACAATAAAATACTATGTATAAATCAATAAATATTTCAAGAAAATAATCATAAAAATCTTTTTGTAATTTGATATCATCACAACTCAGCAATAAAGTCAAATTTACCATAACTTATAAGTGTATCAAACAAAAAAAATTGTTTCAGATAAACTTTTTTTTTGTTCAGATGAATAAGAAGAATGAAGGTAGCTAACATTTGCATTCACTTTCCATTTAAATTCCATTTTCCGTCCATCCTCCGCTATGTAAATGTTTTGCATTGGACCATAAATTTCAAAAAGAATAAAACAATGTTTTATAACGTTTTAGAGATATCCATTTGTAACAATTTATTGAGATATAACTTGTACTGTGTTTATATATAAATAAATTGTAATAAAAATAACTACAATGTTAAAGAATGTTATGAAATTTGTTATTAATCCTAATTACTTTAATATTACATTTAACTTGTAAATATTAAAATTTACATATATTTCAATGCAGTCGAAATTCCCATTGTAAAGAGGAGCTCAATCGATCGCGTGATTTAAAAAATTTCCAGACGCGATATAGAGTTCAATATAACATCGCAGCAACACTGCGAATAATAATCCGTGGAGCAAAACAAGGAGAGAAAGAGATTCACATTTCTAATTTTGCACAATCCTGTTTGCGCCGAACTCGTTTTATGTACGTTACGCAAACTTTTCTGCTTACTGTCCGTAGAAAATATGTCGACAATGTAATTTGTACCGTGTCGCATTAAGGTACAGTATGGAACGCACGAATGTGAGAGTGATTTTCAAAGAAAAAGAAAAATTAAAAGGAGAATGAGAGGAGAAAAACGGACGAAGTAATAATTGGATACGAAACGCAATCATTTTAAAATAAAGGCGAATCTTGAAACGTGCCGTCCTCGACGTTGTCGTGTTCGATCACCGGCGCCGCCTGTGCCGCATCGCTCCCATCGACCATCGATGCACACGCATGTTGCATAATGCAACGCTTTACCGGACGATAACTTATCCAATCACTACACTGTCAGTTATAATCAACTGATTCTATTACCCATCGATTTATCCTAATGAAACGTGATCGTTATTTATCACCATTTTCAATCGCCGAGCGTCAGCTCGATTTTTTTTTCCCGACCGTGCGGCTTTTCCACGCTCGCGAAAGATCGGGACGGATAAAAAGGAGGAATGAACCATGGCGGTGCGAGAAGGTCGATTTCTGAATGTCGAGGGGGTGTGATGGGAGGAGGTAGGAAGAAACCGCGCGCGGAGCGATCGTAGTAGTCGGTGCGCCGTACTTCGGCGTATCCATTTCACAAGTAATGGTGCATAACTCATGACAGGATAAATGAAATGCTCGCAAGCAGATCCAGAAAGGTATAAATCGAGCAGATCAATTTTGCTTCCATCGGAGCACAATGCAACCAGTAATCATGCTACAAACGAATTCTATTTTGATACGCTCACGCGATCTCTGCGAGCGCAATGTTTTTGTAATTATCGGCATTTCCGGATTATGACATGCGGCTAGGTAACCGAACGCATAAATATTCCAACGGGAGCAAAACCAATGCGCATGCCGGAATTAACATGTTGCTAATGAAGCTTCGCGGTATGGCAGAATAAAAATAAAATCATGGCAAATTACATTTGCGAAAAGAGTGATTTTTCAATTAAATTAAAACTGCTGTATTTTTTATATTTAAAAATACGCTTTTAGAATAATATGTATTTTATTAAAAAAAAAAAAATATTTCTTATCGTTTGAGTAATCTAAATTTGTTCTCCCTATCATTAGATATAAAAAGGAATCATCATAATTAAATATTTGAAAATAATATTTTCCTAAAGTCATCGATTATTTTATAATTCGCGCACACAAGCACACAAGTATCGATTTCCTTTATGTCAAGATAAAATTGTAGAACTGACGCGAAAGGTATACACCGGTTACTCAGAATTCTAGGCACACGCGTTATAATTCAAGAATATCCGTCAATAAGTCGATATAAGAAGGAGATACAAGAAGGAGATCGGACATCCACTTCGTCATCAGCGTGAGTAGTGCGCCCCGTTATTACTCCACCAGCAGCGACGCATTAATTTGCCGGGCGTCCCTTATCAGTGACGTTTCATTTGTCACCAGGTTGTATCATAAATGTCAGCGAGGGTGGTTGCCAAGGAGGTTCCTTCGAGCACAAACTCGCATCTTGCGCGTCAGATGGGCGGTGACGGCAAGTCGGCGCACTGACGAAGTTTACGCTCATGAGGGGGATGACTGTCGTCGCTCTCTCTCTCTCTCTCTCTCTCTCTCTCTCTCTCTCTCTCTCTCTCTCTCTCTCTCTCTCTCTCTCTCTCTCTCTCTCTCTCTCTCTCTCTCTCTCTCTCTCTCTCTCTCTCTCTCTCTCTCTCTCTCTCTCTCTCTCTCTCTCTCTCTCTCTCTCTCTCTCTCTCTTTCTCGGTAGGGGGTCTTAAAGCCGACGCGGTGCTTAAATGTATCCCGGAGATCTCTTTGGCTGACTTGTTGGCACATGTATCATATCCGATGAGAAATACTTTCGGTCCGTTGATACATATTAAATCACTATCTAAATTTATAAACGCTATATACGAGACACTTTCGTACGTGCGAAATTGCATTTATAAATGTGTAAAGTTATATATTATGTCTTGTCAAAATAATATAAGTTACGTTATTTATAGCATATTAAAAGAAGATTCAAAATAGTCTCTGTGCTCTCGAAAAAATTCAAATAACAATACATTTTGTATTATTATTGACTGTTGTTATTAATTGCAAATACGATATGTTTATTTTTATTATTTTTCTGTATATATTATTTATCATTCGATGTGCATTTTATAAAAATATATTGTTTTAAAAAGTATTTCAAATATGATAAAAATAAAATATCAAAATAATTCGTGATATCCAACCATATAGATCAAATGTAAAAACAAATCTATATGTATTTATATATTTAAACAGTATAACAACTAAACGAAATCCATGTTGTGGATAATACATCTAATCTTCCGTTAAACAAAGAGCAATCTATACAAATTCTGCAGAACGGCCTAACTGCTTTTCTTAAGGAACGCTCGTGAAAGGGGGTAAATTCCGTTACGTCAAGGGGGCCAGGTAATTAACCGATGTTCCGATTCGCGGAAGCGGAGCCTAGTATTCGCGCAGTCGGACCCCGGAAACCGCGGGCGATCGTGGCCGGAATCCAAACGCAATTAGTTACACGCGCGGTAGGTGCAAGGCCAAAGCTCCTATCTCCCCTCGCAGATATACATTCGTACGTTGCGTCCATGTACGTGTGTATGTGTGTACACACACACACACACACACACACACACACACACACACACACACACACACACACACACACACAATGTGAATGTTTAACCATAACGATGGCAGTCGTTCTCGAACGGTCGCTCGAGTAGCCGGCAGCGGATCTTTTGCCTTTTACGGTGCTCCGACCTTTCACCGCGGCTACCGGGAGCCTCTTTTTACCCTCCTAATTTCCTAGCTAGTTAAATAACACATCGCCCGTACGGCGCGAGCGGTAAACACGAGCGAGAAGACGCACCGCGCACGCGGGGAGCGGAACCCTGACGGAGTATAATGACGTTCTCCCTTTAACAGGATCATGCTGTCGCCGCAATGTCCGAAGTAACAGATCAAACGGGAAATTCGATGCGAAAGCGCTGATCTAATTGATGGCAATGATATGGTGTCAACGAAAACAGACATGATCGTGACATGAACGACTGTGACGTTCCATTGCGTGATTACGGCACAATAGCGTGAAATGGGTTAACGGTCGTATCAAACGTTGCGATTGCCCACAAATAGATACTTGCGGAATGAATCTTGCTTTACGACGCATATATAGAACACATATTCGCATATCCATGCAAAATTCACGCACTTTAAACATTAATATTTGATAATGTTTTATCATAAGATTTTTCTCACTTTTCGACAGGCTGTATTATAATATTCTATTTTTACATCTTTGTACGTCTTATTAAAACGTAAATATCTTATCGTACTCTAAATAATTATATTGTGAAAGCATCAAAAGGTAAATATTAATATCATTTCAAAAATCCTTTGATGCTTTCAGAAAATAATTATTTAAAGTAAGATTTACGTTTTAATGTATAAAGACATACAAATAGAACATCGCGGTGTGCCGTGTCGAAAAATGAAAAATGGCGGAACGTTATCTGGCAAAGCAAAATTGTGTTCCACTACGAGGAAAACGCGAAATTATTCCATTACGCAAATTTCCGAGCACGCTCTCTAGTCGGAATGCCCTCAGCATTATCACGTTGGGAATTGTTTTCCATGAACGACGATGGAAAATTACTTTTCGCTCACGCGCAATCACCCTCGCACGCCGTTGCGTATTCCGCGCGCGGTCCGCAATCTTGGCGACAGCGCGGTCTCTCCTCACCAACGGCCTCATCCTCCATATTCCGACCATCCAACTTTCGCATTCGCGATTCGTGGAAACTCGCGGCTTCGCGCTCGAGGTCCGCTAAGTGAATGCATAAATTTCTCGTCGTTTATTTTAGACGCACCAGACACGACCGTCGTCGCCACCGCCATCGCCGCAAACGCAATAACGCGACGTGTTTCTTTGTGCTTTACGACTCGGCACATTGGCGTCTACTGTAAACGGGCAAATAAACAGATCTGGGTTTAATATCGAGTCGAGAGAGATGTCGAAAGGGCCTCCTTTCTATTTCTCTGTTTCTACGTATCTTGCCGAGAAGTAACCAACGTTCTCGTCAATCTCGACGAATCTGCCTGTCTCTCGCTCGATCTCCACTTCATCTCGCGCCACGCTCTCGCTCAATAACATTTGTATCAAACGTGCGTCTACATCTACGTACACACGTCTCGCCGCTACCACCCTGAAACGGGTTAAGATTCTCTACGATGATCACACCCTTCCCCCTCCCCATCCCGATACTCGGAAAGCTACGGATAACGCGGCCTCAGCAACCGCATCCACCACCACAGCCGAGAGACTGTGTGATGTACGAGGTGAATTAATAACACCCACCCCCGGTGGTCCAACGTAGGCATACATATATGCATGCGGGGCATACGTACATATGTATTCGGGTTTACATAGGAGATAGGTACGAATATATAATATTAGATCCGGCACAATGTAAAAAAAAAGAGAGAGAGAGAGAGAGAGAGAGAGAGAGAGAGAAAAACCACTTCCACCTGGGACGCATAATGTTCTCCCGCAAATGTTTCTCATCAGATCATAACTGGAATATTTCTTTCCTCTGAGTAGTTATAATTTTCGTCTTCACCAGTTTACCGAGATCTTACAGAATCCACGAAATATTATGTATAATATGTCGCGCACTATCTTACAGTAAACCAAGCGCATCTCGACAGAGTATAATTTATTAAGTAAGCAAGAACGGGCTTATCTAATTAATTACATAAATATATCGGCATACACTATGTGCATGTGCTAATATGTACTAGTAGTAACTACTAAACTTTTACTCTGTGTGCAAGAAGAAGATTAATCCTACCCTTATTTCATAAAAAGTGGAATTATAATCTAGTTTACATTTTAAAATATTCAAAAACGTACATGTAACAAATTTATATTAAGTAGTTTATTTTTCGTGCTTTTTGCGCAGAATTGTGTGATTTATTTAAAATAAATGCCACTCGTATGTGATATGATAGTTTTATTCTGCTGTGCACATTGTGCTTTCGCGGAGACAAATCGCGAGGAGAAATGCTCCAAAGTTTCGACGAGATTCACAATGGGATAAAACTGAGTTACGAGGGAAAATAGTGTCGTTAGAATCACGCGATAGCGGCAGCTTCGGTATTATTGTGCTTGGTTGGGTCATGAGATAGGTGCGCGGTTATAAAGAGATGACGACGATATGAGGGAAAAGCCAGCGAAGATTTTATTTAGGTCGATGTTGTTTTACTGAAACAAGAGAAGTTATGAAGTTAACTAAAAAAAGATTTCTTACTTTGACATTACAATTCGGTTACTCTACACATGTATATATATATATATATTTTTTTTTTTTTCATAAAACAGATGAAAAATTACAATGATATTCCGATCTTTTCGTAGGTCATACATCTTATTAGAAACACGAATAAATTTTTTTAGTAAGAGAAAAATTATGACATTGTGTATGTGTACACACACATACAAAACTTTTTTTTTCTTTCTAATGTCACAATTGTTTTTTCTTACTAAAAATTTATTTTATACATATATCACCAATTATATCGTTTCGAATGCATGATATTTTTATTCTCGTTATACACCAGCGCATAAAAAGAATATACAATTCAAGTCATTTCTAGCACAAAATATCAATTAGGTAATTTTCTGTTAATATTTCAAAAGCTTCAAATTTTTTAACTTTTCCGACTAGTATAAGTATATATACTCAAGTGGTTACCTAATTATCTGATAAAATGCGAAATTAGAAATTTAAGCAGCTTTATTCGGCATTATCCGTTTTCTGCGTCCGACTTTTTCGCGGGGCTTTGCATTAAAAAATACTGCTATCACGCGCTCGGTGTCGTTTAGCCCGATGGGAGTGCAGTGCGCCGCGCGAGAAAAAGCGTCCCGGTGAAAGCATGACTTGGCACACTCGGCGCCTTTTGTATTCGTCCTGTAACCTCGAGAATTAATTTACGCGGACTCTCCTAAGTGCCGCGATGAAGATTGAGAGCGTCTGGCTCGAACTCCCCCGGGACCGCAAGAGTGTTTTCGCGCCAAGGCACACCGTGTCGCGGAGGATCTCGAGGGGATTCACCGATCCGTAGTCGAGTAGCGATTTGCATTTCATCCTGCGCCTGTAGTGTGAGGAGGGAATCCTGTCGATCGCTGAATTACTTACCTGTCCACGTACACCGTCACGGCGGCGCGGCGTGACGTGAACGAAACAGAAGCGAGAATTATAAGGGCCGACGATTCGCCGACTAACGCGCGAAATTTAGTATGCGGAACAAAACCGATCGGAAAATCACGTGCACATATTCTGTAAATGAATGTGAAATAATGTGCTGTATGTATAAAAATTTCATCGGACTATGTCAATAGCAAAACGAGTCGGGACATTTTAATATTTCGCCATAATATATCGTCATTCCTTAAGAATTTTTATATCTCTTTGCTGGATATCCTTAAATAATTCTGATTCGGTTCAGTTCGAATTTGATGAGATAAAATGTATCGCGCGGAAAATTTGATAGATAACAATTTAAGCAAATAATAATTATATATTAACTATCGGGATTAACTATCTCAAACAAGGATTCGAGGTTATAATCTCGTAAAACAATATTAAATATGAATATAAAATCCAAATGCAAAACCTACTGTGAAAATGCGTAAAGATTTTATGAAACCTTATTGTGATCATCATAGGGGAAATTTTCACCCTAGTTCTATGGGACTTTAAACTTATTTATCTCGAATCTTCAGCATCTTGATAGTACAGTTATTTTTAGCATCTGTGTCCCAACTCACATATTCTTTCTCGTTATCATATATAAAGAATCCATCAGAAAGATAAGGCTAAATCATGAGACCCTTATATACGTCGATATATTTATTAAAATTCATTTATCATGATAAAAATGTCTGTCAAACGTTCAAATCTTCAAGATTTGTAATCGATAAATATATATTATTAAAATAAGAGTAAACAGAAAGGCGGTATACAATCAATAAGATATAAGATATAAGAATTGATATCACTTTCGTGAAAAAAAAATCGTGAGCTAAATATTTTATCACGTCCGTTTGGAAACGTTTGTCGTCACATTAAATTGCAGTCAACTGATTTACGGTAAGGATACTGTCTCATCGGATTTGATAGGAGGTAGTTTTCCCGGGGTATGCTCAGTTATTTAATAGCAATTTCACTCGAGTCCGCCTCTGAATTGGAACAACGGATATTGAAAGTTTCTGATTTGAACAAATCGCGTGGCTAGAACGTGTAGCCAATGCCTGAGGCAGTCTGGCGAAGTTCGATCGATGCTGCACGCGTCGGCGTTCGGCAAGTTGGAAATTTTCAACTCACGCGCTAGACAAAAGAAATAAAAAGAGAAGAGGAGGAGAAAGAAAAACGAGAGACAAAAAGGGAGAGGGGAAGGTGGGGCGGGGAGGGTAGAAAGGGGATAAATAATGAAAGAGAGGAAGAGGGAAGAGGGGAAAGTAACACGAAGGCAGGAGAACGTGGTCTACGCAGGCGAAGGCTGATTGCCGCACACACCGTGTCACGTGAGAAAGGATAGCAGACCTCGCTTCCGAGGATTGATAAGAAGAGCGCGATACGCCGACTGGCAGCTCAATCTGCCTCTTATTCTGCGATACAATAGGCCGATACCATAACCGGACATATGCCCGTTATCGATCGCAGCGATCGACGAACTTTCGTTTTCGCCGACGGACGGCTCGCTCGATCATCGCTCAATCGCGAGGTGAGACTTTGGGTTAACGTCTGCGCACGTTTCGCTGCGCGGGCTGCATTTCTCGAACATCACCGATCGTGACTCGATAATACAGGCGATAGGAAGATTGACGATGACTCATTGCTTCGAGAGTAAAAGTTATGCGCACGCCTCTCGCGTCATCCGTGACATACGTGCATTGCTACGCAAATGTAGCAGTTCGTTATGAGACGAGCTAATGTGAATATTGAAACGCTTTAGTAAAACGTTTTCACTGTGAATAGACGATTATAAGCGACGCGGTCGTTGCGATTTACAAATTATTTCTATTTTATTAATAATACAATAATATGAGATAAATTTCAAACGATAAAATCATAAATAGCTCGAGAGCTAAGATTGGATCTGAGATATCTTATAATTTTTCATTTTCCTTAATTAAATTTATATTTAGATATATTCAATTAATTTAGATATAAATTTAATTAAAATGAAAAATTATACATTATAAAATTCTGCCATACCATCTACTATCTTATTAGTTATTTTATTTTTACCACAATAAGAAAATAATTTGTGAATTTTGTAACGTTCGCAAGAAACATGATTTACCATCGTCTACACATGATTAAGCTTGTCGAAAGCATATTAATATTTACATTTATTTTCTAAACAAATTATCAGGGTGAATAATCACATTTCTTTTGCTCTTATAACACATCTTATATCTTCAATAAGTAAATGCGTTCGGAGGAGGGAGTATTTAAGAATTCAAGCCTAGATATGTTTATGTATGTTATCGATCATCTGAGTACGCCTGATCAAAGGAACCTCGCTTGCTCGGGGATCTATCTGACACTTTGACCATGTCATAGGCGCGTACAACCGTCTACACATGTCAGCACCGGCTAGACGAATATATATACATAATTGATTGAGGTACACAGTAATATGTGAACGCACATACAAATACACACGATACATGTGAAACTCCAATAGGGAACGGATGCGCGACGCAAGCAAGGGGCGCGCATCCCTTTGTGCCCCCGTGACTACAGCTTGCGAATCACGTATAGTAAAACCGATACGGAGATTCCTACTCGCAGCCCGGGGCGAGCTCCTTTAAGAATGTTTATAATAAAGTGCGATACTACCACGAGCGCGATAAATCGCACGTACGTGATGCGAGCGTGAAATTCGTTGCTAGTACGCGGCACGACAATAACCATGGGTAAAGTAACCATGCACAGAGAATGACGGCAGGAACAATATCGTGGTAGTCGCGATTAAAGAGTCCGGTGTCTCTCAAGGTATACCGAGTTTACAGTTTGCTCGGGAGGATAATGGCGCGAGCAACGCGCTTTAGCGAAAGCTGCGGGGATTCTTAATTCGGGGCGAAGTTCACGCGCGGAATAAGTGAAAACGACATTACTTTGAAATTGCCCGGCCAATTTGCCGCGTCCCGGATTCACCGGGAACAAAGATTGAGCTTTATTAAGATTTTTATTTTCCAGCAAAAAATTTTGCTTCCGCTGTAAGTATAACATCCCCGATAGGTATTTTCTTGTGTCACACTGCAATATTGTTAAAATATATAATTAACAAGGGCAACGCGTTATGTTTTGTCGGATAGAAAGTCTATTTCCCACTGTAAAAGTGTAGTATGCCTGTACTGTAATTTTCTCATTACAACGTTTGCCTCAAAGGAAAAATAGTACCATCGCAAAAATAAATGGACTCTGAAAGAGATAACTCTTAAACCATAACATTCTTTGAGACGGTAACTTGTAATATCAAGTTTATGCAGTAAATGTAAACCTCAAAGAATAAAAGAATGCACAGAGATATTTCCGAGAAACTGCCAAGTATTTTTTTTTAATATTTAGCTTTTACCGGTAAAATTTCAGGATGGTCCAAGAGCAAAGAGAATTAAAAATTTCATCCCGCAACAGTTTCCGCGCGGCAAAGGTTTCCTCACGAACAAAGACTTGTTCTACATCTTTAACCACTATTTAATCAGCAAGATAAAATCTTTTCTTAAATATTAAGCGCGCCTCGCGTATCGTGCCTCTCTCTTGCCTAATTGTAAATTTGAGCTATCCATTCTCCGCGCGCGAGCCTTAACCGAGCCTACGATGCTATTGCGTCATTATATTATGGTTGCCATGTCGAATCACGACATGATTATGAAATCAACGGCGAGCGATAAAAAAAAAATCAATCGGAAATTTAACGTGCGAGGGGAATTAAAAGTCATTGAGAGGGAATGTTGTTTCCAAAGTGGGGAATAGAGATGCGTGGGGTTATAATCGGTAACGAGACGAGTAAATCGGCAGTGCGCGCGTGCCGAGAAATGGGTCGAGCCTTATTACGAACGACGTAATCCGGATCAGCCACGGAGATGAGAGCTACTCTCGAGATTTTCTCTTTTCAGACCCACTCGAAATGCGAGTTCGCAAACGCGCGCTCGCGCCAATTAACTAATTATCAGCTGGGCTAGCATAATCGAGGTCAGGAAAGCCGGCATTAATTGCGCGATCCAAGGGCCGCTCTCTGTTGCTGTTTGCCGTAACCGAAAACGTAGTCTCGCAACGGATTTGCGGCGAAGGCTTCCGCGCGCTCTCTCACACGTGACGCTCAAAAGACTTTCCTTCCGCATATCTTTCACCGCAACGTAAACCGTTCGGCACCTCCCACGGGACATAAAATATCACGCGCAAAGCAGGCCGGGGTGGTTTTAGCGGAGGGTGGGGTCGAAATACCATTGAGAGATACGCGTCGACATGCAATTTTATACAAACCGATGCGACGGCGACGTTGCAAAGTTCTCAACCGTGAGGTACGGTGATGTCGTGAGATTTTTACGGGCCAAGATCATAAAAATGTCATAAAGCACAGAGGAGCAGTTGCCCGTCACGTTTGATCCGTTTATGTATTCGAACGCAAAAATAAAATGCCTCGCGAGATTGAATCTCTAACAGTGATTCCTTATACTAAAGGGAAAAAATTATGTATTAAAAGTTTTAAATGTAAGGAATTCAAAATAAAATATATATTTGTTTTATATTCCATCGGCAGAGAAATTAACAACATTTATCAAAATACAATTGTTATTATGACTTTCACAACCGCAATTATATTGAACAATGTAAAGATTTCAATTTGTAACACAAAAAGAAAAAATGAATTTCATGTATACCGAAATATGTTACACGTGGTAAAGATATCTTCGGTTTCAAGTAAGTTTCATCGTGGCTAGCGGAAGTTAGTTAGAGTTTCGATTTTAGTTAAAGTTTCGGGTTTCTCCGAACTAAAGTCCTAAGTCGAGCCAAGAGTGCCAAGAAGTCGGACATGATCGTAAAGTCACTGTTGCGGTCAGAGTTTGCTATCTCAATTGCAGTTGTTAATTTTACTTGTGTTAATCAAGCGTGTACATAATAATATTAAATCTAACGCGCGGAATAGATATATTTTAGATTTAATCTAAAATGTCACTTATATTTTTCTCCGTTAAAAATTAAATCTCTTTCCAACTTTTTCATTTAGTATTCAATCTCGTACACTTTATATCGAGCTTAATTATGCGGCTTAATTCGATTGGGGGAAACTTCCGTAACAATTTCAACAATTTCAAATCACCACTTTTCGAATTGTGAAAATCGAACACGGATGGGAAGGGTGGGCATCGAAAGACCGAAATTAGATTCGGTTTTCCCGAGTGGCCGACTGCAGAAATCACGGGCACCCATATTCGAGAGTTAACGCGATTTCAACGCGAGATATTCACCGGACTACGCCGTTCATCACAGACAAGTCGAGTTAACCCCGGGAGTTCCGCACCGCGAAAATGTATGAAGTCCTCGAGATCTTCCTGTATTTCACGATTTATCATTCGCACCGCCATCTTGCTGGGACCGCCGTTCTCGCAGCGAGCGAACTCTCTTCGACCGCTCGTTTCAGCGGTCGACGGATACCTATCAAAGTTTCAGAAGTTGGAAGTTTCTCGACCGACATGATAAAACGACATTTACGAAATCACTATTAATTTCAAAATTGTAGGAGGGGTAATTATCACTCCTTCGCCTCTGGTTATCTTACTGGGAATGCTAACGCGGACCGATGAGAAACGAGAGAAATCGGTACAGAGCAGCCGAATCATCTCTACTTAATTACACTTCAACGAATTAATTAATTATCTTTTTCTTCTTGCTCGCGCTTCCGCTGTCTCCGGCTATCATTTCTTCCCTTAAACGCTATTCTTCTCCTTTTAATTTAACGGGCCAACTCGAGTGCGTTCGCCTAGCGTAGTTTCTCGGTCGATATTCTTGTCCGCTTTCATCGTAACTATAGCAACGGTGGTTCACGAAGAGACCAACCTGACTCCTCTCCCTCTTCCCCGTTTGTCCCGCGCAAAGATTCGACTTTAATTATAATCTTTGACCCATCACGACCTTCGTTCACGCGGCAATTGCTTTCGACGGCGTAACGATCCTTTGTCTAATTCGATCAAGCCTTCTCTCTTTCGTCCGTCCGCTAAATGGACACGCCGAACGGTGTCGACGATGCGAGATTTGGGTCGGCTATTTATATTCCTCGCCTGTCAATCCGCTAAATCAGAGATAGATCGATGCGATTTTTTGCGACGTTAAGGTGCCGTCGATACGTATCCGTTATAGTTAGCGACAAAATCGAGCGTATCGTCGTTGCGACGTTTCGACATTCCATATCCGCTAACTAAAATATCAGAATCTGTCCACGTTAATGAACAGAGACAATAAGTCTTCCATCAGTCTTCCTACATTTAATACTACACCTGACAGATTCTCAATCCATAGTTTACATAGAATATAAGACGGGATTCACACAAAATACGTATAATTCATGTTTAATGTTAAATATAAAAAAAATCGACGATATATCATATATACAGTTTTTATGCTTGTAATATGATCTAGGGACAAGGATAAATTAACTTGATAATAAATATTATATAAATCATATACGCAGTTGAATTCTTATTTCATAACTTTTTGGCTAATAGCTACAATTGCAATATACTACGTTAAACAATTTAATGACAATTTTCTTAGAAAAATAGTTCGACATGAGATACACATATAAAAAGGGATAAAAATAAAATTTACAATTATACATTATATTTGTTAGGATTATTCTGGTATCACAAACGCGACCACAAACTCAGGATATGCCAAACTTTGAATTTAATTAGCTCAGGATTCAGTCTAGTGTGTTGAAATCGTCCGCTAAAAGTTCTCGACACTTTTAATTTAAATTCAGTTCATATCTGAAGTGGGAAAGGGAGGGGGGAAATGGTCGACGGCATCTCGAATAACATCATACAAACCGTGTCCCATTAATTAAATTCCTCCCAAGAAGTTTTCCAACGCGCACGCGATAGATATCGCGAGGTAACATCGATGGTTCATTAGATCTGAATCGACGTGAGATCGAAAATAGTTTCGTGCACAATCTGCTCTTTTCCACGTCAACTTTTATGAAATGAAAAGCTAGAAAAGCGTCAGAACATCTCGGTGTAATAATTCGAGGTAACGAGACTGATTAAAATTACGGTATTTGCTCACAAACTGATAATATTAGTCTTGCATGTATTTTGTGTATTATGCATTTTTATATCTATATTGGAAACGTCACGCACATGCACAATCGCAAGGTATATGAAGCGTGTGTTTTAAAATCAGAAACGTCAAAGACTTTTTAGTCTCTTCTATATCCAGTGGTTTGTAAGAGAACACATTGTGTAGCGCTGAAACGTCGTCTCATGGCGGAGGTATAATATCAGGCATGAGATCGAAGAACACAGTATATCATAGTATGCACAATGCTACATGAGAGCACGGTTAAAGTCAAAAGTGTAAAAGCTTGTGCTTTCCAGCCGATTTCACCCTTTCGCTTTTATCTGCAACGAGGAGCTACGTACAAGGTTCGCGACGCGTTTTAACTTGCAGCCGGCGGTGCATCTACGTGGTCAGGGCACGCGAGTGGGCAAAGCTCCGGAGAATGGAGTCTTGAATCAAACTAAATCCGATTTAGATGGTTGTGTTATATCTATAATCTCTTCAAAAGCTCTCTGAACATCGTAATTGGAGCGTGTCTAAAGAACCAACCCTCTTCCGTCCCTCTTCCTCCGTTACTTCGTTGAAGAAAAATTGGCAGAATTAAATGACCGGCGGAAAGAACTTCAAAGATAGATATTCGAGTCGTTTGAAATTATTTCGATTATCGAGATTATTCTTGAGGGTACAAGTACGCGCGTTAAGTTACAATAAACCCATCCATCGAATATAATTAGTACATTTCATACAAACGCGAATATTGTAGAAACTGACAATTACAATACTTGCATATATTGTCATATGAAAGATAATTAATGGAATAATGAAGATACGAGTTTTCAATATTCTTCAAAGTCAAAGTCAAAATTCAAGTATAATTATATTATAAAAAGGAAAAAAAATTACCTGTGAAAGAAGCACATATCCGATGTATATATATATATATATATATATATATATGTTATTAACCAGCCACGCATATATAATATACGCATATTATGTCACGTGAGAATGTAATTACAGAGTTTCGCGTTTGATCGTAAACCGCGCAACCGACAATCATGGGCGGCGAATTGCGACTGGCTACATTTCACCATCAAAGCTATTCAAGTCTAGTGCGAGCATTAATTTCTAATTAGCACCCAATCGATATAGGAGACATGGAAGACACACACACACACACACACACACACACACACACACACACACACACACACACACACACACACACACACACACACACACACACACACACACACACACACACACACACACACGCACACACACACAGACTGTGTGTACGAACATGCGAGTCTCAGCATCCGGTATCCTTGAATGCATGGCGCTAGCAGCGTGCATATAGAAAAGCTGGCGCATTTTCTTACAATGCTACAAATACGCATTACTCGGGAGTGCACACATCGTCGAAGAGATGCGCTTGACGCTTCCAGATGTATCTCAAGCTTGCAGTTGTCCACATTATGCCGCATTAAGGTGCACTTTAGCGTGATAAAAGAAAGATACGAGCGTACTTTTGAAAACTGGCGTAAATACTAATTAGCTTTAACTTGGAAGCATGGTCCCCTTTTAAAGTCAAGAAGTTTTTTGCATGAAGAGCAGAAAGTAGTAGGTAGAAGAAGAAGAAGCGCAAGAAAAATGCGCGACGTAAAATACGCTCGGTTCCTTTATATCGCAAGTTATACGTACGTATACGTACTTATACTTGTATATATCTCTCGCGCGCGCGCGCGTGTGTGTGTGTGTGTGTGTGTGTTTGTGTGTGTGCGTCCATGTGTATGCTAGTATCCGCGGCTGTCAGTGAAAAAGTACACTTAAAACGCCGGACGTCGCAACGACAAATTCTCGCTTCCAGGATTTTTAAAAATGCCACTCGTTCCAGCGTGCTTGAGCGTGATTCTCGGCATGCGTTCCTGACATTACGGCCGGTTCGCCAAATATCTACAGGTTGTTCGCCGCAGCACGTACATTGTTTGGGATAAACATACCAATTTCGTTAGCAGCGGTTTGGCTTCTCGCCAAAACATTTACGCGCGTGAATAACGCAAAAGTTGCAACATTTTTGGACGTAAATTTGAATGCAATTTCGTCCCATTATTCGTCCAATAATATCTATATAAATCTAAGACAAAAATCAACACACCGGATTAAATCCTTGAAAGATAATTTATTTTCTACCTGTATCAAAGTATGTGCGCTTTTAACTTTCTTCAATGTTGCATTCCATTTAATGAAATATTCATATAATTTGTAAATTAAAAGTGATTACAAATAAATGAGTCTATCTTAAACTTCGATTAAACTTCGCAGCTGAGAACAAATAATAAAATTTTCTTCCTGAGTTATTTCATAAAACGAAGTGTGCTTTAATATATAAAGAATTTTAATCATTGATTATACCGTAACGTTTAAGAACTTGAGCTAATCAAACTTTCTTTTAGATATATTATATAGATTTAGATATATTAGTATGTTCAGATTTGTCAAGCAATGTGCAATTATGAGAAAATTTGCGATTTCTGTAGTCGTCCGTGTCTTCGAAATTAAGATACAAAGCATTAACGTAACTAAATCAGTACTCTTTACTTTCTAGCGGCATTTATCAATATTGGAAAATAATGTTGTGATAGAAGAGAGAAAGCAAGCGAAAGCTTTTTTCCTTTATCACTCATAACACAAGATATGTATGAGATATAAGCATGTGTGCGCGATATAATACACGGTAAGGTGGTTTACACGCCCTCTAATGGGACGGGGAGAGTCAACCGATCAAGCACTCTCAGGAAATGTTGACGGTAAGCAATTTCCCAACACCGATGTGCGCGATATATCACTTGTACCGAGCTAACATTGTCGAGCTAATCAAACTTTGCAAGAACAAATAATTAGTGCCTTTCCTGTCTAGCGCAAATTAATGTGGGTCCAATCAATTCTCCATACAAATATGCCCAGTCTTTATGCATTGAGCAATTACACAGGTCGAATATTTGCGACAGTAAGCAGATATAAATATTAAATGATTTTATACATTACATTACATTACGTTTAATTTAATACTTCACGTTACATTTAATAATTTAATTTTACATTAATACTACTCTCTTATAATTACTAGTAGAAAATATTATAACAATTTTTCATTAAATAAAATCTCGCGTGTTAAAGAGAGACAAACAAACAGAGAGGGAGGGGGAGCAAGGAGAGAGAGAGAGAGAGAGAGAGAGAGAGAGAGATAATGATTCAAATTGTAAATAAAATCCATAGCACGCTGAGCATGCTGGGAAAATATTGGCAAAATAAAAATATCGAAATTGTACGTTTCTGTATATCATATCTGAGATATTTATTAAGCGCAAAAATAACGTCGAGAAAATAAACTCGCTTCTCGGTGCATGTTCGAATAACAACTGAGCGCGAATGAGGAACGAAAGGCGCAGCCACTCTCTCGCGAATGCTGCTCACGATTCGTACCGCGGGTACGATCTAATAGGCGTTACGCTCGATCCGATCTTAATTCGATAAAATTGATAGCCGGCCGCCGCTTCTCTCCATCTTGACTGCAAGCGAGCACGATGAGAGAGAAAAAAAAGGGTGAGTTCGGTGGAAAAGAAAGAAGACTCTCTCTCTCTCTCTCGCGAAACGTTCCTCCTGTACGAATCACCCGCCCCTCGGCAAGGACAGCGCGCGACGGCGCGCGTGTTCAAGTTAATCCCCGTGCTTTCCTCCCCCCCCCCCTGCACGATATTCCCGCGGCATACCTGACATTCCTATCTGTATCCACCTATTCCTATTAGGGATGTAAATGCGGTAATTTCACAAGGTAATTACTGGGGTCCGGCATGAAAGTAATGCCTTTGAACGGAGAGGGCTACCAGCGCAGAGTGCCCGCTGCCCACTGTGTTACCCTGAAATTACCCTATTGGATGACGCCTGAAAGTGCCTCGGCGTTTTCTGAATTAACGTTACAGGTCCAGCCGTACAGCCTGATTATTAGAGTCGTCATGAGCGCGCCAAGAGATATTTCCCTTCTTTCCTTCTTTGATCGGAGACGTCAAGAAACCCGCAATTAAGCAGTCCGGGGCGTCTCACGAGCGACATGCACTTTGAAATTGATAAATCCTCGGCGCATCGCGTCCTTAACCATACGGGAATAAATTTTCATGAAGTTTATCGCGCATTATTCTCCGTCGTAAATGCCGCTCAAAAGCTTACCATCTGCGTTTCATAAACAGCGGAATCTCGACGCGCGTAATTGAAACTCAACCGTTAAGCAGATTAGATAATGGCGGCACAATCGTGACTCCGAGATTAAAGCGAGATGAGCACGTAACTACGGCAAGAACAAGAGTACCGATGAAAGAGAAAACTAGCGCTTCACAAAGAGGGACGATATTCACGTCATAATAATGACGTAATTAGTTACTGTGATGTACAAATTGCCGAGATTACGAGATTGCAAGAAATATTTATACGCGTATGTGCAAAAAAGCTCGCGCCGATACGCATTCCGCGATTACATTGTGGTTAGCATGTCGAATTAAACAACTGTTATTAAACAAAAACAAAAAAAAATTGATAATTTCCGTATTAAAAAACGACAGCGCTCGGAATTACCGGATGCATCAAGGCGAAATAATGCTATCAAGTATTTAAAAAAACAATTCAATATTGTTTAAATGAACAATTACAGTTATTTCTGACATTATATATTATTAAATGGAACTGCATCGTCGAGTAAAGTCCTGAAAGGATCTTCAGTGTCGTCCACGAAGGACGACACTGCAACTTCCGGAAAGAGACTCGATCGAATTAACTGAAGTACAGCAATTAAAGCGTCTCTCCCTTTTCTCTCTCTCTCTCTCTCGGTTATTTGATTTACGGAGCATCGGACTCGGTCGTCGTCAGCGTCGCTTGTTACTCATTAGTCAAGATTAAGACAAGACGGGCACCGTGTAATGAGGAGCACGAAGGAAGACGCCGCGGAAGACGGAAAATACGAGCGATTACGTCTCTTACGGGAAGATTGGAGGGCTGGAGGAAGTATGACGGTTTGCCAATGTCAGACAACCAGGAAACCACCGGCAGACATCGTCGGCGAATCAATAGAAGTGGCGGCACACAGGGAGACTCCACCGCCGCGAAATTGAGTCCACTATCGCCCTAGCCAGGTACCTACCACTGCGCATCAATATTCGTTTAACGCGTCGTTGCCAGCGAAGTGACAAACAAAGATCCGGGAAGTATAAAATTTAGAAAGTGGAAAAATATCCTGAAAAAAACCAGCGACGAGAAAAAGGATAAGACAGGAGAAAAGAATCTTAAGTAGCAATTCTGTCGCGCCTCTGGCGAATTCTCGAGTTTTCCTCGACGAAGATAATGTATTTTTCATGATTGATGATAATCTGGCATTAATACTTCTTACCATTTTGAATTATTAAGGCTCGAAATTCTTGCCACTTTACTTAAACAATGTAAAGAGATTACGGATTACTAATCGTTGTACCGCGGAGAATTTTTACGTTAATAATCCAGGCAGTAACGGTATATACCGATCGTTATATGTTATATTCTAATATATGTCAATCCAAAGAGAAATATATGACTAAAATATCTCTTCCCCTTTCTGAAATAAACGTTAAGTTGTCTCTGCCAAAACGATTTGGCGAATTGCACTCCCATAACATACAGACAATTTGTTATCCCGTGCATAAAACAACTTGTGATGTGTTTTATCAATTGGAAACTTCAAAAAGATAATAAACGTCATAAATGACAAATTCACATTCCATCGAGAATTCATCTTGATAATCTTCCTGCAAGTTTTAGTATGTCGCGTGAAACGCGGAATTTAATACGTCCGCAAAAAAGATATATTGGACGCGATTCACGGATACAAGTCGCGGATACTAGCCGCAGGACTGGAACTCGCGGGGAAAACCGCATTTCGTTAAGATCGACAGATGTTACGCTCTCCCGGGAGAGAGAGAGAGAGGAGCACTCGAGAATAAACATCGGGGATGGGGGCCGGGAGTCTCGCACCTCTCAGCCTGAATAACCGACAGACTGGTTACGGGCACGAATCCCACAGAGACCGCGTGTTGTTTCCCGCGTGAGTTTACGCGCCATTGGCCGCCAATCTTCGGAATGAAACTGCCGCCGTTCGGTGGACTCCCGGCAAGGGCCTGTTTTCCCGGCGAACGGCGCGCGAAAAAGCGAGCAAGAACGGCGAGGGGGAGAGAATGGGATTCGGTCGATTGGACGGAACAACGCGCGAGACGCGGCAGCTATTCGCGATTTCTCGGACGCGTCGGATAATCACAGTCTAACACAGCCGACGATACGCGAGCGATACGAGCCGGCTTCACGTATGCTCGCCCGCGCGAATACATTACACACATTGTGTTCCGCTGCCGATAAACCGCAGCGCCGTAAAGCGGCGATATTACTCTGAGCAAGGCTGCTGAACGCACGGCTTGTACTTGTACGACGCGTCGAGGATGTAATGGAATTACGTGGCTGTGCGGTGCGGTGCGGAGCGGACTATCTGCCCAATCTCGCTCCATGCTTCTCCCTGCGAGAGAACGTCTTCGCTGAATCTCGTCGCGTGATCTAACGTGAATACACGGTGTAATTGCACCGAGGAGAGAAATTATCTCGGATACCGAAACCGCGCGACGATAGCATTCAGCGGAGGAAACGCGGCGTCTCGCGAGAGAAGCCTCGCGAGATTCTCTCTCTCTCTCTCTCTCTCTCTCTCTCTCTCTCTCTCTCTCTCTCTCTCTCTCTCTCTCTCAGTATTATTAATGTTCGCTCTCGACCATCAGTTACTTGCGAAACCCGCGTGTCCCTGCAAACGCAACGCGGCGAATCGATTAGATGTCGATGACGGATCTCTCACGGAAGATCTGCCCGTAAGAGAAACGCTTTCGATCAAAATCAAGCCAGCCAGATTCGGTCATATACACGGCACGAATCAAAGTACCGTTTCATTTAGAATCGGCGAGGACTAAGTTGCGCGAGAAGCAGAAGCTTCTCTCATCCGTCGATTCCCGTCGGCTTCGCCGACAATCATCGCCGGTTGCTCCCAGCGTTTAATCATGTTACATCAGTACGACACTCTGACAATCCTATCAAAGTAACGAGGTGCGCAGGTCGGTACCATACGTACGGCGTGGGACTCAAAGTTTCATCGCGATCGATCATCCCTGATTACTCCTCTATACACGACCCGCGCGCCCGTGTATGCCGCCGACTATCGACAGACCATGTACTTAAGTTCTTACATACGAGAGCCCGACTTCGGGCGTAGATCAAAGGAAATAACGTGCATTAATAGTGATCAAGCATTTACTGTCATATGCTAAACTTTGACCGTCGCATTTGACACGCATCGCCTAACTAAAGCTTTTATCACGTTATTGTTTTTGCGTGAGATTGAAACTTCATAAGCTAGCTTATTTATATAATTTGGAAATTTAAGAAAGTGCTTACATAATTTATCGATTGCCTGCAGTGGTCAGGTAATTAATAAGCTAAATTTTTAGAAATTAATAAAAAGTAAATATTACATGGAAATAAAAATTTGTTGAGTTACAAATGTGCAATTATTCGTTTTTGAATTTGAAAAAATATTGAATCATATTAATCTTCCGTCTCTGAATCACATACTAATGTATCGCAGCGTAAAAAAAATCTGTGTGTAAATAGGAATCATCTAAAAAAATTACAGATATTGCAGAACATTATTGAAAAAGTGAATTTCAATATTCCCGGATATCAAACATTCTCAGATATTTTTGGAACGTCTCGATCAATGACTCATCATTCTAACATTTTTCAATAGTATATTTCCAGAACAGAAGATATAGGGCTACGGAAAAAGATTGACGTGCGTATCAAAAGTTTTCTTCTGCGTTGTAGAAAACAGACGCAGAGAGTAGCGAAGATGAGAGAAAATAAGCGAGGGAGCAAACTTCGGACAGAGAGAGATCAAAAAAGACGGGAAACGTCAAATCACCTTTTGCATACTATATACGAATAGAACGTATGAAGAAGTAACGATCCGCGATAAGGTTCACAGAGCGATTTGGTTCTGGCTCGACTTTTTTGCGAATTGTCATTAGCTTTACGATCGCGCCAACGTTGCGGGATTTACATGAGCCGCGCCGTAATAGATCGCGAGGGAAGAAGGTGACGATAAATTTCATATTCTACTGCCGGTAGATTCACGGGCTGTCTCGTCGACGGAACAGACCTGTAATTTAATGCATGTTTTGCGGGACGTCCCTTTATGCACTTCCTGGGACACGTCCGTACAGCCAATCACGTTTTCACGGGGACGAGAGACGAGCGCGTCTCATTACTGCAGTTGTTAAGGCATTTGTTCCATCTTAATGTAACTTCTTTTTATACCTGGCGCAATACAGTATGAAAGCCTGATTGAGTACGGGCAGAGGTACGCTTATGGTCTAACACGCGGTTGATTAAAAGAGCAAATTATCGCAAATAAACAAAAATCAAAAATACGCCGTATAGCGTTCCAAATGTTATTTGAAATTTTTCAAAGATAACGAAATTAATCTGAAGGAACATATGCGAAAAATATTTTGAAAGGTAAATAAAATTTAAAAAGGCATAATTAATGCTCTTTTCTTTTTTTTTTGTTTAGACATCATTATTTCATATTAATTTATAATAAATCTAAGCATTATATTGTAATTGCAACTACAGTTTTTTATCTCGTCAATAATCTTACAAAAACAAGTTAAAGAATCGATAATATCCCATTTGTAAAAGAAAAAAAAAAAAGAAAATAGAACGTGTCCGCGTCCACATCGGTTTATTTACGACTTTTCACGTAATTTCGATACTGCATCCGTAATCTGTGGACTTGAAAAAAATTTGTGACTCAACGCTGTTAGATGAATTTTCAATATTTCGTCCGAGTATCGTCGGAACGTCCCATCTCTCCATGAGAGGGATAAAGCCGCTAATTCCGTAATACATTCGGCTTTTCGTGAGTATCCATAGAATATACCATGGCATAATTACGAACGAGCAGCATTTGAATGGCAATCGAGAATTTGAAGCCTTAAAAACAGTTATCGATATTAACGATATGACGCAAAAAACGAAATACGCTTTGCAAATGAAAATAATGCTTAAAACTTCTCATTTTTTTCCAATAATCGATTTCTGCATTTGTGATGTCACTTGTTTCAACGCATTTCCCAGATATTGAAAATATATTTCTTTTAGGGACTTGTAAATGTTATAAAGCGTGCGCGCAGGTGATTATTATACTATATTTTATATCTGAATTTTTTCGCGTTAAAACTTGTAAAACTTTTCACTTAAATTTTAATTAAAATTTTTTTCTGTAAAAATTGTAATAGAAATACAGAAGAGATCAATCTCATCGCAATTTTTATAGCATTGTGCCTTTTCCTTCTCTTCATCCGTTTTCGTTCATTACACAGAATTTAATATACGCGGCAATTACGTAACATAATTGCAGAGTTGTATTTACGAGACAACGTTCTAAAGTTCAACTGAACATTGTTTCTCTGTAACACGATGTTACTCGAAAGTTATATCATTCAGAAGAAAACCTAAAAAGAACACGAAATCCTACATGGAAAGAACAGGTTTGCTAAAAATTTGACCAAATACAGAGCTAAAAAAAATTTTGTTTTGGACTATCAAAATTATTATGCAGAATTTCAATAAACACGATGATAATATTATAAAAATTTTTAATATCCTAGCAATCAATTTATCTATCTTATATAATTTTTTGATAGTTCAATAAAATTATTTTTAGATATGTATTAAGTTTGTATGCGCTTTAGCAAAACATTTTTTTTTCATGTAAAATACACCACAATCTTATGCAAATCTTGAAACGTCCTTTCATGCCATTCTGTAATGACTCTTTGAGCTTTCGTGTTGCTCCGGAGGTGTGCTGAAGACACGCAATAGGTCAATAGATGCAGAAACTTACCTTTAGGCGAAGATCACTGACTGTCCAGACGCGGCTCGCGTAGTCGTTGGATGCTCCAAGGATGAGGGTGCCGGTCGAGTCGAAGTCCACTGACATCACACCGGCATTGCTGCCAACGAGGATACCCTTACTCTCCGACACATCTACAATAGAATTGTTCACGTTCAGATTCAAGTCATCTTACCGATGACCAAGTCATTACGTAACGACGTTTGAGTTTAATTCTAATTCGCGTTTACGTGTGCCTCCTCCATTAATTACTTTGATCTCCATTTCACTCTGCATCTTTGTCTCTTTTCCTTCCCTCCATCCATATCGCGCGTTATTCTCTGAATATGACTAATTAAATTTATGCCCTGACAGCTTAATTGGCAGCGAGTAAGCCGAGCTTCAATCTGAAGGGAGCAAGTTATAAGCACCTCAAAATAAGCAGAGAGAATGAGAAAGGGAGAGAATACGTAGTGAGTGAGAGAGAGAGAGAGAGAGAGAAGGGGGAGAGGACGGAGAGATAGATGCAGAGAGCAATGAAGAAGCGTGCGGAACAAAGCCGAGAAATGGAGAATGCGTGTAGTTCCAGAATAACAGATCTCAAGCTAAGCGGATATAACTCATACAATAAGGACGACTGTTTCATCTAATTTGTAAAGGGAGACGGGAGACGGGAAGGGGAATTACATTCGAGAATGTTATAGCATATGCGATTGCGCTTCGTTATGGCATGGGAAGCGATTGAGAAGCGACGAGGCCGCTTTTAGTAGGCGTCGCGAGGGTGAACTAAAACGACGCGCAAAGTAACCTGTTGATTCGTTAACATACTTCATTAAGTGGATCGTGGGGAAATCTCTTGAGAAAAAGTGATACCACCCGCGTATAGAACGGAAACATAACAAGTAACCCACTTTTACATAGAATCCAAAGGAAATTTCGTACAAAAATGATTTTTTATTTTTAATCAACAAATAAGTAACATAATATATTATGTATGCTATTATTAATTGTCTATTGGAATGTACATAAATCTGGAATGTATATAAATCAAAGAAAACTATTGGAATTAGATTGTAAATCTTCTTGAAGAATACTATTTTGTCGTTGCAAATTTACAAGTAAAAAATACATAACTCCGGTAAAAAATTGTTCATACAAAAAAATATATATAAATATGTGTGTGTGTGTGTGTGTGTGTGTGTGTGTGTGTGTGTGTGTGTGTGTGTGTGTGTGTGTGTGTGTGTGTGTGTGATATATGTATATATGTATGTATGTATATAATATGTCAATAGAATATATTTTCTTCTATCGTATAATTTCTATCGTCTTCATTTAAAATAGCATCTAACATAAAATCGTTGTCTAAATATTGAATTAATTGTAAAATTAGTATTCTCTGATGTTTAGAGTGGATGGATCTATTTTATCATTATCATTAACAATTTAGTCAATAAATTCTTGATTATAAAGATTATAAAATATTAGATAAAATATTGATTGTAAATGATTATAAAATATTAGAAAAAAACCTCAAAAAAATTCCATGATTTTCAATAAAATTCCCTGATTTTTAAAAACATAAATAAATTCCTTAAGAATTCCAGGTTTTAGACATCCAGGTAGTAAATATTCTGTATAAAGCCTTATGTCCACGATGTTAGAAATTTATCCGAGATTTCGGACAGAGGAAAATATTAACCAATCACAAGGCTATTTCAGCCAATTTATCAATAAGATTAGCCAATTTTTCAATCCATCGAGATCGCGGATCGATTTCTAGCATTACGGACACAAGGCTTAAGGAAAAGAACATGAAAGGGTTGATAACTGCGAACATGGGGATAAGAAAAATCACGAAAACGATTTGCGGAAATTACATCGTACGCGTGCAAGATGGACCCATATTTAACTAACAAGCATCGTCGTGTTCTGGCGGAAATTTGAAAAAATAACACAACCGATAGATTCTTAAATTCTCTTGGTGGAACATGTCATCCCGCCGCTTGCACGCAATACTCGCAATTGTTATATTGCTCAGATCGTTTATCGCATGACTGCTTCGACTAATCGCATTTTCTTCACACGCGCTGGCAACGTCTCGAATGCGATTTACATCCTTTGGCGATCAGTCTCACGGAAATGGTTTTGAGTTGAAATAAATGTTCTTAAATCTAGATGCATTGGAAATCAGAGATTGCAAATTGAACATTAAAACTTGATTAAGTAGAACCAAATGTCGAATTAAAGTCGAATTTCATTCTTACTCGCAATTCCCAAGCTTCAAATAAATTTAAGCAAGCAAACGTGAACAAACAACTCTCCACCATATATTAAATTAGATTAAAGTTTTACAGATATAGATATAATGGATAGAACTTTGTCTTTTTCTCTTAGATTAACTTTAGTGACGATATAAACAGATTTCCTTAAATTAAAAAATTCAGAATATTTAATGTAAATTGAAATATTGCAATGATTTCATCTCCAAATTTTATCAAAATTTTATCAAAATCATTTCTCATTTAGTTATTAAATATAATAAATAACATGTAAAAATAAAGATCATAGAATGATTTTAATATAATTTGATCTTAAATTATAATCGAAACTTTTTTAAAAAGGATAATATAACAAAAAATACAATTTTAAATAATATTAAATGTATATATTATCTCATCACTTCTTTAATTACCTTTAGTTATATTCCAAAGCTTCACCTTCCTGTCAGCACCACCAGTAGCCACTATTCTATCAGTAGGCGACCATTTAACAGCATATACTTCCCCCTCATGGGCGCTCTGTAAGGTTTATAAGCACTTGATGTATGAGATTGCTAGATCATCTTCCATGCATTCAATCTATTATATAAATATTATATCAACAAAGACTCGATACAGTGCATAACAAATAATATCCTAAGACAAATCAAAAAATCAATGTCCAACAGCACATACTCTTTCAGTATATATATTTGAACAACCTTAAATATTCTATCTTTATTTATCTATTTTTTAACACAAAAGCAATTAGCAAATAATTAAAAAATATTTAATTATAAAATCGAATAGCATGTATCATAAATTTAAATATTAATATACTAAAATATGAAATTTTGAAATAGATGTTTTACAAATATAAAAAATTAAATGTTTATTATATTTTTCTTTAAAATTATTTAACTCTGAACGTTACTATAAAATATCATAGATATAATAAATAAAATACAGAGGAAATGACAGAATGTTTTGCCTAACTTTGCTAGCCAATAAAAAAATTGTTTTATAAAAAGTTTGTTACAAAATATATTCTGCTAATTTATACATTATTTTATATACCTCTAATTTTCAGAATTTAATGATTTAAATAATAATTTTCTATATCAAAATATATAGTTTAAAGAAAAAACTAAATTGTAATATGTGTAGCATATATATTTTAAAAATAAACAAACATCCCATATGTAAAAATGTAAATAAAGCATTTAAAAAAATAAACATATAATTAAATAAAAAATTATAATAAATATTTATGGAGGCTGATAACTGTTAAGAATAGGATAAAAAAAACAATAGGCTCAGGATATGGATGAGAAGGTTACTGACTATCTTAATAAAAGCATCTTATAATATTTAAAAACAAGTTGTACTTATCTAATCTCGATAAAAATTATAACATTATGCATTTTCAATCACATACACATAACATCTATAAATAATACTATTTTACGTAAACATATCTAAAATTTAAGAGGAACTTAACCAATATTATACTCTAGCAATATATTTTATATATGTACACATAGTAATGTATATGTGTATGTATTGTGATAATATATACTACTATGTAAAGAAGTACAATTCATAACGATAAAGAAACAGAAAAGTCATGTTTTCAATATTTGTATTTAGTTTTTATTGTTGTACTTTAATATAACTATACAAGTAAAGAGCCAAAGAATCCCGTATGTTCCAATATGATTCAACCCCTTTAATAAACTAAACTAATAATTTATTTTCTAATTTGTAGATTCAAACATTCCTAAATAAGTTCATTTCTTTAGATTCTGTACAAAAATGTCATTCCTCTGATATTAAAAAACTAATTATTCAATTAAATATGATGTTAAACAAATGATTAAAAGGACATTGTTGATGTATCGAATACATTACAAAGCATATATAATACAGTCTTTCATATAACAGAAACACAATCACAGAGTGTAACCTACACCACTTTTACGGTGTAATTGGCTGTAAAAAAGAAAAAAAAGATCCAATATTTAAGAAGTACCAAAATAATCAAGAAAGAAATGTTTGCATTATCTAATTAAACTTAAGATTTTAAAAATATATTAAATATTACACAATATTTGGCAGTTTCGTAAATGTTAAAAATTTATATTGAGAATATACACCATATACTCAATATAAATCCATTCGCATAAAAAGCATGCAATCTTGTTTTAATGTTATTAGAAAGGTCACATACGGATTGGTGTTAATGCTTCCGTAATAATAGCATAACATAACATATTTTGGATTCAACGTACAAACGTTACGGATACTTTCGTTGGCACTGCTGTCGGAAGACCAGCAACTTCTTTTAAGCTTAAACGATCAGGACTAACGGGTCGCGTATCTCGTGCTGCATCTTCCAATTCCTTTTGCATCTTTGCTTGTCTTTTTCTATAATAAAATGAGAAACAGACAGTAAGTACATCATGCAGTGTAACTGACATTCAACAAAGTTGCGAAGCAACTTAAAGCAACGTTGATATGTTCTGCGATCAATTTCACATACACCTTACACATCTTATTTTTTTCAACTTGTAATTAACCATTTCTAAAATAAATATTTTGTTTTTTATATATATATATATATATATATATATATATATATATATATATATATAAGACGAGTAAATATATAAATATTATAACAATATCAAATTTTATAATTTGTATTATTTGGTATATATATATATATATATATATATATATATATATATATAAAATAATACAAATTATAAAATTTGATATTGTTATTTAGTTTCATCAGTTTTCTTCATTCAATATTTTTATAAGAACATTACAGAAAAAAGATTTAGAATTACAAATTATAAATTAGTTTATCTTTTCAAGTTTGTTTTGTTATGGCTCTGATTTAGTAACTCAATACATCTTTCATTTAGATGTGAAGAGTTAGAAATAAGGATATTTATATTGTTTAGTATATAATTTTCATGTATTGAAAGACAATCATTATATAAAGTACATTATACACATGCTACAGAATAAACGCTACCAACAGATAAAGTACATAAATCATAAAATACAGTGCACAGTATAGTCTGTAGCTTCGTTAAATTACCATCCCAAAGCATAGCATTAAGCGGAACGTTCACTACATTTCATTAAACTTACCCAAATTTTGATAAGGTATGCATCAAAAAGGCTGTTGGACTCGTAAAACTGAAACGAAAATGTCAAGCAGTGTGAAGTGCTTGTGTATAAAGCCCTAAAGTGACTGAATATTGTATATAATCTGTGAAGCTCAAATTTGATAAGCAAAATCTACAGCTTATGAATTTGTAAAAACTCTTATTATAATTAAGTATATCTATTATTAATATAATTATTTTATTAATATGTAAAATCAATAAATAAAGGCAATATATAAATTTAATAAATCCAATACTAATATTTAAAAAATTTCTTTGCTAAGTTTAATACAATATATATATATATATATATATATATATATATATATATATATTGTACAACAATAAACATAATAATCCATGTATTAAATTATTTAAATTTGGAATTTTAACATGCATTTTAGCTTCTTTAATTAATCCAAATTTAATTAAGAACAAACTTGAAAAGATTTACTGTATATATAATGAAGGTTACACGTTAAGCTACAGTTTTAAAATTAAATAGGAATATATGGAGTCTCAGGAAATAATGTACAGCAACATCCATTTAAAAAAAAAAGGTTCTATAGAAAAGTAGTGCTAAAGAAAGATAAAGATTTTAGATAGAAGATTGTGTTGCAGGAAAAGTAAAAAATGCCCCTTGATACAGAACTATACTACAATACATAAACATATACACAAATACATATGAACTAATTCACCTAAAGTGCAGAAAAAAATAGGTTACTTTTTAAAAGCTTTAACTAAGCAGAAATACATTTACTATATTATAAATACAGAATTTTAAATTAGCATGCAAAATTATATATTTTTCATCATTTTGTCGACAAAAATCTTTTTGCTTACCAAAAAGAAAAATATATGTTCAATCAGAATAATATAATGCAATAAAACTAAATATTGCTTTGTTGTTGAAATTACGAAAACAATTTTGTAACTATAAAAATAGTCGTGCAGTATACTAGATTGCACATCAGAACTCATTATTTTCTACAATATTTTCTACAATCTATATTATTAACATTCAAAAAGAAAATATTATAGATAATTTTTATGAGTGTGCTTTCTAAAATCACAAAATATATTGCTACTTGAGCATACACTTACCTTAAAAAATTGTCATTTTCTTCATTCATTTTTTCTGCATCTCTAGCTTTATATTTTATTAATCGTTCAATCAACTGCCGATTTTCTTCCTACAAATTTATAAATATTATAAAAATATTAAATAAATAAATAAGTAATAAAATAAGTAATACGTAATACAATAAATTAATGTCTAGGAATAACTTATCCAACTTTTTTTAGTAATAAAGAATAAGAAAAATAATTTTTATATAACATACCTGTGTTTTTCTAAGTTTTTCTTCTAAAGATGCAAAAGCAAGTTGCAAGGCTTGGTGTTCATCTTTGAGCATTTGATTAATACCTTCTAAATCTTTCTCTCTACCAAGACATTTAGTTATTTCTAAACGTAAATTAGTATTAGCTTCTAAACTTTCTGCAAGACTGAAAAAACAACAAGTCATTTAATAAATCTTATACATATGTGAAAGATTTATTATTTTATAAATTCAATCTATGATACATATGAGATATATTTTAGGTATAAGTGGGATGAAATGCCAGATGGAGTCAGAAGGAATAATGTTTGAGGAAACCGGAAAGTTCGATTTCTTTAAGTATCCTACTTTCGATTTAAGTACACGTCTGTACACGTCGGTGTCCGTCGGTCGAATCCCCCGTCCGTTATTCCGTTTTAGCTCTCTTCCCTTTTCTCCTTCGAAATTATTCTTAAATAACAAACATCTTAATTCTTAAAAATAAACACAGTTTGGAAAGAGAATCTACTTGCTATTATTATTTATCTTTTGTCTATTGTCTCGATCGTTAAACGTTTCAAATTATGTTTTTCAACACGAAGGAATTCGATGTTACAAGAACTTGAAAATAACAATCATGAAATGTGTCTAGTTCCGAACAAATACGAAAAGAAATTATTAAAGAGAATATTATAGAAAAATGAGTCTATTTTGTTGGGTCGATATCGGATATGAATAGATACAACACATATCGTATTCACGTGTATTTAGTCTGATTCTCTAAGAATAGATTATTCGGTGAAATCCAAAAATTGCTGTATGAAAAAATGTAACCGTGCGAATTGTGACGATATAATCGCCACAATATGATTATACGAAAACATAATTATATATTACCTAGCTTCCTTTGCTTGAAGTTCTTTCGTCATTTCTTGTAATTTGTTATTAAGATCTACTATTTGTTGTGTATGCTCTCCTTTTCTTTTATGCAGCATCGCCAATTCTTCTGCTTGTTTTAAAAGCCTAGCTTCAAGATCGGGATTTCCACCCATGCCAATGTTACCGTTGGCCGCTTCGCGCCGAAGAGTCTCATTTGCAATAGTTAATTGCATATTTGTATTCCGTAATGTATTTGCATTTTCAAATAGCCTATTATCTGTAAAATACAAGTTACGTTAATTCACATAAAACTCTTTAATAAAGCTAGTAAACTAACAAATTATATACTTTTATGAAACATGAAGCACATAAAAAGGCAAACAAAGAAATAAGAGATATTATAAACAGATAGCAACACAACAAATAAATAGAACTAATCAAACAAAACATATGGTATACTATAATTATGTAGAAATAGTTCTGTACTCAAAATAATATTGTGCCTATTGTATATAAATACACATGTCCCATCAATTCGACAACAAAATCGTGAGGGACTTACGTAAACTGATGAGATCTGCAAAGCAACTGGTCTGCGATCTATTCCTCTCACGTAATTGCGAAATTAAATCTTTCCGCCAGTTGACATCTTCCCGAGTAACGCCGTGAGACATGCCAGCTGTATTCGAGGTCATTTCTTTCAGCTGACCTACGTGCACCGTTTAAAATAAATCAGATGCCAGCAATTTAACCTTAATCAGAGTCGTTTCGACGAAGAAGTCACGAATAGTGCCTTTCGATAGTCTGTCACTCCATGAGTTTTTCCGCATGTGAAATGGATAGCTTTGTCCGATGAAATTACGTTTGGTCATCGGTCAGTGTACAATATCCGAATTGTTCACGATGATCGCGCAACATCGTCGCAACATCAACATAAAATATTTGTAATTATGAAAACAGCTACTCTAACCTAGACGTGCCAAACACTACGCTGCCACTTTGAAATTGTTTGCTATCGCTATGCGCATCGATACTGCAGTACCGAGTCATAATCGATATTGCGATATATCGATACAATGAAAAATTGAAAACGTTTTCGATTATAAAGTAAGTTTAAAGCTTTGTGTCCATGATATTATTAATTGATCCGAGATTTCGGACAAAATTGATTAATCGCAATGATTATTTCAATCAATTTATCAATACGATTTCTTCTCCGTACGATTTCAGAACATAAGACTTAAGAGTTGGGCTTCCATTTGTGATTATTAATTTAACCGCCCGATTAACTGTATTTTGATTAAATTTAATCAATCAATTAAATTAAATTAATTGGAAATTGGTCTTAAATCATAGATATAGGAATATATTCTTATGCCTTATATAATAATTTTCAATATTATTTGCCAACCGTCTGAAGATATCTGTAATTTTTACTATCTAATGTCATTAATAAAATATTAGTCTAAAATATTAGTCTGATAAAGATGGCTGAAAAAGAGACATAAATTTTTCTTCTTAATTTTTATGCAGATTAGTATGTAACATGTAACTTGTTCTTTGCAAATAGAAAGTAAAGTTGACTGCAATTGATGAAGAAGATTCCATTCCTCCTACCTCACTCAAAGTATATAAAAAAATTTATTTACTAATATTTATTTAAAATTTATTTATTAATAATATCAGTAATGGAAATTTGTAGATTAAGAAAAATAAATTTATAAAAAATTATTAACACAAAGCTATATTATTTATTACAATTTACTGTTTGAAAAAAATATTTAAAAAATAACATGTCAAATATCATCGTAATAATAATTTGTTAATTAAATTAAATAATAACTGAATTAGTTCTTTCTCAAAATTTTATATAACGTAAGTAGCGTATTGAAAAAATTTTTAGTTGTAATCTCAGTAAACAAAAATGGATTAAAATGAATTAAAATTTTCAGAAATATACATTCGTCAACGTTGAAATAAATCAATTTCAATGCTCAGTGCCTTTGTATCCGTTTATATGTATAATAATATTTTTTCGCACGCACACACACGCGCGCGCGCGCACACACACACACACACACACACACACACACACACACGGACAATTTTTTTGTATGTAATTGGATCAAATTGGATTGAATTTGGATTACATTGAATTGAAAAACTGCATTTTCTATCCAAAATTTTGAATTGAGCAATAACCATGCTCTACTTTTTAAAACTGAATTTATTTTTTAATTAAAAGGCAAAAATGTATTTCATTCAATTCCTATAAATGAATACAAAAATAATGAGCATTGAAATGGATTCATTTCAATGTTCACGAATGGGTACTTTTGAAAATTTTAATCCATTTTTTTTGTTTACTGGAATTCTAAAAAAAATTATATTAAAGAATCATATAAGAAAAGATGTTTTAGTGACAATATAGTTAGAATATTATATGACAAAACTTTTCTATAATAAACTTTTCTAATATAAATAAGCATAAATTCATTTCCACGTCGTAATTTGAATTTATGACATTTAAGATACACTAGAAAATTTACGCAAGTTATATAATGAAGAATCAAAACAAGAAAAGTAAAAAATGTTACGCTAATCAACCGAGTATCAATATGTTAAATAAAGCTTCAAGTACACAGAGGTAATTTAATATTAAATTATATTTTGTTATAATTTAATATTAAATTATATTTTGTCATTATATTAACTTTTATAAAAAGGTAATTCTATGCATAACATTATAATGACTGCATTATATATACACACACACACACACACACACACACACACACACACACACACACACATTCGTTTATTTTCAAACTCAGTAGTGTAATGAATAAGATACCTGTCTGGAGAGCAGGCAATCCAGGTTTAATCCCTGGTTGAAATGATATTTTTCGCAAAATATAATTCCAGTGGGGATAATAAATGGAATTTTAATCGATAGCAAAAATATTTGATCAAATTATTATAGAACTACTACGTTGAAAGTTTGTTAATTTAACACGTAGTTGGTGATATAATTATTTGAATTTATTTACATACAAAAAGACTTAATAATCAAGATCCTGCTTGTCGAATAACCGGCTATATTACTTGTTGTTGTTTATTAACATGTACTCGGCTGTATCGTTTAAAAATATTATTAAAAATATTATAGTTCAGTAAACACATTATTATATATATATAAACAAATTGTTAAATATTCATTTTATTTTTTTTTTTTAGATAGCACGTTGTATACTCAATCTACATAATAAGTTGGCAGCAAATCGGACAAAAAAACCTTACATTAATGAATGGCAAAAATCTGGGTAATAGATACTTTTGTTTTTTTACGTTGTAATTTAACTTTTTGATTCTTGATTTTTGTTTCAGAAAATTTCATTTAAAATCAACATTTTATATATTTTATATATTTCAAATTTAAGCATATAATTTTTTAACATATAGATGTGAATATGTGTACTTTCAAATTATGTTTATAGGGAAAACATAATTGTTTTACGAGGTTACAATCATAAACATTTAAAATATCTTGAAGGCGAAGCGAGGTTTGCAGCCCTCGGTAAGCATGCTATTTATCGACAGTGGTATAATAGCCGCGTAATGTTAGTACTATCGGTATTTGGACGAAGGGAAGAAATTGAGTATATCTTCGATGGACTATCACATTTGCGATAGCAGTAAGCAGACATTATTTTATAATATCAACTTAAAATTATTTTTTTAATTTATTTTATTTAAAAATTCCATTTCAATACATTTATTGCGGATGTATTGATGACAATATTTATTATTGTTTAAATTAAGATTAAACATAGCATTAATGTATTTTAACACATGAAGGTATTTTCAATAATTCTATAACATTTCGCTCATTATTACAATCTTCTAGGTCAATAGTTGCAGCTAATATTAAATGTAATTCATAAAATGAACAGGAACAGATATATAAAAATTATATTTAAAAATAGTCTTAATTTAAAATTTATGTAATCTCACTTATTCTGCATAATAAAGACATCGTTACAAATCAAGAGATAAAGGATCATAACAAAGAAGCTGTAGAACCGTTATTCCGTCTTGCCTGGTACCAGAATGGCCGGTAAAGAACGTACCGATTGTGTCTTCGGCGAAAGTAACGTCTCAATTGAACATGGATCGTGGACAGTTTGGACAAATATTCTCATCATCTTAGAAGCGTTACGTTATGCATAACTCGGCGAGTAAGGCAACGAAGAAAGTAAAGGAGACGTGTTAAAAGCACAAAAGGTTGCGAGTAAAGAGTGGTAGGCGCCACGCCCGCCCCTCCATGCACGGCTTGGTCGCAGAGGGGGGGCGTCGGAGGAGAACGACTGGCGGTCGGCGCAGCCGCCCGCCGCGTTTTATGCAACCAGTCTTGCTTCGGAGCGAGCGAATCCACTGCCCCGGCCTTTGACAGACGGGATAACGTGTGCAGTGCCATCGTTATTGTCCGCCGTCATCCGTCGGACGTCTCTCAGCCCGTGTCGTGTGTACGTACGGCTCTCGTAACGTGCGTGCCCGCGGCTCTACGGCGCGAGGGGACGTCGCAACAACACCGGACACCTGATACTCCGGTTTTCTCGCCGCGCTTTTGAGGCAGGTCGCGAGACGGGGCCTATCTACGAGCCTGGCGTACGTAATATCACACCGCCGCCGTCCGCGTTTTCCCGTGCGCGCTGACTTTGCCGGCGAGGCGAGGAACGAGCGGACTCAGCGGCGTCTCTCGAACGGCGACAAGGCGGTGTCGGCGGTGTTCGCCCGATATTGTATCGCTCCGCGCAGAGCTGCGCCACACCACACGTACGATTCACGATCGCACCCTGCAGTGGTACAGTGTAGGCTCGTGTCCGCCGACGGAGTGTCAGTGCGACGGCGGCGGTCGGTGGTGTGCTGACACACGGGTGTATTATCTACGACTGTGTGTGTGTGTGTGTGTGTGTGTGCGTGCATATGTGCGTGACGTGTGCGTAAAGGCAGGAGAGCGACGGACCGGCGGTGAACGTGCAAGAGAAAGAGAAAAAGTGAGAGGAGAGAGATAGACGGGCGCGACACAGCGATGCGGCCGTGATCCCCCGATACGTGGCTGCGTTCACGCCGCGTGTACTCCACACGACACAAATACAACGACACAACGACGACGACGACGACGAAGACCACGACGACGACGACGACGACGACGACGACGACGAAGACGACGACGACGAAGACGACGAAGACGACGACGACGAAGACGACGACGACGACGACGACGACGACGACGACACAACAACGACGACGACGACGACGACGTTGGTCGGGGAACTACGATCGGAGCGACAGAGAAAGGCGCGTATTTGCACGCGCTGCGAATTATCACGCGCATTCACATAACTGCGACGCGTCTACTGACGTGTGCAGGTTCCTAGCTCGGTCGACTTCTTCGACCTCTTCTTCTTCCTCGTCGTCACTATGGCGGACGACGAGGTTCTCTTCGACGATGTTTACGAGCTCTGCGAGATTATCGGCAAGTGAGTAACAAGAATCCCAGAGAGGGCGAGAGTGAGAGAGAGAGAGAGAGAGAGAGAGAGAGAGAGAGAGAGAGAGAGAGAGAGAGAGAGAGAGAGAGAGAGAGAGAGCGCGCAAGAGGCACTCTCTGCGAGTTAGGGTGTAAGGAGGCACTGCGCGAGAGAGAAAGCGTGATGCGATTGGATGAACGGCAGTGGGCGGAGGTACTTTGAGCGTGTTGAATCGCCTGCGTCTGTGTGTACATGCGTTACCGGCGCGTCTGCGCGTACGTGAGCCTCCGCTGACAGGGAAAATGAAGCCCGCGCGTACGCGCGCGCACACAGCGCTCATACATTGATGTGACACGGAACGAGTGAGTAACAACGGGCAGAGTGGGGGAAAGAGATGCGAGAGTCAAGTGAGGAAGACGAGCCAGGCGTCGCGTGTGTGCAAGTTCCCGTTTGCTTCCAGTTTCCACCTTCGTCAAATTCCATCCAGTAACTCGACCCGCCAGCCGCTTACGAGGCGAATTGTATCATTTCTCTCTTTACTTCCACATCACGAAATAAATTTGTACTCATCGTTTCTTACGAATTGATATATCTGAAAATAATATACCGAGAGCTTGTTACCCGAGGTAATAATAAAATTTGCAAACGACCATTATTTTGTGATATCAATTCCTCTTAGTTTAACTGATCAGTTTATGGAAGAAATTCCTAAATTGTGGAGCATGAAAGAATTGAATAATGTAGAAAATTGGCACAATATTGCAACTTGTTTCAATAAGGTTCTGACAGCGTTACATCTCTTTCAAAATAAATAAATAGCTTCCTTGGCATATTGGTAACAGCCCATCGGTCTGTCAAGCCTATCTGTCGATAAACCATTTATCTAAATCTTTGCATGTTCCAGTTTTACAAGTCACTCAAAAGGCATGATTATTGCCTAACTTTGAAAAAATATATAAAAATATTTAGAATATATGTTTCCGTAAAAATGAAACAAAAGAAATATGATTGATGAATAAAAGAACTTAGAAGTATCAAAATAAACTTTTAAAGCTCGAATAGTTAATATGTGACAATTATTGCATACTTATTATTTCTTATTTATTTAGAAATATGCGTAAAATTTTGTAAATAAATTTATAAAGAAATTACATTCTATTGATGTAAGAAAAAGTATGATCTTACGTATGATCTCTAAAAAGAATTCTTAATCATAAAGATTAATATCTTTACAGATATTATTCATATTGTTATAATATATTATTAAATGTTAAGTTCACTCAGGGCGAGAAACCTGATAATACAATTTCCTCTTCATTTAGAAAAATTTGAATGAATATTTAACAAGTCGAATAAAAATAGATGTACTTAATTGATATATTGATATTGAATATACTATAAAAAATTAAGTTTTTAAATAAAAATACAGTAATCATTAAGAGACAAAATAGATAATTTAAGAAGGATTGTATTTGTTATTGGCGAGAGATTTGCATGACGACTCAGATTTGCATTTAACGCTTTGTTTCCGTATCGCTATGTAATGAATAACGATCGATTTCGCCGAAATGATTTATTTAATCTGTTGAAAGACTATAGCTTGAAAAGTAGAGATTGCTGTCACAGAAACGCAATTTCGTTCGTATCGGAAGCCAATACTTGATTTATCATTCAATTGGCTAACCTTCATGTCGAAATAATATACGCTACCAGCTGCGACTAAAATACCTGTCGCAAAGGCGTAGGTTATTCGACGATCATCGATTTATAATTCAGATTTATTTCCTGCGTGTCTAACCTATTTATAGTTCGCAATTATCATGTTACAAACGGTGCGTTACAATTTATTGTTTTATGCTTTTTTCTTTATATGTCGCATTCCTCGTTCATATATTATTCCACCATGTATTATTTTCCAAAATCAACATCCTCGTTCATATATTATTCCACCATATATTATTTTCCAAAATCAACATCTTCATCATATATGCTTTTAGATATTAATTAAATATTATAAATATACTGGAATATACACATAAATTAACCATTGACTCCTTGAAATTATATATGGTTTTTATAAATTATTCAACAATTAATTAACACTCAAAAAAAGGGTGACGTATTATTTATTTTTGAACTGTTATTTATTTTTGAAAAAAGAAAATTTATATATTCTTTTATACATGATAACATGCATTTTAGGAAAGAAAGAAAAAAGAAATAATTGAAATATTTTTTATGAAATGCATTTTTATGAAATTATAAAAGTACATTTTTTGTTATATGTATTTCAGTATTTTTATAGCGTAATTTTAAACGGATGTTATGTCAAATCGATATGATTTAATTCGTTATCTTAGCATTAGCAATATACTTTAAGTTTTGTTTTGATAACAGACTTTCTTGTGAACTTGAGAAATAAACAGCATGCACTATTTGTAATATTCTTGCGATAAAAACGATTTTATTAATATATATTTGATCCTTGTCATATAATATTGATTTATTCAAATTCAATAACTTAAAACAGTAACTTAAATCTTTAATCATTAATATCATATTTTCTCTCACTTTTTTTATCTAGTAGATACAAAGATACAAAGTTGTCAAACTTGCTATATATCTATATATTTTAATATATTAGTATTATTAATTTAGCTATTTTTAATATACAAATTAATTGGTAGAGAAAATGTACAGTAAATAGTTAATCCTTTAATATTGCTTGAAAATATCTCTTTCTTGAAATATATATTTTTAATATTAATTAAATGATAATAAATTACTTTGTTGTCGAACAAGTTGGAAATTATTTGACTACATAACATTAATTTCTCGCTATTTTCAATTGTATAGTTAGATAAGAATGCTTTGTCGTGTTATATAATTGATGCGAAAACATTTCAATAAGGACTTTTGAAGAGAGCCTCCTATATATACGCCTACATATAGATCCCATCAAGTAAATTCAACATGAGGTTATCGAGAAGTGGTGCATTCTTTGTTCGTTACAGTTAATTGGAGTTGTACAGTCAACGCTTTTTTCTGCGTCAATTGAACTTAAATGCTCTAAATTATAGTTCGCACAAGTGATGCTTTTGAAGTCTGTTTCCTTTCAATCGACTATTCAAGGGTTTTATTCCATATTTAAAATATTATGAAGTGCGAACATAATAATCTTGCTTTTCATTTTAATGTATTATAGTTTGTTTGCTAGCTGTTGAGTTATAGCATTTTTTCTAACAGTCTCCTTAATTTTGTAACTTTAATAATTGAGTCTCAAATCAGCTAAATAAATAGTAGTTAGCTTTAACTTTTCCGTAGGTCCGTAAAAGACTGTGTGTATACAATATTTAATTATCTTTCATATTGCAGTTGCTACAAGCTTTGCAATTGAGTTTCTAAATTGTATGTATCGCGCGGATAATATTGCCATAAAATAAATATTGAAAGAAAAATGCTTAAAAAAACAAATAAGATAGAAAACAGATATACGCGCGACTAGACACACGTGAATAAAATTATTATTAATGTTGAACATTGATTTTTATGGGCGTTAAGGGTTCAGGTTAATAAATAAGGATCAGTTGTATCGAAAGCTGTTGTGGAAATGGAAACGGAGTTATTGAACAGGAATCCTCGATGCTTTTACTTCGGTGTTTCCTCTCGCAGGAGAGCGAAAGCACCGGGAAATCCTCAGAATGCTTCGACGGTTTTAAATCTCGATGCGGACACGTACAAGGCGAGATACGAGGCGGCGTGCTCTGGTTTTACGATTTTCGCCCTACTTTTTATTTGTCTCTCAAACTTCCAGATAGAAGGCCCTATGTTACATTCGTGTTCGTCAAAAGGCAGGATACTTTTATTCTTACTAAATTTATCCTTAAAGTTAATTATGCGAATCGAGCTTTTGTGATATTCCTATTTCGATTAACAGAATTAAATTATTTTATTTGTTATCGACAACATTGTAATTCGTCCATTGACTTGATATCTGAGCTATACGTTAAAATAAATACCTTGCGGGAATTGAATTACAAAGATGGATGGTATTAATTTTTAAAAATAACATAGATGATAACATAGATGATAGCTGTCTAAAAATCCATAATAAAATCAATCTTATATAAACTGTATACATTTAAAAAAATATTTTATAATTAAATATTTTTATATAATTTAAAATAAACGAGAATTTCTATTAATCTATTTGCTGCATATTTGGTATTTTATTTTTATATTTTAAAAGGCTTGCCTTTTTTATTTAGTTGAAATGCTGCGTCCTACTTCAATATACAATAGAATTATAATATAAATGTGGATCGTGAATTGACGCATTTCAAATTCAATATTTTTTTATTTTGGAGAATACATTGTGTTTTTTTCTGTTATGAAAATATTAAATATTAAATTAGAGTTTAATCATTTTAACATTGCTAATTTATTTTTAAATGTGATAAAAGAGATAACGATTTTTTATTTAACATGTCATTTATTAACACTAAAGGTATATGAAAAAGCAAAGTAATTTGTTGTGATTATTAATAAAATCAGTAGTTCCAATAAAATGATACAATAAATATAAATGCAGAATACAATTACACGGAAAGAACACTTTTGCTGGCAAATCTAAAAATTTGACCAGATACAGAGCTAAAAATAATTTTGTTGGCCCATCAAAATTATTTTGTAGAACACTTAAAGGTGATGATAATGCAAAAATGTTTGATCTTCTAACAATCAATTTGAACATCGTATATATAATAATTTTGAAGGCCCAATAAAATCGTTTTCAGATCTCTCAGATCAAATTTTTAGATTTGTTAGCCAAAGTATTTTTTCCGTGTATGTAATATACAGATGAAATGATATTCTATTCTAAATTTTTCTTTATGATATGTGATATATTTACGTATTTTCTATAATGATATAATATTTTTATAAAATGTTGAATATGATAAATATTTAAAGAAAAAATCCACAACAAAAGTTTTTTCTCATTTTCTTATTTTATATTATCCGTGTTTCTTTATTTGCAAAAACATATGCAATATTTTCTTGCGACGAACAAATTCTTACATTGTGTTACAGATGATCGCTTTACATTTTTAACCTCTCAAAATAAATTTTATTTTATGTCTTGAAGATAAAATTAATTTCTCTTGTATGTATACGTAATTTTTCAATACTTGATACTCGTGTCGACACATACAATTGATTATTGCTTTTCACATGATAATGATTTCTTAAAGTAATATATTTCGATACAAAATTATTGCTATGATAGTTCACATTATATGTCATAATTTGTTCTTTAAACACTTTGATTTTACATTTTGATATTTAGCCAACCGATATATGGGTCACCATGTCCCAGTTAGTTTATTTCGCGTAAACTTTGCCAGTTTTCCTACTAAACTAAATTAAATTAATATCGGACATCGATAATTTTTATGCAATTTAACGTATATCAAGTATAATAAGACTTGATATTTTTGGTGATAAATATTACTATTTCACGATCATGAAAAAAAAATATTGTAGTAACAAATAATTAAAATTATGAACAATGTAATTAATATATGTTATATGAATACAAATGTATTTTCTAAAATATATTATCCGATAGGTTGCTAACCACTATGTTTACTGTTATTCAACGTACGGATGTTTCCTGTTATCGACACCTCGCTCGTATCGGAGATAAACTATCTGTTTAGAATGTTCAATGAAGTATCGTTACACTATCACTTATGGAAATGTGTCGGTTAGCTATTTGTTGTGTATATTATTCTATACATACTTGATATTGCAATACACTTGTTATTTTTATTGGCATTTGTTCTTTTTTTTATTATTTTTTTATATACTTGCATAAAATTAGTTTCAGATATATAAAAATCTAAAATTAAAAATTGACTTACCTTGATGAAATTGAGTTATCAATTTTATTCTTTTGCAATTCCGATGTACGATGTATGTATAGGTGATTCGCTCGTGTTATATTAGAATATCAATCACATCGAATAGCGGTACGGTGGGCACCGCCTCTCGCAGATCATCAACGCTGCAGGCATAAGAGATACCAGCTGTGATATTCTTCGGTTGCCAGATCAGCCACTCGATTTTCTCGCTGATATCTTTGCAGAGATATATGTCATCCGTGATCGATGTGATGAACGGATCGTTAAGACCCACAAACGCCGTACCCTGCTTGCTCAACGGATCGTAGATGACTTTCCAATAGAATTTGGGCACGGACAGTGCGTCCAAATATAAGGGTTCCTGGTTGTCATAAATGTCCTTCATAGTCATATGACCGTGTACCCCCGTGTAAACGTCGAGGTCCAAATGATAGGTGGCGGCGAAGTATCTGACGCTGATCTCCAGAGAATTCCAATTACCCCCGTTAAAGGTTTGCCATTGAGGGGCGGTGTTCAAGTACCAAAAGGTTGATCTCTGTTGAGCGCCATAGACGAAGTCTGCTTTGGCCACCATATGTCCACGGGAGAGATACTGCGATCTATCGTACAATAGGTTCTTAGCCAATTTGAACGATTTCAGAGTTTTAGCGAGTATATTTACTTGGTTTCTAATTTTGTACGCTTCCTCCATATCTATTCCGGGATAAAAGCTTCCCGCTTCAAATTCCTGCGGCCTGAAACATGGAAATTATCCGGATCATTATCCGAAAATAATAACGAACATGCTTTTTTCATTAGTAATTGTTTATTTATTAAATATAAGCCTTGTTTAAAAAATATATCAAGAACGTAAACAAATATTACAATTGATGATTTCTTTGATTATCAAAATATTAATATAAATTTAAATTATTAATAAAAATTATTAAATTATATTTAAATTTAATTTATTAAAATTCTTTAAAATGTAATATTGAAATAATCCGTCTAAAAATCTAAAGATCTGCCGAATAAAGGTATGCTGAATCGATGATCTGTCAGTGAAATACTTGAAAATACTTGAAATATTAAAAAATCTTACCTGGGATAGTTTTTTTGATAATTTTCGATCATTTTCGTCATTTTAAATTTTGTATAGTACGTTGTATAAGTCACATTGTCGCGACATATTTCAATAGTGCGAATGAAGGTGTCTTTCACGTTGAAACCAATCTCGATGGGTGTGTATCTATCAAGACAAGGTGGCGAGTCCATGTACCTAGCATAATGCTCGGTGTGAGAGTTGCAACTTAGTGATCTCAAATACTGGCGAACATCATTCATGTAAAACACTTTATTTATTATGCAAACTGCTTCGACTAGGTTGCCCCAACCTCTATTTTTGAGATAATTCTCTCTGCCTGGGCATGCAAGATAAAAAGATTCGCCTGCATTAATCCTTAATTTTCCATCGTCATCTGGATACCAAAATTTTAGACCATCATCCTGTTTTAAAAGTAACGGTTGAGGCTCTTTAAGATCCGCTCTATACTGTATTGAGATTGTACACAAATCTAGAAATGATGATATAATTATTTTAATAAATGATTTTCGCGAATTTTGATGTAAATTAATCGGGTAACTTACTAATGGGGGAAGCAATCAGCTGTGCAATTACCCATGTGCTGTAACACACAAGAATGATCACCCAAATGGACATGATTAAGTCCGAGTAGTTGTACATTAATGATTCTGTTAATGATTCTGTCTGCCTCTTTTATTTATACTCGTCGATTAATGGTGAACTCTTATGATATTTGAAAGAAGTTTTCGATATCATATTTAATTTGACTAACAATAATTTATAAGATAACATTACTTACTCCCGGATTATGTTTGCTTTAGTTCAACAAGAATGCTTCAGAGATAAATCTGTTTCATAACTTTAGACCGACTGCACTTACGAAACAAAAAAGTTTAAGTTTATTTAAGCAATATTTAATTAAGTGAAAGTGCGCGTACGTGTAGTCACTGATGTTACATTAACTGTACGGAATATTTTATCGTTTTTAATTCTGTAGCGAATTTGGAAATGAAGTCAATATATCTAGGTTTATCCTACAAGGATTAATTATTTCCTTGAATAGTTGATTATTTTTCGATTATCATATTCAGAATAGAGACTCTTTGATTATTTTATCAATGTTATTCAAAATTTCTTAAATTTGCTTTTTGTTCTAGGTCTTCTTTTTTTGCACATTCTTTTTTCTTTTTCATTTTTGGTTTCTTGAAATATTTAAATCGAAAAAGTGAGAGAAACAAAAAGGAAAAATAACATCAAAAAGTATTCAGTGTCGAAATTATACAATTTATGCGAAATGTATATAATTTATAAAATCTGCTATATAAATATAAGGTCAAATTAATTAATTTTTCAAATTAATATCAAAATTTACAAGGTCACGTATATATATATATATATATATAATATTACTACTATGTATCAATTTTCTCTGAATAGATATTTGACGTAAGGATATCTCTTTTTATTTAAAGGAGGATTCGTTTAAAAATAATTTTTTTCTACAATTATAATATTCAGCATTGTGTTTTTGTAAGAAATGTTGATCAGTTATTATTACAATATGTAGCTCCAAACGGTAAGCAATTTATAATGGCAATAAAGGAGAGAACATGTAATAACGTGACAGCGCGGCTTAAGTTTAACAGAGCCATTGAGGGAGACGAGTAACTGCCGCATTTATATACTGCGTTTCGGTTAGCCGTAGCACATATGATTTGTACGTGTTGATAAGAGTAACTACAGAGAAACTGTACACGGGGTAAAGCGACTAAATACTCTGATGAGGGCTATCGATGTAAAAGGGAGGTACTTCAGTGAGTTAAACGAGCCTTTCTAAATATCGCTAACGTTACTGTTACTAGCTCGACATATTATTTATTTCTGACTTTCACTAACAATCTCATTTGGCGATTTCAATTTCCCATCCTTCCCTTTTCCCTACAGTCGGGCGTACCTATTACGTCTACGTGCCTCCAATACCGTGGATACGAATGAGATATAGAGATGGAATGTTAATGTCGGCCAGCTCTATCTTGATGATGTAGTCTGGCGGCTTTTGTATCCGTAAACAAGTGTCCGACATTCAATTATGGTAAATCTGAAGCTCACCGAAGAATATTCTGAATGAAAAAATTTCAATTTGCATAACCAAATGTTTAGGAATCTATATTAATGCTCACGACTTATTTGAAATGAATGAGACTTTATTCAAAAATGATATGAATATAAAATGAATTGTTACATTCAGTAAAACTGCAAAATTGATCTATAAATAGATATAAGAAGATAAATGTACTATATGTATCATTTTATAAATATCATATAAAAAATTTTATATATTTATTTCTAAAAATAAAATAAATATATATGTTGAAATTTAAAATTATATATATATTGCATTATCATAATACTATCTTTGTCTTTAATATTTTTCACAGAAATGACATGGAATAATTCTCTCCAAATTAATGAGCTGCTAAACTATAAATCAGCAATTTGAACGCAGCATGTTCTATTCAATAACAAGTTATGTTCAGTTAAGTTATGGCTTCGACGTGAGTGGCATGCTATCCGGATTTCCCTAAAATATCAACTAGTTTGTGAACGTAGATCGATTTGATGTCGTAATTACCATTTTGAAAAGCATGAAACTTAAGCTTGTGTCAACGATATGTACGTAATTCCAGCATAACTTGTTAACGACAGGAGGCAAAGTTCAATTACGACAGATTCGAAGTCTAATTTACAATGGCCAGAAGGTTAAATAGAATCATATCTGATAACGGTGGGAACCAGTGCATTAATAATCTGTCTATGTACATATGTACCCTGTCTGCATCTATGTACATATGTATCCTGTTAGAAGTTCTATTTACATAATACATTCATTAAATTGAATTAAAACAATACTTAATAAAATTTTTCTAAAAATCTTGTCAATGAAATCAATATTGTTTGTTTTTATTTAATACAGATTTTTAAAAGAATAATTTGAAAATCATACTCATTTGATTACATAAAGAAATAAAATGAATAAAATAAAATAAAGAAGTGAAAGAAAAGAAATGTTTGATATGTATCTTCCTTCAAGCGGAAAATTGATTTCGAATATAGGTCGCGGTAATGTTTGACCTCTTCTGGAAACTGACACGAGAAGTCAATAACTTCTCATAAAAGGCGGATTACGCTTTCGTGTGAATCGCTTTATGAAAGCCTTAAGGCATTCAAGGGCCGTCTTGTAAGAGAGCTTTTAACGAAAAATGTGAGATGATGTATTTAGTAACTTGTTCGCGAGTATACCAGAGATGACGGCCTGTATGTATGTGACGGAAGAGACTTTACATAGACGAGCTTTAAAAAACCCGTGTGGCATTCTTTAATTTACGTTGAGATTCTATTAAAAAATATAACAAATTAAATCCACGATACAATTGCATGACAATGTAATTTTTATAAAAGAAAAATATAGGCAATAAAATGAAAGAATTTTTTAGGCAACAAAATAAAATATTTTTTGAAAAATGATTTTATTATTTTATGTTGTTAAAAAGAACGATATAATTATAGTCAAATATAATTATATAATTTTTATCAGGCCGCAGAAAAAATGAACTTTTTATTTGCTATTATTATATATATATATATATATATATATATATATATATTAAATTTCTAAACAACATAATAAATGTGTCAATATAACACATCAGGCTATCAATTAAATATTAATGATGATTTTAATCATATAATAATTTATTACAAGTTTGAAATAATGTACAATTTGTCTATTAAAGCACTAATGGTTTATTGTTTTAAAAAAAAAATATAATCGTTATTATGTTGAAATTCATTATCGCGAGTAATAAGATATAGATAAAAATATTTAAAATATTTATATAATGACATTAATTAAAAGGTTAAAATTAATTTAATAATAAATTCGATAATATTGAATTATTTTAGGAAATGGAAAATTAATCTTTGATATGCTACATTTTGTCGTTTTAATTTTAAACAAAAATGAATGAGTAAAATTTAAAGAAAATTGTATTTAAGAATAAATCACCAGATTTTAAATATAAAAATAATTTCTTGAATGTTAAATATCATTTCTAAACAAAAATTATATGAAAAATAAAAAATAAGAAAATATTTTAAGAAAGTAAGAAATTAAAATAAATTAAATGCACAGTAATTTGAAACAAAAGAAATGCATCATTATCATACAAATACAGATAAAATGAGAATTTCTGTTATTAATTATTGAAATAATCTGTGTGAATTGAGTTTGACGTCACATCATTACTATCCAAACCACAAGGAGAGATGCTTGGGTGAAACGCTATACGCACGACATTCTCCATTGTGGGTTTTCACGAATTCCATGAATGCATGCGTGGTTATCATTCGATGGATAACCGAGACCGCTATCGAGTTTAACCCTTAAGTACAGACCTAATCATATGACGTACTCATGTACACAGAATCGCTTATCTCACACGGATTATCTTATACGATATACTATTCAGGTATGCGATATCAATATATAGATAGATTCGATCTATCAATAACTATCTGTATGTGTGCGTTGCTCTCTCTCTCTCTCTGTGTGTGTGTGTGTGTGTGTGTGTGTGTGTGTGTGTGTGTGTGTGTGTGTGTGTGTGTGTGTGTGTGTGTGTGCGTGTGCGTGTGTACGTATGTATGAGTTAAAAATAAACATATATATTTTAATTATAAACATAAGTTATTTTGTTCTTTTTGTTTCTACACTACAAATGGACATTTTCTCGCCTCTATTTTAAGATATTGGCATTTATCTTGACGTTTATTTATTTATTTATATATAACGACTTGATTAAAACAATTAATTAATTAATACATTGATTAATTAATACATTGAGTATGCTAATTTTTTAAATGATTTAACCATTTTGTTTTTTTTAAGGAATAATGATCTTCTGTTGGAAATGATATTGCTTATCTCATATACGTGAGGAAAATAAGATTTAAATTTTGATTTTGATAAAGAAAATTTGTATCAATTATTGGAAATATATTCAATATATCAATTCTTTATCAATTATTGGAAATATATTCAATATCGTATATTTTAAAATTATTTCCGAAATACTTTTATAATTGTGATCTTACAAAATTTTAACGTCTTCAACGAACTATGACCTATATTGCTTGTAATGACATTTCCTTTTTCCATATTTTCTTATATTTAATGTAAAATTTACATGTAGATATATGATGTGGATGCAAAATTAGTACAAGTATGCGTAAGAAAAATGGAGAGTCACAGCGCACGCGACATTTAAAAATGGCGTTAGGTCACCGGAAGGACATAACCTTGGTTTATAAAGTGATCTCACGATTAATCCTTTAACACCGGAACTTTATTCTTAAAATTCTTAAATTTCTGTTTATTAATATATCCAAATTAACAATATGAATTTTATATTTTAATCAGTTTCAATTCTGTAAGCAAAAGAATTTATTATAATTGAACTAAAATAGAAATATGTACAAAAAATTAAATTCTTAATTAACATTATATTAAATGTAATTTATATTTTTCATAGGTGTTAAATTTTATGTAATATTTAATTATATTTGTATTTATTGAGGTTGTCTTTTTGATTTGGTTTGTTAATCATTTGACAACATATTCAAACGTAATCCGTACACAAGCAACTCCCGCATAACATAATTATTATTGTTAACATCTCGCCCGCATTGTTGCAGGGGACCATTCAGCGTCGTTCGGAAATGCATTCACCGTCAGACCGGGCAAATTTTCGCCGTAAAAATCGTCGATGTAGCGAAATTCACCTCTAGTCCTGGGCTCAGCACTGCAGGTAAGTACATACAATAGATGGCACAGAGAAAGATTTAAAATTGCCTCTTTCCGATTTCAATGAGTTTCTGATATTTGATTAATTTAACAAAAAATGTTTAATTTAATACTACGTTCTTGTTTGAAATATTTATTTTATTACAAAATTTGTAATATTCGGATTGGAATATACATTGATATTAGAATATATTAATCTAATCTTTTCTAAAGATTAATTTTTTACAACATAAACGAAAATATATCTTTTAGACTATTTTACCTTTACAAGTTTATCGAAATAATAGAGAGGCAGTTTCTACCAGTTCCTTGTAAATACTATCATTAATTTCCGCCCTATGTTTGAAACACTGCCTATGCTTCCCTGTCCGTCCACCTGGCAACGTTTTTTTCCTGGCGTACGTTTTTTTCCCCAATGCTATGAGAGTGACTAAACGTGAGTTCGAGTTGTGAACCGGCGCAAAGGGCATTGTGCAATTGAATGGAAAGGCGAGCCATTGTCGCCGCGCACATTTTTTGGGGATTTAACCCAACGTACCAGCTGACAGGTCCAGATGAGATATATGAAGAGGGCGCATTCAAAACCGGTTTTGTGTAATAAAGTACTTTTTTCCGGAAATGAGAGTAATATTTAATTTTTACGAGAAGCGCAAAATTTTTGAATTAAAACTAGCTATAAAAACATACTGTGAGTTTGATAGATAAAAAAATAAGGAAATCGAATTTGGACTCTTCATACATTGCAAAGTTTTTTTTCTCATAATATTATTAAGTAAATTAGAAAAAGAAGAAAATAGTTTTTATATGAGGAATATTTTCCATAAATAAAGCATATTAGCAGTGAAACAGATGTTTATTCGAGATACCATATGGAATCTCATTGAGATTATATAGGGTCATGGGAATAGCCGGAAACATATGCGAACAGAGTATGATATTTCGTTCCTATTCGTGAAACATAATTATATGAAGCAAGGCATTTATTTTACTAGATATCATAAAATATTATTAAATTTTTTTGTTCAGTTTCCGCATTGTCATTCCTCTTCCTTTTTTTTCTTGTGATTTCTATTCTTGGCATTTTTTCAATATGTGTTACTATATCTATAAAAATTTGTATCACACAAAATATCTCAATTTTATTAATATGATTTTTTATTTATAAAAAAATAAAATAAAACGACACAAATTATATATTTTAATAAAACTCTTATATAAAAAATTAAAATTATTGTTAGAGTAATTAATTTGTAAATAGCAAATAAAATTCTATTATTAATAATATTTTACTAGAATACCTAGTTACAAAGATATTTAATTATGAAATTGAAAAAAAGTATAATTTTATAATAAATTCTTTACGAAAATTAATAATATCATAATTTATATTAACTGTAGAATTCTTATGAAAAATATAGCGATAAGTTTGATTATTTTCACATTAAAAATTTATGAAAATATACAAAATTATAGGACAAATATGCATTTTTTATTAGTAAATTAATTATTTTACAAACATGCGTTATAATGTAGATATTAACATTAAATGTTTTGATACAATTAAATAAACTTTTGTTTAAAATTATTGTTAAATTAACTTTTTATACTTTCTTCTTGTGATATATTTATGATTTAGCTGAAAAATATGAGCTTTTCCTTTATTCCCGATTGTCGATTTTCGTAGTTTGATTTTTGTAGCTCTGACTGCAGATTCCATTGCAGTTCAATGCAGATACGGCATCTAAATTGACTCCGATAAAAAGTGTGCAGGAAACAAAGTTTTTATATCCGATCCATATATAATATCTATAGTTTCGTGTTTAATTGGAATAAGCTTAAAATTATCTCTTCTTCTTTATTGATGATATAAAATATTCATTTTCTTTAAATATTGAGTTTAGATAATTGAATTCCAATATAAATTTGCATAATTTAATGTTTTAATTTTTGTAATAGTAATAGTTAATTTTGCTTGTTTTTTGATATATTTAATGAAATATTAAAATTTAAAATATTAATTTCGCAATACACTTGCAAATTATTTGCATCATAATTATTTGTCATATATATTTTAATGATTTTTGTATATGTTCTCTTCAATATTTCTGATATTGAATATCTCTTCTTTCATTCCCAAATTTTTTTGGCCTTTATAATTATTCCTTTCGTAAATTTTTTTAATACTTTATACTTTGATAACACAAGTTTGTATTAAATATACACCAAATTATTTATTTAAAACAATTTGTAGTAGAAAATTGTACTATTCTGCGATTTCTACATTACGTATTCTTTAAGCATGCAAGACATCTGCTGCGTTAAATCCACATTTCGTATGTTTTAGATTTGAAACGGGAAGCTACAATATGCCATATGTTGAAACACCCACATATTGTAGAGCTGCTGGAAACTTATAGCTCCGAAGGCATGTTATACATGGTATTTGAGTAGTAAGTATGCAGAAACACACATATATGTATATATATATATTTTTTTATAAACACGTATTGTTATACGTTTAGTTATCCGGTTATTATCGGTATAACATTTAACAAAAATAATTCGATAAAAATATTTATTATGTTTTCTCAACATTTTTCCATTTATTTTAACTAACGAGTTTAGATACAAGTTCAATTCTGTAATTTTTAATAATATGAGACTTTGAAAAATGCAGCATAAATTTTGCAGAGGATACATTATAGTAATAGTCTTTCAATCGTGAACTTTCAATCGGTCTTTTTTTAGAAAAGCGACTTTTGAAACGAAAGGCGTCAATCTCGTCCTTTATATGCCAACAAGTCTACTCTCTCATCTTTCTGGCGTAATTATTATTTTCAGGCTAATAAAACGTTATGTTTACGATATATAAGGTAGAGAAGCATCAGGTTTGTCGAAAATGAAAGACTCGGCAAAATAAATACATAGCATTTCCTTAATCGCTCTATCTTTACTCGGGAAAGGCACGTTTTCCATTTAGTTGTTTGCTATCTATTATAACGTTCTACTATAATTCGCTATAATTGGATACACACATCCGAGGTGCTCTCGAAATAATCTACGCTATCGGATAAGATAGCTATGGTTTTTAATAGACTCGATACTCAAGGCGTTTTTAACGAGACTATTTAAATAATATAACACTCATCCACACTTTGTTTCCTTTAATTTATTGGAACGTTCTTTCATAAAGAGCCATAAAAAGATACTATTCAATGTCAATATTACTGATATCATATAATTATATATTTTTTAAATCAGTAATTTTCTAATTATGAATTTCATGTTCACATCCAGTCATTATCGACATATGCAGATAAATGGTATCAATGAACAATTTATTTGAAACAGATAGAATCGTAGAACAAGAAAGAGAAATATTCAAATTAAGAAGAATTTGTTTACCATATCATCACCGGATATTCCCGTTTCAGTATTTTGTTTCTCTTTCAGTATGGATGGCTCTGATTTATGCTTCGAAGTCGTAAGACGAGCAACTGCTGGATTCGTATATAGCGAAGCGGTTGCAAGGTAAGAAAATTCATTATATCTATCATCATGCAATGGGCGAATATCGTGACTCCACCGCAGACAATATATCCATTTAAACATTATCTTCTGAAACTAAGAGCAGCATCGTTTACTTCGGATATAACATAATATGCCAGTATCATGCCGCATGAATACGCAATATTCCACACTTCTCTCCGTTTTGAACTTTCCAAGAAACTTTCCGCATAATTAATAATAGTAGCTGTATTAAATTTACTTTTTATAATTTTTTTTTACTTTTCTCCTTTGGAGAAGTATTATATTGTTATAGTTTCTTGAAACAAATGTGAAATTGTGTCATTAATTTATATCAGAAAGAGTTAAAGAGCGTTATTCTTGATACACAATTTTTACGTAGTAGTTACGTTTAAATGCGCTTGTGTGAATGATGAAGAATATTTTAATCTAATTTATTTATTAATTTTGTCGATAACGAGGCAAGAAAAGTTTTAATAAATTAATTGTTCTCACCGAGTCATTTAAAACTCGAAGTACTGAAACATGATTACCTTCTGTACGTTACACCTCGATATAATGCAAACGGATTCTCTCTCGAGAGAGTCTCCCTGGAGCGTAATAAATCCCTGTCTCGATAAATCCTTGACTGCGATCCATTAGATTCGCTATACTCGTTTATGTCACGCTTGAAGTAACAGTAGTCTTCACCTCGAACGGATCCCATTAAAACTTGTCAGAAATATATTTTACATCTTTGATATTACAAAGGATAATTGAATAATTAAAATACAATTAGAAGATGAGAGGTTAATCCTAATAGAAATTGCAAAATAATGATTCTACGTAAAAGGAAGGTGTAAATCGAAGAGTATAAATTGCAGATTGTTTGATTTATAAACTTTCATGATTGTTTGTCTAAATAAACTTAAAGAATATACGTAAATATAATAGCTGCGGGAGCAGGCACAAATCCTGTTTGAATCTTTATTTTCTTTTGAAACGTTTCTCCGAGAAACGTACTTTTCTGTTTTATATTTAATTCCACAGTATCAAATAAAGACATTTTTATATTAATATCACATATCAGATACACGAATGTCATGCATTTTCTGTACGTAGCGTACTTTAGCGTACGACGATGATATCAAAGTTTACATTGATTGATACAGTGAAAGCACAACGAACATGATACACTAAAAGAACTGCTTCGTTCTTGTCTGTGCAATATTTTATATTTTGTATCATCTTCTGGTAGTACATTGTATCATCAATACCTTGTTTTTATTTTAGACCACATTTCTTTTTTCGTATCCTGTAAAAAATATATGATAATGTCAAGAGTCAGCTAGCAAGGGTTTTATACTGAATATAACTGTGCATGAAAAATATTATTTCAAAAAGCACTTTATTACACGTGCTTAATTAGATTCACATGGTATGATTATGATTCTTTTAGTCGCTTTATTTAATAATTAACAAGAACAATTAATATAATTAATTGTCTTATTTTATATCTATTATTATACGAATAACTTTTGGATTTATATTATTTAGTCTGATGTGACTCTATCTATGTTGAATGGATTTGTTAGAACTTTGTGGTATAAAATCATTATGCGACGTAACGAGGCATGCCTTAATCGCTCTATTTAAATTCTCAGAAAGGACTCGCTCTTTGTGACTCGCAAATGCTTGTGTTCCGTGCGGCCTTCGCTATTGTTCTCGGCTGAGGGCATACTTTCGTGACGTGTGCAAGGTGCAAGTGCCGGCACCTAAGAAAACTGCACTTTCTTTTACAGTCATTACATGCGACAGATCCTCGAAGCGTTGCGTTACTGCCACGAGAATGACATTATTCATCGTGACCTGAAGCCGCAGTGCGCCCTCCTGGCTGGCAAGGAAAATTCCGCCCCGGTGAAGCTGCGCGGTTTCGGCGTTGCCGTGCAACTCCCGACCTCGCAGTCTAATGGCGTTGGTACGTTCATCCCTCCTTCTAATTCATTTACGTTTTCTTTACGCGATCTATTTTACATAGCATAGAGATTCACGTCGAAAGCAGTGCGACCTCAGCTCTGGATCTCACCATTATTAATGATGCTCTTCCAACTTTTTCAACTCGCCCAACAAAGTTCTATATATATATGACACACGCGAACATTATCATGTAAAATAACTCTATTAGTTTGAAAAACTAAGCCAGCACTAAGTCAGTGATTATTAAATATATATATATATATATATATATATATATATATATATATATAAAATTTACTTAAACTGAAAAATTTGAAAAATCTTCAGATGTTTATCGTAAGTGAAATGTCAACATTGAAAATTAATTTTGAAAATATTAAAGAATTTAACATTAAAATATCGCATGGGAAGAAGAATTACAATACAACTTTAATAAAATACTACTTTAGCTGTTTTTATAAATTAACTTTTTTCTTCTTTCGGTTTTTTATCTCTATTTCTTTTTCTATGAATATTAAATACCACGTGTATTGGATTTTAATTTAATTCAAAGTGCTTGAAAATATTGATTGCATTTGAAAATTTTTCTTCCATTTTTATGCAAATATCAGGTATATTTCTTTGTTGAGTGGAAATTCTCCGGATACTTCAAGAAGAGCTTGCATATCTTATGTGTTACGATGACATTTTCTTACGTATGGAAATAACAGAGATGTTAACGTTAATACCATCGCAATTGAAGAAAGTTACTCATGTAAAATTATGCATATAGTAGATTTTACTCGTATATTTTGAAATAGTTTGCGCGAAATATCTCTTCGACGAAAAAATAATGCTTCGATGAGCGATTCAATATTATTTATTATTCCAACACGTTGAATAAGACGTATCGATCAAGTCACGGTAACGAAAACATCACTCGAACTGAAGTATAAAATCGTTGAAGCATAAAAAAGAGAATTTACTTAGGCTATGCAAATTCTTCAACCAGTCTGCGTCCCTTTTTATTTCCGTGGCATAGTTTACAAGAGCTGACGTCGTGCCGCTTTTAGCGACAGCATTAAGATTACTAAATTTTTCATAATATTTTTAAGTGATGTCGGCGCTGGAAGACGCGAAAATAGGGCAACAGCAACATTGTTATAGACAATGCAATAAGGAAATTACTTCACAAAATATCCATAATATTACTGTCTTATGATTAATAGCTTTTGCGACAGTAATACGAGGTCTTTTGCTCTGTTACTTTTCATACCACAGAACAAAATATTACTTAACGAAATTCTTTACAAATACCGTGAGGATATATTTAAATGTTACACAAGTATGATATTTTACATATCATGAAAAAAACATGGATTTAAGGGAAAATTTTTCTAAAATTTTATCTAGCGCCGACATTATTTTCATATTTAGCAAAATATGCGCTAACGTAAAATATATTTACGCGTAATTATACGCTTATTCTATCTGCAAACTAACTAAGAGGCGCTATTCAATGCTTATATCAAGGCTATTTATCGATAAATATGAAACGAAGTACGTCACTAGATTATATATATTAATTTTACATTAATTATATAAACTCTTCATTTTTAAAACGTTAATTAAGATAAATGTTAATTAAGATAAACGTATATATACTACGTACGTAGTATATACACCCCCCCCCCCCCACACACACACACACACACACACACACACACACAGGCCAAATTGCATATTAAATTATTTGTTAATTATAAACATAAAAATACATTTAGAAGAACTATTCACAACGTAACGGTTTAACGAATTCTACATTACGTATGTAATAATATTTATTAACTTTATCAGAAAAATAATTCTCTCTATTATATAAAAAAAAATTTGTTTATATTTTTATTGAAATATTAATATTTTTATACATCGGAAAAGCTATCGCCTATAAAATTAAATATACATTACATATTTTTGAAATCTTTAACTCAGGTAAAGCAGTTGTATAATGCATGATATACATTCAAAATTTATGATCAAGTTATTTTTTTAACATTATGTGCCATTTATATACATTTAATCTATTTTTCTCGTGACGATGTAGCGATCTTTTGCATCAATTTTTTGATAGATTAATGGACTCTGAAAGATCAAAGCTTTCCGGGAATAACATTAGCCCAAAAATCCAATATTATGCTACGTTAACGTGATCCGAATAAAAAATTGATTGATACGGAATATTTTTGATCTTATTTTATTTCAAAACTCGCCTGATATATTCCTTAAAGTAATATACATTTATCGTTGAAGAGATCTGAATAAGAAAATTATTGTTAATTCGTCGATATGTTGATATTTCCGAATTCATTATGAATTTAACAACCGAATTCAACACATGAACGTGCTTTAGCTACGCGACTTTCTTTGTGCATATAACATTATAAAAAAGGTTTTGAAATATTCAACGATGAGAAGCAATTAAGCATGTCTTCAAAGATATAAAATTATTATCGAGGATGTGTAACGATGTCCGTCTTTGGATTAAAGTGATTAAGGAATATATTATGCCATCTCTGTCTTCAGAGAAACATCTTTTCTACACATAATAAATGATATCACTTCCGGTGAAAATATGAGTATTATAAATCTCACAAATTGCAGTGCGATAGTAATATTAACGAATGAAGGCAGGAAAATCTACAAACAGTGCATTGAATATTGCCTCTGCAGAGTTTGTAATTCAAATTTTCATCTTTTCCTATTCGTTTTTCTTTTTTTTTTTTTTTTTTTTCGTACCGACACAATGTGTTCCTGGCTCTCATCAAGCGTCACTTCAAAGACACTCGGTGTTTTTGTGTCATCTCTCTTTTGAATGCCCTACTCTGCGATTATTGGCTGGCTTGGTCGATGATTGGCAAATCACATTCAAAAAATTTCTCGATGTTCGATGTGCAGAATGCAACAGCTTTTATCGGATTTCTTCCCTATGACAACCGTGATGCTCTCTTTTCTGATCAGCCGCAATCGATTGATGTCTATGCATTTTTTTTTTTTACAATCTTTCGCTGCCTCGATATCGCATGGTTCCATTTGTAGATGCTCTTATTTGTTAGCGATATACTTGTAGATATTGTTTCATAGACTGTACTGCTACATCTTGGACTAATTTTAGATCTCCTTTGCGTGATCAGCGCAATTATTGTTGCCGGGCGTCTTCAAGAAACTTATTTATAATCTATGTAGCCATGCGATATTAAAGAAGCGTTTTCAATTATGAAGGAAATCACTTTTGTCATCCCGCATAAGTACATTATTTATGTTAATACTGATAATTAATGAGAATCATGTTATCGGTATTATAATGGCAATAAAATTATATCGCCGTTAAGAGCTGTTGATAGAACACGTTATTCATTGATCATCTGCTTTCGTTCTATTTAAATATTTGTCCATGCTATCATTAAGTACTTTTATTTTTGATTAAGTATTATTATTTATCTTGTACTTAACCAAATACAAGGTCTTGATTAAATACAAGATAAATGATAAAAAAAAACGAGAAAAAAATAGTAATCAAAGCTAATAGTTAATCAAAGTTAAAAGTGTTTAATGATAACATACATTATTACAAGAAACATAGAGCAGCACAATGAATGAATGAATAACGGAAAATAATAGTACTTTTATTTATAAAAGATAAAACTTTACATGGAAGAAAACAATACATAATAACGTTTGTTACTAATTTAGCGTGACACTTAACACCATATACACTTTCATAGGACGAGGCGCAGGATAGAAAGCTTTCCGCCAATCGATAATAGAATTCTATAGCGATAAGAACTTTTGTCGGCTACAGGGCTTAATTGCCTTCTCGTTCCGTTCTAAGACGTTACGATATTATACCCAGTCAGATATTAATCTCTCCCAACTCCCACGGCTGTCGTCTCTGCTCTTCCCAGTTCAAAACTAATTTGGCATTCTGAGAGTTAGACCGACGGTGTTCCAAATACATAGGCCGGAGATTGACTGGAAAACCGTCGTATAAACTGGGACGCGCAACTTTTTACATACGCGAGTTTCGCAAACGAGACAGCTCGCTCGCCGTCGGGATTACGAGTCGCCTTAAATAAAAAGTTTCCGACAGCATGATTAAATACGCATAACCGTTGCCGCGCGATGTCTCTTTTAACTCTCCATCATGCCACATTTCTCGAAGCGAAGCTAACGGCTTTCATTCCCGGCTCTTTGCGCGCTCTATGTCTCTTGAATTTATGCGCGCGACACCGTCAGATGGGAAAGCAAGTAGCTATGAGTAGCAACGAGACCGCGATTTCCACGTTTGTTCGCGGATTGCGATTGACAATGCGATTAAGCCGAGTCGCCTGATTACACCCTGATAAAATTGAAATTTGGTTTGGATGAATACAGCATGTTACACGACCGAGTATCGGCAGTGTCTGAGCCCAAAGGGGCAGCTCTACTTGAAGGCCGACAGCGAGGGTAAGCCTGATCTAACCTTTAATCATTACTTCCGCAGGAGCCTTGTCTCATCACGCCACATTTATATATATATATATATTGTACACTATACACTTATCACTATCCATACATATTGTATTATGCCACATTTTCACCCATTCAATGTACTCCTCTATCACTATCACGTCACTGTACTCTAGAAGCTACCACCGCTTGCTTGCTTGCTTTACACGTTCGAATATTCACTTTGACTTGGCTAACTCATTAATATATGCGACTTGGCTATTTAACTTGTTAATTTATTAGTTAATATATTCATATATACATGCATATTTCTCTTTGTTCTCGGTATATATGATTTAAAAATGAATTTGTTGAGAGATGTCATCCTCAAATCATCGTAACAACATTTCTTGTTATACTTTGTTGATATTGTTTCAAGTGATTTTTCAGCAATGTGTTTAAAAGTGGGATTGAACGCGATTGAGAATGATAATTGTGCATCTATAAGCGTCATATCTTTTATAATTTTTGTTAAAGAATTATTTGATATTTTTCTATGGCATTTACGTTTTTCTATGGTCGAACAATCATCGCAAAATCTCGCTTCAATAAAAATACAGTTGATTAATCGAAAATCTTCGAGTTGGAAAGCTTTGTCATGTGTTTTATATGAGATTGCAAAACGAACGGATTAAAGCAAGCTAATTCGACAGTTCTTTATCGATTACTAACCAAGAGTTTAATCTTATGCAGATTATTCTATTTACCGGTACATATTCATACAAATGTCGCGGAGATACGCTAACAACGACATATTACATACCAATAGACGCATACACACATCACCAGAGAATTGTGTTGATTGATGAATAATCCCGGCTCCTCAGGCCGGTCGATGTCGCGCTTTGGTTTGCGCGAGTTCCTTAAATGAAATCAACGACATCCCAACAGTCACAGGTCGGTCTTTCTCTACGGATTGCGGCGTTGACGATAAGGAGCATCTTATCGTCCGTGAAACCGTCAGCAAATTGCGCATGACGCGAAATTATGACGATAACAATCCTTCTCCTTTCTCTCTGTGTTCTTTCAATAGGCCTGATCTCCTCGAGCTGCAATTTCCCTTTTGAGGACCTGACCGACGCCGAGGATTCGCTAGTGAGCGACACGGAGGACAATATCGGTATCCACATGCCTGCCACATCTACATAACGTCTCACGATTACCACAATCGGGGGTAGAAACGAGAGAATATATCGCATCTCCTTCGAAGCGAATGCCCCTTTCCGCGTCTTTGGAAATAGACGTCCTGACGACGTCACTGCGATCGTCTAAAATACTACTTGAGAACCATCAAGGGTAGATTTATACAGGATGTTTCGTACAACCTACTCCAATCATATATATTTTGAAAGATATTGAAGATATGAAAAAGATATTACGGTTTATGAAAGACCATTATGATAAAAATCAAGAATGGTACATAAATCCGCTTCTTCCGAATGATCAACTTTTACCTAGCTTTCTTGTACCAGCATTGACAATCGCGCTCGAAATATTCTCCTGCGGAGCATCCTGTATATAAGAGAGAAAAGATTCGCATGGCAAGTCTGGCGAAGTCCGGCGAAACGACAATAGCATATTTCATATAGAAATATAACTTCGAGTTGATTTTCGTGAGCGAAGCGCGCATACGAATGCGTAGCAATTTCGTAATTGTCGAGCGATCGATCAGTCCCGTTTCGTGATTACCCTCGTTTGAGGCATAGTAGACGTTCTACCCCCGTGTGGTATAGTTATGTTAGTTTGAGAACGTATAGTGTCTGTACAGACACTCGACCTACGTGCGATAGCGTATTCCTGTGATATCATTGTGCAGGTCGCATAGTAACAGATATTTGTTATGCCATCGAGGGGAAGCGAATGAAAGAGCAACTCCTTTCCCTTTTTCTGTTCCCACCTCCCCTGTCGTTCGCGTGTCTGATTTTGTAATGCGCGAATGACACAAGCTCTGCTTCATCGTTGTAGGATTGGAATAAATATCCGACAGAATTGAAGGGTTTGTTATTGACTCGTCATTTGTTGAAATATATAAATGTTTTCTTTTTATATAAAGCTAGACGTTTGCCATAGGTATTTTTAGTTTTTCTACTGAAAATTCGAGATTTCTAGGTCGATTTAATCTAGCAGAAGGATTTCTCGAGATTAAAAAAAAATTGTTGAAAATCTAGAATTCCAGAAATCTAGAAACCAAATACGTATCAGCTGTTCGAATTTATTCTGTGCCTTTCTACATAACATATATCAACAATTTTGATTACTGATATATTTTTTTATTTGCTCAAACTGCTACATTCATAATGAATTCGTGAATATAATATTCGTGAATATAATGCATTTTAAACAGTGATCTAATTAGTTTATTTTATACAATATGTATATTTTCATCGATATGGGTGATATCTCACAAGGCGAAAAATGGTAAAAAGAAAAAATAATTCTTTGTTATTGAAAATAATAGATATGATAATAATAGATATAATAATAGATATAACAAGATATAGAACTTTATTTTATTTATATAATATACATAAGATAGATTACAATTCTGGATTATTCAATGCTAAGATTTATTTAACACAAGCTGTCACATTTTATTGTATTGCAATCGTGAATTTATTTTATATACATTATCTGTGTTATGCGATTTATGTTATGCGACAACGAGAAGCGATTATAATTTTCAAATAGAAATTATTTTATTTTCAGACTCATCTTCTCCTTCGTACTTGTAATAATTATACATTTTTTAGTTAAGCATAACAAACCCTTCAATCGATTGACCTTTTTCCAAATTTGATTTACATCAACTAATTGCCCGCGTTATTTGGGCCTGTTTATGTCGTCATTGTTCGTAGCGGTAGACTAGCCTGTGTGTCTGCGTGTGTCTGTCTATTTGTATGCCGCTTTGTATTTGTCTTTCATCACTTATCGATGACAAATTGAAACTAGTCCCAGTGTCAGAGAATACTATTTTGTTGTGAGTCTGTGAAATGTATGTTACGATGGGAAAGACAAACGCGACAGAATACAAATATAGCATTTTCTCTTATCGATCGTATACAAAACGTATTCCGTATTACAAAACTAGAAACGGTATTTCAAATGTATGAATTCCAATTAAAATATTTCGAATAGGGGAAAATATTCGAATTTTTTACTACAATCTCTTTGTTTAAAAATAATGTTATCCAACAATGATTCATATGCCACAATAGTCATAATAGAAACGTGCACAATCTGAATTCATCAGAATTCATTTTATGAGAGAATCATTTCTTATACCACTGTGGTCAGTAATTTATTACGAAAATGTCATATCTCTTAATAAAGAGCTCGCGTTATGAATAGCACCGCCTTAGTTATCTTTCTTTTATGATGAAACTCGATAATCTGGAATGCACAATGTTACTGCATATTAATGAAGTATTACGTGTCTACGAAACACGGCGCTGTCTGGAATGTTACACAAGATCTTTATACAATCTTCGTTTTTTTAATTGAAGACAAACTTTAGAAATACATTACGTTAGAGGGATGAACGATATTTCATAACATACTTGATGTTAAAATCGATTTTATTCTGAGTTTCATTTAATGAAAAAAGTGTATTTTCAATTATAAATGTAAAATAATATTCTCAAATATGATAAAACACAAAATATACCAACTGACTCGCGAATGGGATGGGAAATACACATGAAATTCTCTTGGGAGATATTTTAGAGTCAGATTCTCAGAATCAGTGTCGACTAATCTAGAAGTCGTTTTTATAACATTCATTATTGCGCATAGGCTTGCATGTAACATGTTTTTCTCGGAATAAATAATCCTGTCAGAAATTGTGCCAGAAATTTCTCAGACCACTCGTACATCATTCCGTATCTCTAAATTACACTTGCGTAAAATGCATGTTATTAACTTGTCAACTTCGTTCGTATAACTAATTACTTTCGTTAAAAAGCGAATAAAATCACGCGCTGACAAGCGACAGCCAAGCGGTGAACAACAGGAAATGAAAATATTTTTATTGATAATTATATTATTCATTAGTGTGTCTGTTTTTTTTTTTAATTCACTGCTTGTGTCTCATTATTGAACTTATATTCTGAAATAAAATAATATCCTGCATGTTCTTGATATAAACCTCGCATGGAAATTTATTTCTAGATATATGTGTGCTTTGGCACTTAAATATGCCACTGTACAAAAATACAAAAAATTTCAAATTATATATTTTTTATCTTTTTCTGAAATATTAATCTTGTTTTTATTTGTTTTTATTTATATTAATACATATATTTTATTACATATATTTTATTACATATAAATAATTATCAGTTTTCTTCTGCATCAATTTAGCATAATTTAACTTCTTGTTCAAGTACTCGATTCAAATATTACATATTCAAATGTTAAACAATATTCTATAAAATAATATATTCAGTACTTTTTTAATATTTTTAATTATTTATTTTATTTAATGTTTCAGAAAGATTACAGCTTAAAAAAATGAATTGATTAAAAAAAATTTTTTTAATCTTGTATCAATTATTAAAAAAATTTTTAATATCATTAGATTAGAATATTATATTATTGGAAAAATTTACTTATTATGTTATAATAAAATGATGAAAAACAGAGATACTTTATTATATTTTATTTAATATCTTTTCTTTATTTAATATCTTTCCTTTATTTAATATATAATATTACGACATATGAAAGCAGAAATAAATGAAAATATATTTTTTTATTTATATAATGAGAATTTGATCACATAAATGAGAAGAAATTAATTCACATTTGTATAATATGTATTAATACAATTTTTTATTATGTATTAATACAATTTTTTTATTATGTAAACATCTTATTTAAAAGAAATACACTTAATCTATTTTATAGATAGAATAGCATATCTATATATAGAAATAAAAATTACATAGAGAATATATTTGGATACTGTAGTAGAATATAATTGTGATGAAAAATGAAATATTTAAAAATTTGATATTATTATACATTTAACATATATATATATTTTTCATACGTTTCAGAAAAAAATCCTTGTAACAAAAATTACATGCTATGTTATAGAAATAAAAATGTCATATTTTTCGTATTTAAAATTACATAATATTTGAATGATGACTTTTCTAATGTTTAACGATGTAAATGTTCGCGAACGCAATTACATCGTCTTTGCTTTACAGCCTTAATCATCTCATCTTTTCCCATGTACACTTTTCAATGTGCAGTGACCTACATTTCCTCTCGTGCCGCTTTCTGTGTCATTTACCGATTCTTAATAAATATAGATTGTTGAAAGTAAGCAAGAGAGTTAGCACGCTGGTTATCGTCCATGAACGACATTTGTGCCCATATCGGTTAGTCGAGGTTCGGTTACTTTGTGACAAATGTATTTGTTTTCGAAGGAATGCAGTAGCCTTTGTATTTGACGTTCGTTCCTTGCTATTAATTATATTTGATACGTCCAGTCGATCTGACGTACTCGATAATAACGAGAAACAAAAGCGTAGTTTGGATTCTCTCGTCACGCGCGATCGATTTGGGCGATAAAGAGAGAGAGAGAGAGAGAGAGAGAGAGAGAGAGAGAGAGAGAGAGAGAGAGAAAGAGCACACGCGAGAGAAAAAGAGAAAGACAGAACTGCCATTTATCGGTTTTATATGTCGCATATTAGTTGCAAAATCGAGGGAAAATCAAACGCAAATGCTTCATTCGGTTGACAAATTCGCGTCTACTTGTTGCAAACACGATTCCGTTTTACGTAACGATCGACTGCGAAGTTTCCGAGCAATCACTCATGCCTCGCTTCTATTCCGCTATGGTCATATTAGCCATTTCATCCCCTTTCGCTCATAATGCTCTTGGTCGCGCAGGTCGTGTCGGATGTCCGCACTTCATGGCACCGGAAGTGATCCAACGGCGACAATATGGCAAACCCGGTGACGTCTGGTCGGCAGGAGTGCTGCTACATGTCCTGCTAACCGGTACACTTCCGTTTGTCGGATCTCGAGATAGGTTGCGAGAGGCGATCTGCCGAGGGCGGGTGCAGGTAATGGTCATCTCTTATGATTTTACACCTCTAACGCCGCCAAATCCGGATGAAACGAGCGGTCGAGGAATTTTAATAATGCCCGCGCGCGTAACCGTTCGCGCTCCGGGCGCGGAATTCTCTTCTCCTCTGCCCCGACGAATAATTCCGATTTAATTGAATTTGCAGATGGAGACACCACTCTGGGATCCCATTAGCGAGCCGGCGAAAGACCTCATACAGAGAATGCTCACAACCGACGTAAATCATAGGATCACCATTCAGGAGGTTCTCAATCACAAGTGGCTTAGAGTAAGTAAAACGGTCCGCACGGGTTCGCGTTTCGACGCGGATCGGCGCTCTTATCTGCATACAACGGGGAATACGCATAGGGGAAAATACCGCAGTTTGATATAATAATCGTTCGCGCGGGCGTTCGATGACGACCAGCATTCTACGTCACGCTAGACAACTCCTGATGGGGATAATCGATGTAGCGGCTTCCGTTTCATCGCCGGTGATAGTACATCGGGTTTTATTTCTTCATAATTACGCCGCACACACACACACTCACACACACACACACACACACACACACACACACACACACATATATTTTATATATATTTATTTTATATATATATATATATATATATATATATATATATATATAATACACGTGGCCTCATTCCTCCTTATTATATCCAATAATGAATGTGCGTGCGCACGCGCACGTCGTATGGTGTAAGGTTATATGTGGTGCAACAGTTAGCCAGTGACCTAAGGAACATTCGCGGAGTCACCCCCATACTTCTTCGATGCAACACACGTGCAACTGGGCTATCGATCGCTATAGTAGGAGCAAAGTCTCCGGCGGTTAATGAAAATAACTATAGTAAAGTACACCTCGCGCTCGGCGTACACCGCTTAGAGCTTTTTTATGCGGCTGTACCGTTCGTCGAACCCCCGTAGACTTTGTGGAAGCAAGTATAATCTCTCTTCTCTTGTTATGTATATGAGACGTTATGTATATGCGATACGCCCTGATTGCAGGAAGGGAAAATATCTAAATTGCATATTAGTCGATTAATAAATTTAGCATTTTCTTTAACGCTTATAATGTCATTTTAAATTTAAGTTTCTATTAACGAGTTTTATTTATTTTAAACATAATTAATTTACACTTAATTTGCATATTAATTTATCTATTTATAATTGATAATTCGAACGTGATAAATGTTTTATAAATATTAAATTTTGTATATTATGTAGGTGACTCTTTCTCTCTTTCTCTACGTCTTCGTGAATAACAGGGTCATTTGTTATTCGACAGCGCTTGTTTGATAGCGAATGAACGGGTCTTAACTTGCAGGATCGTGATAAGGGTGCAGCCCGTATACACTTAGGTGAGACTATAGAAGAGCTTAAGAAATTCAATGCGAGGCGAAAACTGAAGGATGCGGTAAAAGCAGCTGTCTCCTCGTCGAAGTGGCACGCTCCGTATTCAGAAGCTAATGGCGACAATTTCTCTGACGTCGGCGATGACGAGGTGATAACTACAGGTACATCGAAAGCGATCCCGGAATATTTCATCTCTGATACAAATATGGCAAAACACATGATAAAAATAAAACTACTATTTTAGATGGATGTTCATTCCATAAGGAATACGAATACGAGAATTTACTTTACAAAATTTTAAATCGTATTTCAATTATTTAACTATCGATGGCATACAATATTAGAAATTAAAAAAAAGGAAATCACGAATGAAAAGTTTAATTGAAATTTCGATAAATTTCATACTCCATGTTTTCATTAAGAATTTAGAAGACCTCTGCATACACTTAATTGTTTGCGATACTTTTATAACGATCAAAACAACAATAACATAATATAAGGCAATGTACGTGTTTTGCACTGATTATTTCAACAGTATAATCGATAATTGTGTAACTTGGAAATTCTCTGGATCATTTATATTTTCACGAATATTGCGTTAATGGATATAAATCAAGCAAATGAAAACGAACAAACACGAATGAATAACTGAATGCAAATGACATTGCGAGTATAATTTGCGAGTATTATTTACGTATATTTGTACTTATTTGATCCGCATTCAGTTTAACAGATTATCTTATAAACATTGTATAAAAGATTGCAATTAGAACATAAATCATGAAACACACAATGATACTTTGTAAAATCAATATTTCACGTATTCTCATAGGCGCTGTAGCCGAAATTGTGGATTGCTTGGATGATATTGAAATCCTTGAGGAGAGTGATAGATTGTTGCGATCAGAAGTTCTTAATGCTGTGGATGATCATCGACTTCGAGCCATCTTAGAGGTATTTTAACGATTATTCGTAATTACTAAACCTTTTAAAAAATATAAAAAAAGACGATTAAAGTTAAATTACAATGATAAGAAAATTTAAGAAAAATCTAGATTTCAGTATTCAAACTTTTCGCTTACTGAAAAAAATTTCATTAATTATTTAAATGTTCTATAATTATTGCGAATTTATTGTTGAAATGTCCTTATGTTTCTCAGTGACTTTAAATATTTAATATTTAAAGTAGTTTTAACCGGACAATACAAATATCCTTCAATTTCTGTCCAACATTTTTTTTTATAATAAAAATTATTTTATTTATTTAAATTCTTTTATATAATTATATAGACAAGCATTTTATAATCGATTTTTTCTTGATATGTTAAATTATTTTTGCTATTTTCATCATTTATTTCCATCAGTAGTAAAATTTTTCACAATCAATTGCAAGTTACAAAGAAACGCATGTAGAGGGTAAAACAGAACAGGGTTGTTTCTTATCAAGGGTGGGTAACCATCGGGGTAACTCCTTCCAATGTTCGCACAATGTTGTGAACTCGTTTCAACTTTATCATAACTCGGATCAGCAACGATCTCGGAAGACAACTCCTTTTCACGCGGCCGAGTCTTGTCGCTTCAATGTTTGAGCTTCTGTACTGAGAGCTACATGTCGACTCCCTTCAGTGGTCCCCTCCGACCGTGAAGTAGGGATGGGCGATTTAAAAAAAAAAATCGATTTTTTTTTATCGATTTAGATCGGACATTTAAAAATCGGTTTCAAAAATTGACTGTTAAAGAATCGATCCATCAAAGATCGATCTTTTTATCTAATCTTTTTACAAAGGCTGTGTTTTGAAATTCATTGCCAGTACTGAAAATTTATATGTAACCTGAACTACATGTATATATATATATATATATATATATATATATATATATATTTGAATATAGTTTTAAAAATATATATAAAATGACACTTTGTATATATCATTAAGGTTTACAATATAAGACAGTATTATGCGTTACCAAAGACTTAGATCATTAAACGTTATCTTAATTATAAGTTATCCTACTAAGTTATTCTACTAAGAACTAAAATAAAAATAAAATCTGAATATGATATTTTATTGTTGTTGATGCTTACGATCGATAAATACATTAAATCTTAAAATCTATTCAAATAAATTTGTATAGATGCCATACGCATATACGAAAAATCAATCAATGCGTGTAGAATCTTTAACATTTTTATAGGATCGATTTAAAAAAATCGAGAATCGAATACAAAAGAATCGATTCTTTGAAAGATCGATTCAAGATCGCCCATCCCTATCGTGAAGGATAACGTAACCCCCTGCGGGATATCCCGCGGGAACGGACCACCCACCCTTGTTCCTTTCGAGGAAAAGCACGCAAGCGCTGCCTCCGGGCTAGCAAGATGGCCGCCGTGGAGTCCTGATAAACAATATGCCACGCACGATCGAAGGATTGTACCTATTACTGCGGCAACACGCGTGCCAATGTAAACTTGTTCTTCGGTAGTTCTTGAAGTGTCACGTGGCCATAAGAGCCACGTGCTAAGATCATGCTACACGTGGTTCTAGCCCGGTGAGGCTTATGTGTACTATTTAACAGATAGAGATGCATCTCTGTCAGTTGATGTTTATCGGCGACGCCGAGCTAGCTGGTGACCTGCTCGAAATCGCGGGTCTCCTGGTGAGTAAAGTAAAAATTAGTTCGATTTAGCAGAATATAAGGAAGAAGTTTGCAAGTCATTAATTCACAAGTTAATATTTTCATATAAATAAAATGACACCGGCTCTCGTAAATTTAGCGCGTCCACTATGACAGGACATCTCATGGACTGCGTACGAACTATCATTTTCAATTTCAAAATTGATTCAATGGGATAATTATCTTAATTCCCAATTCGATAATTATATTTTTCGTTCTGTTACACTTATATGATATTTATGTTTCAAATCGATTTTACATCGGTTTTTATAAATGTATTCTTTGAAATAAAGTGAAGATTATCACAGAAAAGTTTGAATACTTAACAATTTTAATTTTTTTTTAATTATTAAAATGCTATATCTTCTAGCATTTTCATAAAAAAAGGAAACAATGTTTCAATCATTTACCCTCATTTAGTCATATTTTGGAAAATGAATAAATAATTGTCTGAGAGATAAATGCAACTTTGTTTGCATAAAAATGCTATTATGAAAAAAATAGAATTACTAAGATAGATAAATTAGTTTATTGATGTTATTACTTCTTATTTCTAGCTTTATGATAGAATCTCAGGTCGTGTACCAACACCGTATCGAGCACCGCAAACAGATGCAGTCCAACGTGCTCGTGAAGTTGAAGAGATCCTTCGGGAAGCAGAGCACTCGACGGTACGAAATATCGATAGAGCCGATCTTCGAGAACTTCACGAATTATTGGTCCAGCCACATATGAGGGTAAGTACATTGTGATTTAAAGTCGGGAAAATAGATGCTTATGGGTAAAATAGTCGACTTACTTTTGTTAAAAGTTGATTCTTTTAAATTATGAAGTGGCACATTACTATTTTAAAGAGAGAGATTTTATATCAGTTTTATGTATTTCGTTCTTACATACAGCCATTTTACATTTACTTTTTCATTATTAAAACGATTGTTAAAACTCGTGAGAAGAGTTGACTCGTTTTAAAGAAAATTTTTAAAATAAATTCTTGATCAACAAACAATTTCTGCTTAAAATATTTTTTCACAAAATGTCAGGAATTACAACAGCTTGAGATTTGCATTGTTGCGTCAAGCAATTATTGTTAAATCGATCGATAACTACGGACTGTGACTCGCGTTTGTAATTACCCAAGCGTAAACATTAATCAGGCGCGACTTGATTCGCGTTTATATTACGTATCAATAACGATTTTTCAGTTGTTCACGTGAATGAATTCAATTAATAAGAAAATAAGAAATATTCATGACTAATTACAGCTTGAATTACATAAAGTTATATTTTAATGTCTACAGACATTGATAAGTGTACATTTTATGTTAATACATTTTACGTTATTATTAAATAATATTGTTGTAATAATGTTGTTTATAAATTTAAGAATCACTCGTTGCCAAAAATACCGTCAGATTTTATACATGCGATAATAATTTCGTTTAATTAATTTATGTTATGCATGCATTTACGTGACAGCAAGATGTATTCGATGGCTGCTAAATATAAAGGTAAATGAGAGAAATAGTCTGTGAAATCCACGAGCAGATCGATTCGTATCGGGCGATTTGTACGGCGACTTTCCGCAAACGATTCTGCGATGTGGATATCCCGATAATCGCCTAATCGTGCCATTGCATTGCTGTTTGTCCTTATAGCGGCGATCGCTAGTTCCGCTAGCATATTTATCGCGGTGTTTGACATTACCGTAGGATATACCGTAAATGGGACGCGGAAATGTAGGTCGATCGTTAAAATTCTCAGTTAAAAATCCCGTAGCTAGTTGCGAGCGGGGGCAGAGGGGAAGAGTTATAGCAGCGGTAAGATAAATGTGGAGGAAAGGAGTGAAAAGAGGAAATATAGAATCCAGAATACGGGACAAGCGATCTAATCGGGTCGTGGCACATTCTGATAGCTATCCTCGTTACTGGGGGGGCCTTACCTTATTAATCCCATCCTTATCCTTGAGGCGCGATGCTCATTACTTATTTGCAACCTCCGGCTTCGTCCGCGTTTCTGTCTGATCCTATTTTAGATCGGCGTCTCGAGAAATGAAGAACCCGGCTGTGCCCTTTTACATGATATTTGGCACCGCGCTCCGGATACGGCCAAAATCGATGTGGCGCCCTACTTCGATTAGCGACACAAGTGGAACGAGCAAAAATAAAAGAGCGTCTGGCGCGAGATGCATTTAATTACATACGTTGAATTGGTTTGGTGGAGCTGCAGTTCTCGTTTCTTCCGCAAGAAATGATTTCACTATCTCTAAACTTTTTTTCTTCTTTTTATTGGCCTCAGAAAGTTTAAATGGCATTTGCTTATTCTCTACATTTTTGAAATATGCTACAAATTGTTCATAATTTAGTGTCGATATATCCTCGTAACGTACCGTGTTATGAAAAATAAACTGAAACTTTTTTTTTTATAAGAAAATTGAGCATAATAAGAATATAGCTAAGATAAACTTTTTATGATCAGCTCATTATTTATATTATTTAAAATTACTTTCTGTCACATTAAAATACTGTACAATTATTTTGCTTTTGTATTTTCTATAATTCAGCTTAACAATTGTAATTGTATAAAATTATACTAAAGATATAAATATTTCAAAGAAATTTTAAAAGTATAGATAATATGAGGAGCATTTGTTATTCAATGTTTTATATTTTGAATCATATGTATGCATTTCTGTTTAACATAAAGATTATCGAAAAATACATATCTTATCATTACATATTATTTCGATAAAATAAAGCAATACAAATAAAGAGAAGTCATTTTTTATTAATTATAATTTTGCAATTGAGTTTAAAATTGAAAATCTTTAACTCTTTCTTGTGTAAGTTAAGAAAAGAAAAACATAATATATTTAATCGATATCCATGAGAAAGTGAAACTTGTTGCTTCGTTGAGACAAGAAATAATATTGTGGCGAGAGAACTGATCTATGCACAGAGATACTAAAGAACACTTGCTTTACTTTAAAATATGCTATTAAAAGAACGAAGAAAAAAAATGGATTCTTGATCTAACTCAACTTATGATCTGATCAATTAATATATGATATTATACGATTGTGACATTCGAGGAAAATTTTGTACGTATTTGTGGGCATTTTAACACAAATTTGACATATCGGTAATTTTAAGAGAAACTTCTTGTTATTCTTACGTTGCTTTAATTTACGAGACTACTTTTTGAGATTTTTATATCCCTCTGATTTATGAGACTAATTGTTTTTGAGCGTTGGATCGTAACTCTTGTTTTTTTGCTTATTTTTTTTTTATTAATATGATACAATAATGCACGGCATGCAAATCGGAAGTTTAAAATATCGCGTAATTGTAATTAATCATATTTTCACGAGTGAGTGTTGTATAAGTGTAAAGAATAGCAGAGGAGCAGAAGGAGGCTCGAAAAGACATGGGGCAGCGACAGAATCATCCTAGGATAAATTTATTCATTTATTATTTATTATATAATAGATCTTTTATAAAAGTTTTTATGCTTGAAAAATTTTGATAATAATTTTTTTATTAAATATCCACTTAAAATATGAATAAAAAATTGGATAATTATTTCTTTAATGTTTTTAATAATTTCTTTAATTATTTCGAGCATTATTATTTGAAGTTTATATTTTACAGGTTATGTATTACAAATTATTAGCCGCTGCTGCGGATCATATCGATGAATAATAAACTACTTTATTTTTTACATAGTTTAAAACAATAGATTTGTAATAAAGATACGTTATTTTGTACAAATAAAATATATTAAATAAGGAATATTAGAAAATAATTGAAAAAATTTTAATGCGATTGATGTATAATTGTGTTTAACTTTTAATATAATTCATATAAAAATTTTCTCTTTTCTTTTATAATAAAATATTTATATATTTGTAATCAGATATTGTAATAAGAATAATAAATTAACCAAATAAGAATAATATTAACTAATAAGAATAATATTGATATTAATTTTTAATTACTCAAAACTCAAAAATTATTCTGATTATATCTTTAGATTAAGATTTTTGCGAAGTTAATAAATTTTAAAAAGTATATTATTACAGTATTACACACTTATTATTTGAAGTTTTGTCCCATACAATATTTAAAAAAAATATGTAAAATAATATTATATCTTACATCTTACATCTTATATCATTAATTTAAAGTGCCTACTAGTCTTTATAAAGAAATGGAATTTTGCAAGCATTTTCAAAATATATTTTTAAAATTATATTAAAAATTTTGCATATTAATATTTACTTGTATTAAACTTTAGTTGAATTATTAAATTAATCTTTTAATGCTTTTAATGCTCTATAAACATAACTTATAAGATATTACAATTCCAACACTCTTTTAAATCTTGCTTTAAAAAATGATTAACATAAGAAAAAGAATGAGAATATTCAAATATTAACAATAAACAGCAATATACTTAAATCATTTTTTAAATAGTTTGCGTGGTATCTTTAAAATACATTTATATATTTTCTTTGAAAGAGCTATAATATGCAAATTTATAATAAATAATACTTTTTAAATAGCAGAGATATAAATATGAAATAGAATCTACACGATATTTATACATATAATTACGTAATAATATTGAAATAAGCAAAAGATAGATTTTACAACGTTATTTAAATTAAGAAATTTATTCTATGTTAAATACAGCAAAGAGCAGTCTTTCTTAATTAAATGTCTTCTATTCGCAATTCGAAGGAGCATTCGTTAGATCTTCATTACTATTCACTTTGTATGTCACAATGTATACTGTCAAGCACTAAAAATGTCTGCAAAAGCGGGAATATTCCCAGAGTACTAATACTTCTCGCAAGACCCACTTGGGCAATTGAACGAATGGTGCGAACCGGAAGAAAGTATCCGCCGGGCTTGAAACTGGATCACGATTGATTGGCGCCGTATCGTCCGGCGGCGTACGCAACCCCGTCCGGTGGTGGCAGCTACCGGCGCTGACGGTACTGCGAAACGGTCCAACGCGGGGGTGGCATGGCGCTCCGTGCCGCTAGCGAGCCGTGGTGGAGGGCGGAAAGGAAGGATCTGACGTACCGGGCGGGTGGCCCCCAAAGGGGTCGCGGGAGGGATTGCTGGAGCCGGGGGGGGTGGGTGGCGGGCGTCAGGGCAGGAGAGCTAGTATGCCGCAGAACGTAGATCGCGAGCGACGCGTTCCGCACCCCTTTGTCCACACACATACAGGTTCCTCGTTGACGACGACTACGACAACTACGGCTGTGGACCCGTCGCAGGTCGATCGTGCCTGCGCAGCACGTGGAGGTGGCGGAGGACCGTTCGTCTCTTGACGTGACCCGAGGACGATGTGTGACGACGTGTCCTGCTTGGCGCGGCCCGCGCGACCGCCGCCGCCGCCGCCGCTGCCATCACGTCGATGAGGTCGCAAAAATCGCGCGCGAACGGTAGTCGCGGAGGAGGTGCTCGCGTCGCGGCCGCGCGCGATCCGTAAACAGCCACTAGTGTAGTCATCCCCGACCCGACCTCTCGCGAGCATAACGACACCCTCCATCATACACTCGCGACGCCGCGCCGGCTAATCGCAAGCGTGCGCGGGCGGCTTCTGTGTGTTATCCTAGTGATACACCTTGGTGTTCCGCTCCGGTACCGCGCGAGAGTGCCATCGACGGTGCAAATCAACTCTCCGTCTTAATGTGTGCGTTACGTCACTCCTCCATCTTTGTGAACGACTCTGAAAATACCGCGTCGTACGGTGGGGCTGATCTCGGCTTATGTGGTTGCTGATCCTCCCCATTCACGACCACGATGCTGACCTTACATCAGGAATCCCGCTTCTGTAGATCACTTCTGTAGTTGTTCCCCAATCGAGTAGCACGATCGCCAATTGATTGACTCGCACCTGCCGGCACATGATTATTTAATTATTTAGCACCGCGATTTTATCGTATTTCTTGTATTTTGCTTGATTTCATATTCGACTGGAGCCTCGTATTGATATATTATTTGTTTGTTTCCTTCGTGGAGTTTAAGTGAAACTATTGGTCTCGAGAGATTTGCGTGACGTTTGTTTCGAAGAGTCGTGTGTGTGTGTGTGTGTGTGTGTGTGTGTGTGTGTGTGTGGTGTGGTGTGTGTGTGTGTGTGTGTGTGTGTGTGTGTGGTGTGGTGTGTGTGTGTGTGTGTGTGTGTGTGTGTGTGTGTGTGTGTGTGTGTGTGTGTGTGTGTACGTAGTTCGCTCTTGCGTGGCGTGCATCATACGTACGATATGGCAAAAATATAACGATATAAACTTATGACGAGCTTTCTTATTCTTTTTCTTTAGAATCAATATTATTTATGATTATTATTAGTTTAATTAGAAATTTTTATAATATTTATTAAAGATTTTTGTAATATATATTATGAACTTTTGTATGACTTGAAAGATCAACTTTTCTAGGACACTGATTTCATTATAGCTCTATTTTTAACAAAGTTACTAAGTTATTTTATTTATACATTATAAAAGAGAGTATTGATTAAAACACACACGTGTATGAATGAATGAGAATAATAACCGAATATATTTAGATATGTATCCCTTTACTAATAATTATTTACTAATGAGTATTTGATTAATATCAAATATATATAACGTTTAATTATATCACATTCATCGTTATTTTAATGTGTATAATTAACAGTATCTTTTTTCGACTTGTATATGTGTAGTTTTATAATTTAATGATAATACTTTTATTTATATCGATAAATATCTCTTTTATTTATCGTCGAGATCATTTTTGTGTCACGCGTCATTTCACTTTATTTTTATGGAAGAAGAAAGACGTAATATATTTAGGCAAAAACAAAAATAGATTATAGCAAATTCAAGTAATTCATGTATGTATAATATAAAATGTATCATCTTTCTTTTACTTTTTTCAACTGTCGGCTTCATGAAATGTCGGACAAATGTCGATCCGTTTTGACATTCCGTCATTGTGACGTTCGTGCAGAGCTCCGTAAAAATCCGTGCGTACCATTTCCCAACTAGCACAACCGGACAAGTATGAGGCATGCGTTTTTCCTTTGTCGGCAAACTGCTTCGACCAGTGTACAAATGAAGTTATCCGTCCGTGTCGCCGGTGGAAGCAATCTTGCCGACGTTTCGTTAGCTACCGGTCGTCGCGGCCGTTGATAAATTTGATCGCGGCGGAGGTCTTCGATGAACGAAAACCAATAATTTTGCAGCTTCCTCGAACACCCTAATCATATTCGCCACCCTCCCCGCTACACCGATCTCCTTCGATCGTTTTGACCCCTCAAACTGTGTACTAGCCTTCGCTATAATTGATTTATTCTACTAACAAGTAGTAGCGTTTTGTTCTTACTGCGCCTATCTTGTCTGCCGGGAGTCACACTCGGTGTCACCCGACATCAGTCATAGATTTTTGCAATTCGGGTTTTGATAAAACCCGAGTTGGCACGGTTATACGCGAGTGTACAAAATGTAAAAACGCGAATGTCCATATACATATATAGATCCGTATGCATGTTGGAATTGTCGCGCTCGAATTTATCTTCTTCGGTACAAACTAGACACTGTTGTTGCTACTATTGTTAACATAGCCCATCAAAAATCGAATCAATAAAATCGAAACAACAAGATGTATGTTTTTAGTACAGTTTCACAGTAGTGCCATAGTTTTGATATTGAAAATATACAGAATATACAAAATATACAGAATATGACGTACAGGATATTTAGATCATATTTTTTATAATTGGAAGAGCTGAAAAATTGAAATTTTTTTTTTCAAATAAAAAAAATAATTGAAAATTTATTTATTATAATAAACATAGTAATTAAATTCTAAAGAATTAAACATTTGTATTATCAAGATAAATTTTAATTAATTGAAATTATATTAAAATTTAATTTTTATTTATTACATCGAATTCATTTTGTTATTATATATTTTTATTTTATTTTATTATTTAATTGCAAATATCTATACGAATTAATATAGTAATGAAAGCAAGTAGCTTGTATTATTACTATAATAATGGAGACAAATTTGAATTAAACTTTCTACATCCTAAATGCATCCATTGATACTTTTTAAACGGTTGTTTTTAGTTCTGCAAATTATACCTAAAATTTTGCGATTATTCAGAAATGCCAATTACCCACAGCCGAAGTTTGTCGTGTGGTTAGCCAACTGTATAACGCGTAGCATCCTTAGTTTGATGACTAGTTCTGTTCTCTGTCGTCGCGTTCGCTTGATAGAGCAGAAAAGCTTACCTCTCGTCGACCTGAATTTTACATTTTTAACGCTAAGAACTGCGTTTATACACTCGTTATTAGATTGTTCTTCGTTTTCTGCTATATCATCTCTCCATCAAATTAAGTGACGCGTCAAAAACGCTATGCATAGTGAACCAAGTATGTTCAAAAGCGGAACAAACTCGTTTATATAATATAAGATATAATAGGCAATATATTCCTGAAAGTAAATCTTTGTTAACGAAGAATAACATATATTTTCGTTTTCTAGATAAAAAATCCACTTCATCAGCCTGACATGTTTTATTTCTTTCATAAATATTTCTGTTGCGCACTTTGCTCTAGAGCAATATATCTTGTGCTATACATTACTTATTTAAATTAAAATATATTTTTAAGAATCATCATTTTTTTAGATAAAAATTTTACAAAATATACTTCATAATCCTTTGTCGAATCTCAGATGACTAAATAAAGCAATATTGTAGAACTGTGACTTGTAGAAATAAATAAAACCATTAAAAATAACCATAAGTATAGAAAAATAATTAAACAAAATTGAATAAATAAATAAAATGTAATAAAACGCGTATATAAAATAAATAATCAAGTGGTATAATTACTTCTCTTTTGGAAGAATAAAAAAATATGAAGAATTTTGCACAATTATTACATTCCTGCGCGCTAGTGCATTGATTGGATTTTGTACGGGAAAGCGCAAGGGTGCGGGCGGATGACTAATGGTGATGGAATGCGCGACGAGTGGCGGGTTTTTGAGAATGAAAAGGAACCGTAAATTTAGAGAGTGTGGATGTTTGTACGTGTAGTGGGATTGATGGAATCGTTGATGCGATAGAACGGTAGGAGGTCAGCAGTGCAAACCTCTTCTTAAGCGGCTTTCTATCTCGCTCCCTTCGGCGATCTTACTCTTACCCAACTCATCCCCATACTTTTCTCGATGGTCTTAGTTCTTTGATCCTTCCGTATATCCTCCTTCCATATATCCTCCACAAACTCGTCGTACTTGCTCCATCAAATTTACGCACTTTCTTTATAGCACTCCAGGGTACAGGAAAGAGAATTTTAGGCTCGTTTGTAAGGCTGAAAAACTTTTTTGTTCGACTTTGAAAAATATTTTCGCTACTCACTTGCTGTTTTTACTTAATTCGAGAGGTAGAAATTATAATTTAAATATGGTACATTTCGAGAGTACTTTGATCTTCATCCAATATCAAACGCTATGTTATATTATAGGTTTAACAAGTAAGTTTAATAAGTTCGTAGCTAGAAAATGTTATGTCCATTTACGATGTCAAAATTTGGACAGTAATTTTTAAATTACTTCGACATTTATTTTAAAATGCAAACGTAAACTTGTGATATAAATGTAAATATGATATAGTTATTTATTGTGTCGATCGACTACTTATTTTAATATTATTGTGAGTTGCTACTAATAGTAGCAATTAGCAATCATCTATAATTGATATCGCATTATCCCGTAATAAATTATATCGATTGAATGATGATAACCAGCAGTGATTGTATAATCAATCACATAAAGTTAAAGTCGATAGCGCTTAAATCGTCGTGATAGCGACGTGAGTTTTCGAAACATTCGCTGAAAGATGAAATATGTATGTTGTAACGCCAGCGCAGGGTGCGATATCCAATGTCTTGAAAGAAAATTTCTCGCTCGACTTGAAACTATATCTGAAACTTGGCACTCATCTCGGCAGGATAGGCCGGCATTGTTCCAATGCCGCGTTCAATCAAAAACAAAACTAGCACAAAAATTCAGCCGGTACGGAGAAGAAGCTGTGATACGAAATATCGCGTTGTCACGTTGAATATAAAATGATGTTTCGCGAGACTTTTAATGGCGAAACTTTTAATTGGCAAATGAAGTACACCATAGGCTCGACGAGATTAACAATTAAATGTGACACGACGACGAGGTTTCGAAGGAGATATTCTTTTCCTGGGGACTAAGTTACGATATTCGTGTGTCGATTCGCGCGTGAATCAATATGACTAACGTCACGCGCGCGGAAGTGGGATGGGAAGAATATGTGGCGAAACGAAGATCTGGCAGTTGACGGAGGACGATATTGCATATTGTGCCGAGATTGGATTCGTATGTAAATGCATGAGAAATCCTAGTATCCTCTCCTTTCGGGAACGTCCCTTTTTTTCAGAATAATCCGATACTTTCCCGCCTGATGACGCATCCCACGTCCACTTTCGCCGATTAGTTGAGTCAACGCCTAAGGAGATTATCGATTCGGGAATTCCGATCAACACTGATTTTTCGGGACATTACGGGACGAATTTTCAGGTCCAAAGGATGGACGAACACAAAGTTACTAGAGCGTTGTTTGCGATTGAACAACTGATGCAGCGAAAATAATGAAACTTGATAAATTAATCGTAAAGAAAAGTTTAAATGATGTTTACATTTGTGTATATTTTATTCGTGTATGTTTTTTTTATTTTATAGGAATACGTGTTTTTTTGTGCACATCTTGATCAGGAATCAATTAACAAGCTGGCATTTGTAAATAAAAAAAAAATGAGTTGCTTACCTGGGTAATTGCCTTTGTGAATTGCCTATGTAATAGGAATATATTTTTTGGGGTTTTAACCACGATAATAAATAAATTAAATAGTTTTAATGCACAAAAATCAGTTTTGCTTAGTTGTTTTAAATGCAGATGTTATATCGCTTACTTTAATTGATCAGATAGCAACAATAATAATAACTTGCTAAAATGAGAAAAAGAGAGAATATGAATATTCTGCAAGAGACTAAAATGTGCAGGCAACACCTTTCTTATAATATTATTTGATACGATGGTATCGATTACGTTTAACCTGGATTAAAATGATTTTTGATTATGCATCAAGGTTGGTTGCGCTAGTAAATAGTAAATAGCACTAAAACCGCGTCGCAATATTATATCTCTAGTCGCAATATTTCGGCAATATTTTATAAGTTCTATTTTGCATTATTATTTAATATTCACTGCAATGATTATCCATTTATCGCTTGCTACGATGAAATTTATAATGCAATTCAATTTTATGATATGCCATATATTTTGGAATATATTTTGCATGACAAGATCGATTTTCATCTCATAGGAGGTATAAACAATATTTCTTGTTTATCATAAAGTGTACTATTTATGCTTATACATTATCTTATATCATGTACGAGATCAAATTTTTTACTTTGTAAGAAAAGAAAGCAGTAATTTACACTATCTATGGTAATATAGATACGTCTTAGTGAAACCTCAAAGAAAAATACAAGAAGAAAAGGAGATTTGAAAGGCTTTTGATACACTACCAGTTCTCTAAGAAGCTCTCTTCAGAAACTCAGTCTTGATCGGTATGAAGAGAATAATAAGAAAAGAGAGACATCATGGAATGAGAATTTAAACAAATGGAAGCACAAAAGTACATGCGGGTGTGTGTAAAGAAAAGATCGCGAAAATGTGTGACAATGAAAATTTTCGCGTCGGTTACAACAAAAAGATGATAAATGTATCGCAGCACTTTAATGTTTATATATATATATATATCTGAAATATATTCTTGAAATATGCAATTAGAAATATATAAAAATATTCTTCAATATATTTAAAAAAAAAAGAAGATAAATAATATCATTAACACCTTGTAAAAAAATTTTATATATATATGTCTTAAAAATTTGTACTTAATTTGTATTTTTCTTTAACAAAATATTTGTAACACAATTTTTCATTTTCTATAAAAAAGTAAATATATTGTTTTAACTTTAATTTATTTTTTTGAAAAAAATATACTTCTAATTGCATATTTCAAGAAAAAAAAGTATTATCATTAATACCTTATAAAAAAATTTATATATATATATATATAAATATTTATATATATATAAAAATTTATATATATATATATATATATATATATATGTATGTATACATATAAAATTTTTTTATAAGTTGTTAATGATAATATATATTTCTTTTTTTTGAAATACGCAATTAGAAGTATATTTTTTTTAGAAAAAGTAAATTAACAATATATTTATTATAGAAAATAAAAAATAATTGTGTTATAAACATTTTGTTAAAAAAAAATACAAATTAAGTATGAATTTTTAAGACAAAGTGTAATTATATTTCAAAATAAATGTTTGACAAGAGTATTGTACATATAGAAGATCTTCAAAAAATTTAATAAAAAATTGCAGTTGTACTTTTTGACGATATTAGTTTATTTGAAATAAATTATTTGTCTATAAAATATTGTTCGTGCCTTTATTTTAACTCGCATTAACTGTGATCTACTCTAATATGCAAGTTACGTATTCCATTTTTGTACTGCACAAATATCGATACGTGATACAAGTTTTGAGTATCGTGGCTGAAGAAGGCATAATATACCATACTACTTTGTATTCAAACGTGAACATGTCTCTTTTCCACTCTTTTGACTACATTGATCCTTGATTATTTCTTAGAATAATTTTATATTTTGAATTTTATTAAAGCAAATTTTCTTCCAAAATCTTCTCGTTTTTATTCCGTAATTGCAAGTCATTTTATATTACATTTCAAATTGGAGCCAATAAGCAATCGGCAAGAGCTGAGAAAATTTCTTGGCAAATGTCTAGTAATTCGCCCGAGCGATAATCCCGAGATTCTTGTGAGATTTTTAAAGTCGACCGAAAATTTTCTCAACGTTTTGCTTTAATGACGGTTTTTACTATCTTCTTACTTTGCTTATGAAAATAAAATATAATTGAAATTTTAATTAAATTAATCTAAATTATAATTAAATTTCTTATGATAGCTATAATTCAAATTTTGAAATTTAAATTATGTAAATTTTTTAACTTTATTAAGTTATAATTATACTAAACTTTGCTTTAGTATTAAATACTTGTTCATTGGAGGAATTATTGAACATTAGAGACTATTAGACTATCTAGACTATCTAGAAATTAGATCTAACTATAGTTAAATGTATTTTAATGTTATGCATTTATTCTAATCTCGAGATTAGAGAGAATACAATAATAAAGTATATTTATTTGCATCTAACTAAGCACTATAATTATAATCCATAATGCATGTAAACAATAATTCATACTCGTGTACATTTACATATTATTATTATTATATTATTAATTCTCTTTAATCGCCTTTGTATGCGTTGAATTTTCTCTTTCAAATTATTATTGTAGATTACTGTTTAACTTCTCGTGAAAAATCACAGAAACTAGGATACGCAGTCTTGTCCTTTCATTAATATTATTTAACTTTTTTCAACTTTGTTTACAAGTTATTACACAATATAGCTCTATATAATTTTTTAATTATCTTGCTTATAATACAAGACAAAAGTTGAATACAACGTAAGTTCTTTCGAATTTAAAATATAATTGATCTTTCTAATTAAAAGTCTTGCGAGACTTTACTTTTCATTTCATATAACTATAATATAATATAATATCTTTTATTATATTTTATATTATAATTCTTGTCGTACAAACTAAACTTTTGTGCTGGTCTTATTTTTTTATTACGACATTACACAGCTCTATTATTATATATAAAATTTATTTATTTAATTTAGATTGTCAACTGTAATGTCTGCAATTTACTTTTAAATAGATTTAGATTACATAAGAGTATGTTATAGTCTTTACAACAGTTTTAATTTGCGTGAAGCAATTCAGCATTAGTCTGCAGCAACTTTGAAATTTTAGGGCGTTCCAAATGGCCGCTCCATTATTGTCATAGTATCCTGCTGTTGGATTTCACACAGAAATAATTCATGGACTTGTCTCTCTCTCTCTCTCTCTCTCTCTCTCTCTCTCTCTCTCTCTCTCTCGCTCTCTCTCTCTCGCTCTCTCTCGCTCTCTCTCGCTCTCTCCCTCCCTCCCTCGATGTTATTCTATCCTTCCAGCGGATTGCAGTCGTGTGCAGGTCTTTATTACTGCTTGCGCGATTCTCGGGGTCTTCCTGTTTGCATAAAGCCGTTGTACGTAGATGCACGCTGAAGACATTAGAACTTCTCATGTAGCGGTATGCAGTTTGGTGCTCATATTGCACTGTTTAGCATTAAGCCAAGAGTCATGATATTCAAAGTGAGACAAGAGATCTGAGATAGAGTCGCTAACGTCTGCCGCTCCAATTCTGACTATCTTATCTTTTGTAATCTTACATACACGCAGCTGCAAATTAATAGCAATTAGCTGTTATCTGTGTCTCAAACGGTGTGTCTTAAATTTAAGTTAGCTTAAATGCGGGGCGAACTCACGAGCACACACGGGTGACAAACGATTTCCCGGAACGTTCGATTTCTTCTTTGAAACTCGTCGATAATCACATAAAGGATGGTAATTTTTCAAGCGCGATCGTATTTTCCACCATAGATGATGCATTACCGAATATATTTTCCATCGCTCAAACATTTGATTTCGTTCGCATTCAGCGTTTGTCGGAGATGCGGGAGCAATATCGATCTTCTTCCTCGTTTCCCTTAGCGTTACGTGGGTGGAAAATAAATATTAGTTTCTCACACGGATGAGAGAGAAGTTTTAAGTGAAACGCGCGGACGTCTCGAGCAACGTGTGTGTGTGTATGTGTGTGTATGTGTGTGTACGTGTGTCATCGATCGATCGCCATCGTCGGATTGTCACTATGTGAACTATGTTGAACACGGTCTGCGCGCCTGGTGATGACGGACCACACGTGAGGCTACATCACCATGTTACTGTGTTCGCGCATCGCGCCGCCGTTCGTTCTCCACGCGTGACCAAAGTGACGATAACGATGACGACAACGACGATGATGATGATGTAGTCGCCCGCGGGACGACGACAACGTGCCCCACGCACAACGCGCCGGCGGCTGGGAGGTGTCGCGCGCTTAATGCGATGTGAGGTTCGTCATGAACCACCCCGCGACCCGGGACCCGCTTGGCTCCAGGTCGCCGGGATGCTGCTACCACACGTGGACACCGCAATTCTGTCCACCATGCAGGATCTGCCACAGGCCGGTCTTGAGTCTGCAGCCTTGCATGCTGCGAGGTCCGTCGTTCATTTCGTATCCGTCCGTCCGGGAGCCGGAGCGCCGTCACGAGTGCCACCCGGATTTTCAGCAGGAACGCCATCGAGAGGAGCACCGTCAAGAGCAGGAATATTATCAGGAGTACCATCGGTACGAGCGTCCGCGGCGGCAGCGGTCGTTCGAGGCGCTGTCGCCGCGTCGTCGCGACGTTGACATCGCTGATGGCCGACCGGCCTCGAATCCTTATTATCACACTCACCCACCGCCCAGTTCGTCGACCGGTTACCCCCTGAACCGATCCGCCAGCGTGGTGCGCTTAGGCTCGCCCGGTGGATCCCTCGGTCAACGCTCTCCGGGGGCACGTGTCGCGAAACCACCCTGTCTCGAGCAGACTCACCGATGGATCGGCGAGGAGACCAAGAGATCCTTGCCGTCGCACGTCTACAAATATTATCTTGCGCACACGAAGGAATACCACCGACAAAGTATCAAGGTAATTAACGTTCGTACGCGAGGTCAATGATCGGCCGACGTGAAGGGGGAAGATTAATTAACCCGGATAGTCGGCGGCACGTACTTACTCCTAGACGGGGGGAGGGATGGGTTTTCCGTCTAATTATTTATATATAAGTATTGGGACGTTTTCCTCTCATATATGCATTGCGTAATAATTCGTTACGAGATCAAAAAGTTGCGAGTTTAATTGGATATTATTCTTCCTGATATAATTCCGCGTAATTCTATCATATATGGCGTATATTGATCTAGTTTTTTTCACAGTGCTCGTGAAATTCGTAAATTTTTTATAGAAGTAATCAAACTTGATTTACGACTACGCGGTCATTAATTCTCTTTAATTTTCTGACAGATGTCAGAGCGTTTTTCACATAGTTTGTATCATGATATTGAGTAGAAATAACATGTCTTTATTGCATCATATAACGTAAAAAAGTACGTAAAAATTAACTAACGTAAAAAAAGTAAAAATTAATTTTTTAATATTTTGAATATATTTCCTTATTTTCGCTTATTTTCCAAAAGAGCGTAAATTTTTTTTTAATTTGATAATAATTTTGTAATGAGCGCTTGACTTCGCAATTATTTGAAATTTTAATACATTTTGAAGTTTTACAATTATCTTATTTTTTAATCTGTTTTTTAATCTGATTAAAACTGGATGTTATGTGATTTTTAAAATTGTGTTTTTAGTGTACATATATTTTAGTACTTATAATTAATAAACCTTTAAATTTTAAAACAATTACGATAATTTACGTGACGAACAATAAGTCCAATTACATTTATGTGATAATAATATTGTTATTAATTTGATGTTAGAACTTATCTTTAGTTTATGAAATTACTTTACTTCTTAGGTGCATTCTCGGTAGAATATCAAAGTAATTATCTTTTATCCGAAATTTAAATATCGGATACGTAGAGGCGCAAGCTAATTAATCATCATTATCTCGACTCTGTGCTCGAGTTTTCGTAATTTAAGATTCAAACGGGAAAAGCGTTTGCGCTTCTAGTAGTCTCTGCAGAAAATAATTCAAAGAAAGATCTAGACTAGAATAGTCTATTCTACTCGGAAATACGGCTGAACGATATTTCGCATCGCTATGCAATCAAAATATTCTACTTGAGCACTGCATTTAGCGAGGCAGAAGAATGTTCTGTGTTACAGAAAAATAAATGTTGAAATATTTTTTCTTTTTTCCAAGTAAGTTCTATATTATTATACAATATGTAATATTTCTGAAGGATTTTAATTTTAATATTTTGATCTGCTTGACATAATTACATCTCATTTAACTTTAAGTATATTATAAAATTAAAAGAATATATATTGTTGACAAAATAAAAATGCAATCAGATTAAAATAACGATGCTCGAAAATTGGAACAAAGAATATCCGATTAATCTTTGTCTAATATTCAATTTAATTGAAATTTAGGATACAAGTATGAATGTGCTCTAATTACAATTATGATGATATAAGTCATGAGCTCATTTATGCGCGTGTACACACATTTACACACAATTCACAAACATATGCACATATGTTATAATACATAATAAATCCACTTTGTCTGAAATATTAATGATAATTTAGAAAGAATACACACACCGCAAGTAAGTAAGAGCAAAACTACAATGGAAATAAAATTCTGCCTGGTAATTTGTTCAGAGATATTCACGGATAAAATTGTTGCTCGTGCGCATAATCCAGTGTGCGTGAGTTTTCCATAATTTTGCTTTTACTGTAATGTGTGTCTTGTGTGCGTGTGTTCTATTAAAGGTACATTTTTATAATAATATTTGCCATACCGGTCGTAAAATTATCATAGCGTTGTCGCTACCGTGATATTTACCGTACGAGCAAGTACTCTTAAGTTTTCCAGTACCATGAAATGTGTGTGTATGAATGCACCACCTGAGTGCGTCTCAAACGCCTCAAAGAGAAAATGCTTGTGCTTAAGCGAACAGATATTTTTCGCGTCTGCACATTTCGTTATAAAATACAAAGTATGTACTTAGTACTTCAAATGTTAAAGATGTCTCTTTTATTTATCATGCTCTAGTATTTGTTATTTTATTTTTTGTGGACGAAACATAATGAAGAACATAATTAAATTGTCAAAGAGCAAATTTTTCTTAAGCAATCTACTTAAACAGTTTAATGAACTTTGAGTAATTATCGGATGAAGCGGATTTAGTCACAGATTTCTGATTAATTATTGGATATCAGGGCGGGGTTGTTATAACGAGGTAAATTAGGTGTCTAAATTATGAAATACGGTTGACCTATTTAAGGTAATGAATTACAGAGTTGGGTTTATGAACGTAAACAAAAGAATGAATACGCTGCTTTTCATCTTTCATAAGATCCATATTGTGTAATATTAAGTCTTACATGGGAACATTATGCTTGGCACATACATGTTCATTCATAACGTATGTATGCGCATTTTGGAGCAATATGCGGATACACGCAAGTCTGTACTAACAAAGTTGATTTAAGTTTGAAATGATACGAATTATATTTTATCTCATATTTATTTTAGAAAAATCTCAGATACTCGTAAATCAGTGGCCCGCGTAAAAATACATTGCCAATTTTGCGTTTACGAGACACTGGCTCGCACATTTCACGCCATTTTGATTGTTTAACGTGCCTAACATTATGTGATATATTTATTAATATTTTATATTCATACTAAATATATTGTGATTATGCCGTATAGAGAACACTCATATAATATCTATGCATAGCATGGCTGTATGTTCTCAAAGTACTCAGAGTATCTGTACGATATATTATAGTTTTATATTCTTCTATGATGTGCTTAGAACATTTACATGGCATTTATTATATTTAGAATACAACTCAGGATACAACTTAAGAATCTTTTTGCTACCTTATTAATGATCTAATGATTTCCATATTATTATTTAAATTATGGCATGCTAAAATTTAATTTTTATAATATAATTTATTTAAAATTTTTTATGAGAAAGTTTCTTAAAATTTCTTGGTATATGATACACACATATCATAGAATGAAATAAAGGAAAGGAAGCTTACTACTTAATTTTGCTTTAATAATTCTTTTTAAAATAAAACATTTAATGCTATAAACTTTTTATTGATTATTGAACTTTTCTTGTTTTATAATACTTATTATATTAATCAATTATATAACTTTTATAATTTTATGTAGTTATGATATATATAATTATCACAAATTAAGAAACGTATATAAAAATATTTTGCAATGATTAAAGTAATTATTTAAAGCATACTATCTTGACGAAACATTAATTGGAGTTTTAATCAAAGTATTACAATATGTATAATATATGTATAAATATATATAAATATATATATTTGTACATAAAAAAATATATTTTTTTTTTATAATATTGAATAATAATATTTGATATTGTTTTTTTTATAATAATTTCTCTCTTTGAAACATGATTATAAATTTTAAAATCTGTAATGTTTTTCAAATTCACGATAATGAAGCTATTATAATTGCAATATCATTAGTAACTAAATCATTATTGAATTTTTGTATTATATCTTTGTAATGAGAGCTAATATCTTTTTCATTTACTCTCGGAGAAAATTGAAATATACAGCGCAAGCATAATTAAAAAAAAATGTAATGTTCAGAGATATAACGTTAACGAAGTTTCACTAGGTTGTGAAAAATTAAGCTCGCGTAAATCTCATTCGCCAAAACTACAGTAACTTTTGCTTTCCTCATTGAAATTGTGCGGAAATAAACATTCTTTGTGTAATGAACATTTTTACCTTATTATTTTTTATATAAATATTGATATAAATATTTGATTATGTCGATTATTATTTAAAAGATATTTTTTGATATCTTACAGGTAGAGAACTAGAGAAGAACAAATAAATAATCATCTTAATATTTGATATTTAAAATTTAGTTATTAAAACTAGATGATATATATATATATATATATATATATATATATAAATAATTGCAACAATATAAGAATAATAATAACATAAAATTTTGGAAAACATGTAACAATTTAATTTATATTTTATATAGTTATTTAACAATTTGAAATGTAATTGCTGTTTCTTTGCGCAGTTTTTGAATATACATAGGCATTTAATTAAAAGAGAATTTAAATTCAGTGTTAAATTTAAATAATTATGCATATCCATCAATAGTACAACTGGAATATATTGCATAATAATTATGTATCATTTTTTCTTAATGTATTAATAATGTGTAATATATCATTATATGCTCTGATGCATTAATGTCTCGCGACGATATTGATTGATTAACGTTGATTTTACAAAAATCTAATAATTATTATATTTTATTTACCTGAAATTTTTTTAAAAATTTGAGCTAATATGTGTACAAAAAAATATTCTTTAAATAATGCTTTTACATCTGATGTTTTTCATTCTAATAGTTTTTATTAAAAATATTTGCATTGCATTTAAACAAAAAGTGATTTTAGAAAACATGCATTCACGTTTTATACTTGTTCTTCTTGCTATTACAGTAAACTTGAAATCTACATATAGTGTCTGTTATTCAAAAGTCCATCTAAAATTACGTTTTTATATAAAACAACCTTTTTTTTACATAAAAACATTTTTCAAGTCTAAAATTTAACATTTAATATGGACTATAATTAATTGTTAAATTGTATAATAATTTATCTTTGATCTCTATTTGATAATCAAATAACAAAACATGATAAGAAATAAGTTGTAAGGGATGCTATATATTTTGTGTAAGTATATACATATACTTACTGTCGTACATAAATCTTCTAAGTATTTAGCATATGAATGAGGAGAGATAGATAGCAAAAATTTCTACTAGAAATTTTATTTTCTGTAAAATGAGTAAAAAAAATATTCGTAAATATTCGTTGAATCTAGCCTATCTGTCATTTCCGAGAGTACATCGGATGCAGTGGGAAGATAGGAATCAAATCGGCAAGCACAATCCGAAGAATTGGAATGGTGTAGACTGAAATGATGTACGTTCATATGGAAAGGCACGATAATTTGCGGATATAGAAGAGACTTGCAGGAATTCGAAAATAAAGGAGAAAAATAAACCAAATACAAATTTACAAATTTACATTAGATTATACTATGTTACAAAATAACATTTAAAAAATCGTAAATGGATAGTCAATTTTTGCTAACGTCTAGTCCGCATATATGCAATATATTTCGTATAACTTACGCGAAGCGTCGCTACAATAATATGACTGAGTTTGCTTCGTGCAACGAATATCAAAGTGGCACATGGTACTTTGCATGAATATCAAGCGTCCCTTAAAGCCGGCGTAACGAACAGGATTTCTGCTTCTACTTCGCCATTCCGTTTTGGCCAAATACGTACGTTCGGAATAACGAATCCGTACACGAATTTTTGATATATCCTAGTCGAAGAATGAAATTAAAGAGTGCCAATTACACTCATATAGCGTGCCTTAAAATAATATTTGAAGAAGAAAATGACGCACTCTTTCGTTACATATAATAATAAGAAGTCAATTTTTTTTACTTACATTTTTAGACATGTATTCTTTGTTTTTTCTTTCTCTTTCTTACTATCAATATACGTATTATAACATTTAATACGTATTATAATATTTAAATACATGTTTTAATAACATTTTTTAAATATGAAATCAAGATGAATATTTTTGGAAAGGATATTAATAAAGTAAATAGAAATAAAGTAAATATGAGATTATATTTTAATTATTATTTAATTATTATTTTTCTTTGATGATGTTATAATGCATTTTTCACCACAAAAAAAAATATACTAAAAAAATTTATGGTGACATAATATTAATTATCATAATGATTATTTATGAAAAGAAATAATAATTAGATAGAGAAAGAAATAATTGTGTGATTATGTAATTATATAATAAAACAAATATTATAAATACATACTTTAGATATACCTAGAATATACTTCTTATTTTACTATACATCTATTCTTCTTACTTACTATACATCTATTCGTCTTAATAGCTCATTTGTTCTAAAGCTAATTAAACACAGTTGAAAATAACATAAAAATTATGTTCAAATTAAATACCGTAATACCGTCAAAATTTACGATATTGTGATTGTTATCTCGTCTATAAATTCGAAATTTATGGAGCAACGGGATGTTTTGTCTATAAGAAATGTGAAGGGTTCATCGCGCATCAATGCACACTTTTTACTTTGAATGCACTTTGCTTCGATGAGAATCACGAGAGTATCTCGCACAATGTATTTGCGGTAACGTTAAGTTTATAGTCTTTCGTTTATGCAAGAGATGGGCGTTTATTCTGCGACTGATAGATCGCACGGCGTCGAACTTTGCTTAGAAAAGCCGATTTTACGACTTTCACTTAGCTGAAGTTAAAACGACCGTTTGGCGCACGCTATAATGATGGCATAATGCTTCAACGGATTTGTACGTTAATCGGGGTATAATAGCTATCATAGATCTCTCCATGGTGGCTTATATCATCCATTCGTACAGCTTTGCAAACGATATATGAGTCACAACGGATTCTTTTTATCAGTTCGTTTGATATTGAAATGCACTAAACGATAGAAAGAAATAAAGAATAAAGTTTTTTTTTTTTGTAAAAAATGTTATATGAAAATACGTTGAAATTTAATGATATAATTATTACGTAAAAATTTGAATCTGCCAGATTGTTATTCTTGTATATTGTGATATTATATTATTTTTATAAAATAATTTTTAACAAAATTTAAACTGCCAATTCACAAATTTGCTTGTATAAAATTGTAACTATGTGTTGTTGTAAAATACATACTTTTTGTTGGTATGTTTATTAAAATGAAATTATATTTTTATTGCATTTTATTGAGACTTCATATGAAGGAGAATTGTAAATGGCTGTGTGTAAAAAAACAACATGCAATATGTAATAAGACGTTGAAGAACGTATTATATTTATGGTATGCACACTGTGTACGCAATTGTCAAACTAATATTGCACGTGGCAATACAGAATTATGAGTGAGTGCGTAGTTTGACAAGATTATGAAAGCCATAATTTAGTTTTCTAGTGTAAGGAGCATACAAACTGTTCGTTGCTCCAATTATTGACATTGAACGGTAGGTCTAACTGTTGATCCATTAGTTGCCAACCTAAATACGACCTGTTTGTTACAACATTAATTCTCGTTAGATCGAATCTCATCTGTCCTTCGGACGAAAATTAGGCCATCCGGGGTACCGCATGTAAATTAGTTGTAATGTTATCAGACAGAAGAGACAGAGAGAGAGAGGGGGGCGTGGCATACACACATGTTCTATAATTCTTTGAAAATTAGATAAGACAGCGTAGCTTTCTCATACGTTACTTAATTTTATGCCACGTCGTAACATAAATTTTTTAAATTACATGCTTCATGTCTATTCTAAAAAATTATTATTATTTTCATATATTTTCTTTTTATTTTACAGGTAAGTGAAGATCTTCTGAACTGATAAGACGTTTTCTTCGTAAATTGGTAAAATATTTTTATAATTTTTTAATAGTAATATTATATACACACATCCGCATGCATACTATTGCTTTTATACTTTTTAGTCAAAGCAAACATCTACCTTTTTTTAATTTTTCGCGAACTGATTTTATCAACTTTAAATCAAATACTTGATAATGTGACTAATTTAAAAACGAACATGTATTGTATGTATTATATGTGAATGACTAACATGGATGCAGATGTATGATTCTATTTTATTTTATTTATTTAACGAATTTATATTATTACGCGGTTTTTCATTGTTTTTATTGTATTAAACGTGGTACATATGCAACTGAAATGTCTAAAGTACCGATCATAAGTTATTTACATTAAATTTATTATTGTTACACTATCGAAATCCGTACAATTTAAAATTCATTGAAGTTCCCGTGACCGATGGCTTTCCGATAACATTTGACATTTGCTCAGTTGTTTTAATAAACTGTAATTGAAATCCTACAATAATCTCGTGCTGTCCCATAGCATGATATACTTCCTATCGAAACATTTACTCTTTAATTAGATAAAAGATGAGCTACGCTGTAAAAGCGTGATGAAACTAAAAGGCACGTTGGATTAATCGATTTTGTGAGTATAAAATTTAACTTTATTTGCATACAAAAAATATATCTTTCCATATTAATACGTTTAAATATTTACATATTTTATGATTAATTTTCCATTTTATATGAGTAAATGTAATTGTCCAAAATTACGTCCCGAAATTATTTTTCATGTTGATTTTTACGATTTATATTTTATTTTTATTTTATTAAAAGTATATTCAAAATTATATTAACGTTTCAGTATTTATTAATTTTTTTTATCTAATAATATTATATGCAGAAAAAAATTTACGTACGTAATAAAGCTAGATATGTCTAATATCCTGCATAACATGTGGAATATTATAAATATTGGAATTATTTTGTACGGATTAATGTTATTATTATTACCGAATGTTATTATTATTATTATTATTATTATTATTATTATTATTATTCGGCTAAATAATTAAATAATTGATACGTAAAATTTGTTTGCTCAAGTATTTAACGTGATTTAGCGAGTTGCGTCGGAATTTTCATTCCATGCAAAAGTAAGCAGGGCAGTTCGTGATATCGCACAAGGATCAATAATGTAAGCCATCGGAGTACATGATAATTTTAATTAGCACGTGCACTGATTATTCCGTATTTTTCTTCACTCACTTACGATAATCCGCAAACCTTAATTCCCTTTTATTAATAATTTCGAGTATTATACACTGGCAATGTGCGCATTATACATCGGTAGCGGTGGTCAACGCGCTGGGTAATCGCACGAAGTGTCGATGATGAAAAGCGGAAGCAGACGGTAATTGAATCACAATGAGATTCAATTTATTAGGGTTATCAATTATTGATTGGCCCTTGAATTATATTCGTCGCGCGAAGGTCCCGCAAAAAGCCCGTAGTAAATCACGAGCGCGACACCGCCGCATTTAAACGAACCCCCGGGAATGCCCGCGTTCGCCGCGTTCGTTTGGAAATTCTTGATAAAATAAATGTGACGGTGATAAAGTGGGAACGAAAAAAATGCACTTTAACCTCCCTGTGATATGGAATGCATGAAGGTGGAATATAGCGAAACGCGTTATGCGTTATGTTCGCAACGGGAAACAAAACGAAAGCGGAGCGGTATCTCCGAAACGCACGTTAACGCAGCCAAATATGAAGCGGGCAGCGTGACATAACTGGCGAGTATTTTATTTATCTTGCGAAACATGCTTGTCGTGTCGTGGAGGGTAGATTAGCAATTTATCAAAATTTTACTTTATTTGGGAACTCTTTTTTCATTTCTAAAATCTTCATTTAAATTTCAGAACATTACAGATGACAAACATTACATTTTTATACATTTAAATTAATACGTAAAATAATACGGTTGTATATTTGTGTAAATGTGTGTTGACGATAGAAATTAAGTAAAATATTCAATTACAGGTATTATTGAGAATTCTGTATGTCGCGACCTTGTTTCTCTGGGTATATAAAATCGTTTATAATATTGGAGAGGATTGCATTGCGATCGATATTCTCGAATTCGTCTTTCGATATATATCTGGTCTTAGCATATTTTCTTAATTGAACGGCATCTGTGCCAACAAATACGTCGCTAATACGATGAATGAAGCAGACAAAAACGTGTTAATTTACTTCGCAAGCTCTTAGCTATAAAACGCTACACGAATTAGCGGTGCCAGTTACTACTTTAGCTTGGCAAGGTTTCTAGAACGGCTGTTTGTCACTAATGTCTGATCATGGGGAAAGACGGAATTCGCGAAAAGTACGGGAGTGTGGGAAGTTGCATAACATAAATTTTTTGCTCATGACAAAAAAATTAGCTCGCCGTAATAATCTCGTAGAATTGCATATTCCTTAACGAATCTGAAGGATATTGTGTTGAAAGTTCCATATCGCAAGGCTCATTCTATTACAAGATTGATGTTCTCTTCATTCCGGACAATAGAAATCGTCGTCGGAAGTTCCTTCACTGATTTTTAACAATTATGATTATTTGTCAGGAGAGCATTCTTTCTTTTAGCTATCCGGAATACCGCTCGCGGGCTTAATTGCATCCCTTTTTTCCCCCGTTACAGGATACACTCGTTCGAGTTTCACGATTTCAATGTACGACCGTAATGGTACCATTGTATTGTGTCGCACTTGAGTTATTTACACCCTGCATTTGCAGTCTTCATTTGGTGGTCTCACAACCTTGCGGCGGAGTATATGATAAATCGAGGCCACACGAGGGATGGAAACGGTAGCGCGGAGGGAGGCTCGGTGTGACAGAATGATATATCGCGAACGGTAATGCGCTCGCGTGAGCTCACGGTAATTACGAATGACGTCCGATTAAACTTATAATCGTACGTAATTAAAACTCTTAATTGCCTCAATAAGTATCCGTCCAGTTCCGGAGCGAGAGACCCGTTCCTTTTCGTCGTTGCCGTTGCCTTTCTTTCGGTCTCGGTGTTTACACCAAGATAGCGAGCTCGCATCCATCTTTCCTTATTACTTCTTCTTTGAAAGTGAGACGAGGACGCGCAGAGGCGCGATCGATGCGTGGCGCCGCCGTCGTTAATCTTCGCCGGGTGCAATTTGAAATTCTCTCTCGAACGCGTATGGGTGCAATTTGAAATTCTCTCTCGAACGCGTATGGTCACGTATACCGATACGCACATATTTTATATATATATATATATATATATATATTTTTTTTTTGCATCGATGCTATTGCCATTGGTGTTGAATAGTTTCCTTCGGCGTTGACATCGAGACGCATAAATCGCTTAATCAAGAATAGCCGGCATGCACTGCGATCGAGATACACTGTGTCATTGGAAAGTTTTTCGATCGTGAACTACAAACACGCAAGGATCTTTGGAACACAATATTATCTTATTGTTTTAGACGTAAATAATGAATTTCGCAAAAGATTCGACTTTGAAACTTTGCTTTCGAAACATTGCAAAGAAACAAATAGATTTTTAGGACAGATTTTCTTTGCATTTATGTCACTATCTTTTTAGCTTTCATAATGGCTGCATAAGTTGGGTACTTTTTAAAAGTTTCTCTAAAGTTTCTGTAAATATAACTTTCTGTGTGTCTAACAGAGCTTGAAATGATTAATTGTTATTAGACTGGAAAGGTAAATATTTTGCGCATAGAAACAAGTTGTTTAGAAATAGGTCGGAAGAATGTAAATTTATATACAAAAATTAGTCAAAATTATTGCAATAATTATAATTATTTGATTTAAAATATAACTCTTTGTTTACGCCATGTTTTCATAAACTTTCAAGTTAAAATATATTAATAAGAAATACATTGAATAGAATTTAAATAATCAATAAAATAGTTAATTAGCTTCCTTTTTTACAACATAGTTATTAAGTTCTTAAATTTTTATAAATCCTGTATTTGTATTGATATTAAATTTTCGAGAAAGAAAAATAATTTGGAATAAATTATTTGTGGATTAAGATACGAAAGAAATTATTTGAATAGCACATTATTATCTTATTAATTTGAGAAATATTTCTATTATAGCGAAGGCTTGTTATTTAAATGCAGCTTCAAATAAATTTTTGTTCAGCATAATATAAAAGTATATAGACTCGGCACTTTAGATTACTCCATTAATGATTAATGGGCTATTTTCTTAGACCGAATAAAGGCTATTATTTTCATTGGTATGGTTGCCGCACGGTGCTGTGCAAATCACAGAACTAAATCGAAAATCGTTCGCTTCGTTAGCTATTTAATGTGTATTTGATTGCACACGTATTTCGCTATGCATTGCAGATAACCGATAGCAACGCGAGATTGTTAAATTATTAATTAAAATTTGTTTTAGTTTTCCATGATATCAATTCTATATGATATTAGCTTATAATTATTCTTTTATTAATGAAACTTTGTTTCTGTCAAACTTGTATATGAAAAGTTTCTTGTTTTAATTTATCAACTAAAATAATTGAAGAGATTGAGGGGAGAGCCGAATGTATTTAATTTATTGTAAAAATGTTGATTGACATTTTTACAATAAAGTCACAGAAAGTTAATCCCGAGAAAAAAGAACTGTTTACAATAAATATTCTTTATAATAGTTCTGGAAGTTTTAACGCTGAAAATAATGAATTAGCCACTCTTTCTTTAAGTTCCTTAATTATTAGGAAGTGTTTTACAAATGATCCGATCCTCTAGCAAAGGAACATTACTTTTTCAAACAACACGTTTCATAAAAGAAAATTAGTTATTTAATATGAAAATTTTGTTTGCTCTATTTATTACCAATTTAGTTCTTTAATAAACATTGAGTCAATTATAAAAAAGATTAGTAGTATGTTATTTACAATGAATAAAAGTAACGTCTTAACTTTGCTTCTGCAAAGTTAAGATGTTAAAAAACGGGAAGTTTTTAAAGTTATTAATTAAATGCCAGTTAAAAGTCGTTCGTGTCCTCGTATTAAAGTTTACGGTGAAAATATGTAAATAAATATCGACTGGAAAGTTTTAAAGAATATATACCATCACAGTCAATGTTAAAACTATGGAAGGCAGCTTCCCAATATTTTGCATCATGCTGGGATAGCTCTGAACGTGTGCATCCGTTAACCCAATTTGTTACATTACTTTGATAGAGAAATCATTCGCTGAAAAATATGAGCCGGGAAATGTTGGACGCGTGTTATAAGGATCTATGCCTTGTACTCGCGGGAATGATTTCGATGTTAGGTATTCGTTTATGGAAATTTTGATGTATGGGACTACTAAGCATACAAGATACCATATTAACATTTTATGATATGTACCATACGAAGTAAAAGTAGGCAGGTGTAGCGAGGGAAAGAAAGTTATTTTTGTATAAAAGCATGTAAAATCATGTTAACACAGGAAATGTTCTGTGAATATCCTCCATGAAATAAAAGACGTCAGAGATCTGTAACGATGCGGTAGTATTTGCGAAAAACTTTTTTGAAATCTATCTATTACGACATAAAAGATGTTAACATTATTAAGAGCTATTTAGAATAATTTACGAGTGTCGCGCGCAACTTTGAAGACACTGATAAAGTGAAGTCTTTTAAAAATTCATTTCCTGTACCTTAGTTTGTCCTTTAGAATATCATGGAGTAATGTGTAAGTTGATTTAAAGTTATGAATTTCTTAATTCTACAATTCATACTTTTGCTAATTCTCCGATTTTTTTGTGACCTCGTAACAGTTTGACAATGTTCCACATCTCAGATAATTATGCATTATTGTTAGAAGAATCTTATTGTAGTATAATACGGAATTATAGAAAGTGAAACTAAAGCATGTCGGACCGTGACCTAAGAACACGTGGTAATAAAATTGCATTTAAAGTCAGATTGCATTTACTTGCTTGTAAAGTACAATAAATACGCTCACAACTGGCTTCAGTAATTGTGAATGATTATTTTATTAATTAATTATAGCAATTAGAATTATAATAATTTTGAATAGTTGGAATTATATATTGTCCTAATTATCTATTACCAACCAAATACCATTGTAACACAAACAGAACTTGGAATAATGTATTATAAAAAGAAGTTATTCTATCTTCATTAATAACATTTCCGTGCTTTTTATAAAAAGAGATTTAACTTTATATATATTTAATGTATCTTTCGTTTAATTTTTGGATCTTATAATTTCTTATATTACTTTTATGATAAGTTATAAATATATTCTATCGCATCATATATTTAAAAAATTGATTGCATTTTCAATGCATCTCGATATAGATGACTACGAACTTTACCGTGCAAAAGCTTAAATCCTAGATAAGAGGATTGCGAATTATCGAGTACGAGCGATGCATTCAGTATATTGCACCGTGTCTATGCCTGCATAGGCATGAGCATTAGCCGATGTATATTACTTGTCAGTTTTACCAGGAAAACGCATTATGTCTTTGTTTATCAATATGATAAAGTACCATCTGCTCTTTACAATAACAGTTACATAATATCTTAGAAAGACAAAGAAGCTACTTGAAGGAATTGGAACAAAATGCTTAAAATTGTGCGCGCGCGCGCATGTGTGTGTGTGTGTGTGTGTGTGTGTGTGTGTGTGTGTGTGTGTGTGTGTGTGTGTGTGTGTGTAATGTGTAAAATTGGTTGTGATAGCCAAAAATCGAACGTGGACATTACGATAGATGGAATAATACGAATAATACATGCAGGTTCTATTCATACTGTGATGACCAAGGTAATGAAATTGATCGTGCAGTGGCGAGGAATATTAGCGACATTTGTAATTCATCAGTTTGCATTATCATTAAACTTACATTATAAAACATGAGTTAATTTGAAATGATTATTTAAATATAAAATATAATGTACAATAGTATGTTTTATTACGCTTTGAAATATGCACATAAATGCACATACGACGTATTTGCATCTTGAAATCTAAATAGATTATTTATTTTTAATAATAAATAATTTACATAAATCATTTTTTTTTAATATTTTAATTAACTGATAAAATAATTATCTGTTATGTAATGTCATTATCGAGTGAGCGCAACTTTACACGAGAAAAGCAGTTGACTTACTTCGCAAGTGTGGTTTGAACTCGAATTCGGTTTTACTGCTGTACGTTCTCAGATCGCGGTCTGATCTAGAGCGCTTTGTTCACTATCTACTATCTTTGCTGTACTATAATGAGATTATTTGATTGAGAAACGTTAATTATCCCAGACCTTCTGAATTGTTGTCTGCATTATATAAAAATTAAATAAAATTGCAATTAAATAAAATAAAATTGGATATATATAAAAAGAATTACGTATATTTGAGGTATTAAACGGGAAATGAAATGATTTTGCATAACTTGTATCTCTCACAAATATTTGTTTATTTATCTTTTGTATTATTAATGACAGATTATGTAGATGCATATCAACGCTTTTCTCATACGGAATGTAAATTTTATAAACGACAAGATTAAACTTTGGCAAGTATCTCCATTTCACAAATTGCACAAAGAATCTCGCAAATAGGACAAGGACGTTTTAAGTAAGTGACCATAGTTGAATTAGCAATTAGCAACAGGATTTATTAGAAAATAGCATACCATCGAGATAAATTAGGGTTCGTCATGAGGGACGGCATTACTTTACACAATATTAATTGCACAAGATATTCATAATCATCAACGCAAACAATCTCAATGCAAACAAGAATACATTATTGTTGATTTCTTTATTTAATTGAATAGGATGTAGCGAAATTTTACAAATTCTCTTAGAATTTAATAGAACGCGAATAATGCAAATTTGCTTTATGGATTTATATGTTTAATGCGATTCATTGAAATGCCATAACTATTAATGTTATGCGCTGTCAGCAAATGTCGCAATTTCTGTTTAATATATCTAGTGATAATATGGATCATTGAATCTTTTCAATTTACATTGCATTGCAATTAATGAAAGATTAATATTTTGATTTTATATTGTATGTTTGCTATTTAAAAATCAGATTTTTTATTTCTTCTTTTGTTATATGAATTTCTGTTATTGTTAGCTGCAATACTAATTTAGATAATTTTTATATTCTATATCTGACAAGATTATGTATGAAAAGGCTTAGGCTTACACTTACTGACAATATTGACAATCGTATGCAGGAATGTGGAAGTGTCCCAATACGATGATTTTTTTTTAAATACATGTATCGAGATATAGGTCAGCCTTGGAATGTAGGTCACTGTGTCATATTTTTGCTGGCAAACGTAAACATGACTACACAGAAATCATTGTTAAATCTGTTCATAAAATTTTAATAAATTTTGGATTCAGTGCTCGATAGGCGGTAAATTTTGAATTCAATACTCGGACTGACGGATAAAAAATTTATTATTTATTAAAATATTGATCTGTATTATTTACTGAGAAATATTTTTGTGTTGTATTTTAACAAAAAAACTTAAAAGCATTAAATATTATTGAAGGATATTCATTTACACAAAAATTTAAAGTATGTCAAATGTAAGATTTTCTTAAAAGTAAGGTGTTGTGTACATGAAAATTAGCATCGTTGCTAAATGGTAATGGAATACATTTAAGGGTTACACTCAGACGTCAAGCGATGAATTATTCAGCGTGCAGGACGTAACAGTGAATGCTTGTTTAGTTTGCAGCTAGAAACTTAACTTGCATCATCATTTTGATTTAAAAACAGGTGATTCACGTAATTTTATTGTATTATTCAACCAGAGTAATATATAAAATATGGTAAGCAGGGATTATTTTATCTTGAGTGAATTCGTCAATCTGCTTGCAACGAAAATTCTTTTTTTAATGTTTTACTTTTGGTATTAAATACTTGGCCTGATTTTGCTTGAAAGTTATATAAAAATGCAAGATTGATAAATATAATTTTTTATGCGTTGATATGAAAATTAGGATTTAATTTAAGACGATATATTAATTTTTCTTGTACAAAAAATTAATTATTTTTTTAATCATAACTAATGTAAAGCTAGCCACTGAAATATTTGTACGAAAGAGTTGAATATTACTTAAATTTGTAATTTCTTCGTAAGCACAAGCAGTATTTATTCTTATGAATTTGACAGTTCAGATATTGTGAGTTCAATAGAAACTTTTTGATTGCGTGCAGTTGGATTGTATCGATATAGATTGTGCGTTTTTTCACAAGCATACCTATTCAATCATCGCAGAAGTTTAACAAGAGGCATGCTGGTTTGTATCGAGGGTGGAATGAAAGCTCTGCTACGTATTAATTGCGTTGTGAAAGAAAGATTGTTCGATTTGACTAAAATTCATATCGCTCGATATCAATTAAAACGAGAATATTCGTTGTTTTATCTGTCACTCTGTGAAAAAATGAATTTTTAATATTTTCTTTTTTTTTTATTTTTCTAAATTTTAAAATAGACATCATGATAAAGATTTTTGATTTCTACTACTATAACGTCAGTTTTTATAATTAAGAATTGATTTGATTTTTAATGAAAAATTTTATTTTACATACGTGTGTAAAGCTTAACAAAAAAGAAGAACAAAAAAAGATATATAATAAATTAAAAACTTGTTATAAATAAAATAAAAAATTTATTATAATTTCCTTCGATAAATCCGCTAAGTAAAAATCAACTCTGTATTGATCAATGAATCTGTCGTTAAAAAATAATATGAGTTGAGATACCCTGCTTATTTTTTTATCAGCGTGTATCACGCATACTTGATCATATTTCTCCCTTGTGTATAAAATATTTATTTGTACAGTTTATATTGGCTTCGAGAAATATCATTCAATCAGGGGAAAAGACATATACAACTTCTACATAAATTATTTACATTGGGATCGTGAATTCAAACTAAATTTTACATTAAGTCATTGCTTTCTTCGTCGGAATTTGTAAATTATTTGTAGCCACCGTTGTTCGGCGTTGTTGATAATTTCAAATTCTCGACGTTTTAAGCCTTAATAAGCGTTTTGCTTAAATAAATTTGCTTTGTACTAACACCGCTCGATGATGCTTGTCAGTAATTTGAGTTGAAAGTAAAGGGGAGAATGAATTATACTGCGATGTGAAAAGCTTATAATTAATAGCTCCAAGAGACCATCCCCGTCTGACGTTAGAACGACACGGGAATTGGGGATACTATGTACGGGAATGAGACGTAGCGTCAGGAGAGCCACCTACTTGTGGAGGGATCGATCGGTCGTTTTTCATTCACGCGCCTTCGGCATATGGGACATATACCAGTTCCCGATATTCGGTCTCCGATCATGCACATCGGTCTTTTCTATTTCGGACCGATGCCTCGAGCTTTCGATACTTCTGCTATTCCATTTCAACTAGCCTCTTTGAGTGACGAAGGAATTGGCATGCAGATGAGACGGAAAAAGTCAAGAAAGAGTCAGTCATCCTTCTGATTTTCAAAAGAAGTGGCGAATGCGTCATGACGAAAGGATGAATGAATTTCCGAACGAAGGAAAAGGAATTAATGGTAATTAGCGATTTTTGTGATTGCGGTAAAGAGGGAGATAAAAAAAATAGTAAAAGGGGAGAAAAATGAAAAGTGAGAGTAGAAGATTATGGGTGAAGAAGCACCTTGTAAGGAAGAGAAGAAAGGGGGAATTGCGGCCGAGTTCGGGGAAGAAAGTCGGTGAGAAGGGGCGAGGATGAGAGAGGAGAGTGGGTGGGCGGTGGGCGAACATTGCGGTCCAGAGGGATGAAGGAGAGCCGCGTTGCCGTTGAGGGGTTGGTGATGCTGGCGGATGAGACACGCTGGGGTATGGAAGGGTATACGTGGGAGGGATGACTAGGTGGCGGGAGGTGAGGGTGGCTGTCGAGGATAGTGGGTCGGTCGGCTGGTTTGCGTGGAGGGACTGCGCGGCAGTCGAGGGCTGCGAGGTTCAGTGTTGGGGAGCGCGGCATCGCGATGCGTCGGTTTTCCATCGCTGCCGCACTCGCACACGGCTTTCTTCATCGTTCGAACTTTTTTCTAATTTGCGGAGAAACCGTTGGATAGCCGATATTTCATTTTTGTTCCGCTTTTCCTTTACTTTTGTCTCGCGTTCGCGCTCTGTCTCTCTCTCTCTCTCTCTCTCTCTCTCTCTCTCTTTCTTTCTCTCTTTCTCTCGGTCTCCTTTACTCGCGTCTTTCTCTTCCGATTGTCACCACCGCGTAATCTTACTATTGCTATTCTGTGCTATTCTGTGCTTCTTCCTTCTACTTGTACATCGCTGCGATCCGTTTTTTTTTCTGTGCCCGTTTCTCATTCTCGTTGATCCGAAGCGCGCTCCACAAAGCGCGCGACGTAACGCGCCGTGACGTGTCGTCGACAGCGCGCGTCAATCCTCGCGCGAGTGACAGTGCACAACGACGCGGCGGCGGATAACAGAAAATCATGGCACCGGACAGGGCCATGCGGCTAAAAGATCTGTGAGTACGAGCGCGCTAACGGCGCCTCGTAACGGCGATGGATCATCCGTACGCGGGTGGTTGGGTGCCTCAAGGTCACGGTGGCGGTGGAGGCAGTGGCGGCGGCGGCGGCGGAGTCCTCGGTGGAGGCAGCGGCGCGGCCACGGTGCCACGATGCTGGGAAAGGCCTTGTAGATCAACCGATCCCTCGCCGATGCGTCCGTTCGAGCACGGCATGCGCTCGACCGAGGCGATGAGATCGATGGAGTCGATGAGATCGATCGACTCCATCATACGTCAGCCGCCATCCGAGCCGATGCGTGCCTCCATCGAGCATCATCAGTCCATGCGGCCAATGGAGGGAATGAGCAGGTCGATGGAGCAAATACGAACGGAGCAGCCGCGATCGGTCGTGGATCATCCCATCGCTCCGTCCTCAATGTCACCGGGCGCTATGGGGAGCGGCATGGACCGTGGCCGCGTGATGCGCGCCATAGAGCATCCCTGCCGGCTAAAAGATCACGCCACCAGTTATGTTCACGATCACCACTTCGGAAGGCCTCACGAGCACGGCTGTCGATCGACCGAGCACGTATCGCGGCTGCTGGAGCACCGACAGCACGAAGCGCAGCATCCCGGCAGACCGCCGATCGAGCATCCGGCCGTGCGAACGCCTATGAACTATTCCTGCAGATCTCTCGATCACGCCCCCGGGCGACCTATACCGATGGACTGCGTGATTTTTGGCCCGCATACCCATCCACCGCCCCGACTACCCGCGGAGAGCCCGTTTCGCATCAACTGTCCCGTGCACAGCCCCTTCCGGTTCAGATTCCCAAACGGCGCCGGCACCGAGTATCACTCGCATTCACAGGTAAAGCGCACTCGCGCACTCTGCAACATGTCGTTTGCTATTGTTCGAGTGAGAATGAGATGAGGCAGATACCATTGTTCGTTTCTTCTCGCCGGGGGGACGATTGCGCGACTTATTCCGCATATTTAAATGGACCGATAGACGTAAATGTTATAATTTGCAGGTTCTCCACGTGCGGCTTTATAATGAATAGGAGCGATAGGTCTAATGACAATGTTTGAAGAACAAGTAGAATCTATCACGTAGATGACTAAGGACAATCGTCACACACAATGATATATATTTTCCGTAATTTTTTAACCACTCTCTGATATAAATAGAATGACAGTATTCTCATTTGAACCGATATATCAGAGGATATAAATGTTAATCAAATCGAACAATTTTTTTTTTGCGATGTCATTAATAAGTAATTAAATTTGATTAAACATAAATTACTCCAAAACGTACAAGCGATAATTAAAAGATAATTTCGAGCTTTTGAGTGCATTATTTCTGAAAGTTTTAAATGAGCTATTAATTTAGTTTGTATTACGAAAAAACTAATTTTATAAATGAAAACGAACGATTTTGAGTTTTATATATGTATAAATTAAGCAATTTTGTACTAAATTTTTTTATATGCTTTCCATCGAAGTTGCACTTAATCGCACTGTATTTAACCCTCAAACTATCTTGTCACAAAGTTCCAGGCAAATCTACTTGTTGTTCATTGTCAACCTGTCTACAGAGTGTTTTAGTAAATATTAGTCCTTCCACGCTAAAGCTTAATGCAAGGATTTAAACACACTTAATACGAAAAGCGGATGTTCTAATTTCTTGAATAACCTAAGCCATATAACTTTCCGGAATGAAATAGTTTATCTTTGATAACATCATTCTCTAGAGCGAAGGGTTTTTCACAATTAAACGGGTGGAATAAATGAACATATTCTCGAATTTTGCAGATTTGCACGGTTAACGAAAAGCCAACAGTTGATTTTTTTCTATGCATACAGATGATAACGAGAACGCGAGAGAATCGAGCCCTACATTTTATTCTGATGTAATATACTGGGGATGGCTATCGTGTGTGAACTTAATTCCATTATACATGACAACCGGAAATTTTCTCTCGCATTATCGCATTAGTTCTCTCACTGAAATTTTACATGAGAGCGTACTTACAGTAAGTATTTATTTCGTAGCATTTATTCCATAAGAAAAATGCATCGCGCTCGTTTGGAGGTACATCGCATAGAGTGCGATCTGCAGTCGCATCTAGATTGGGATTGTGCTCGAAATGTATCGCACGTGCATCCAAAAATAGTAAAAAAAAAAACGCACACAACTACATTCGTTTCGCAAACCAGTTCGCTCGATATTGTGGAGAATTAATATTGCCAATATATGCTACACACGATCTGCCTGAATATTTTTGAAAATTGTGCAAAATAAATGAATCTCGTAATCTGTGCCGCGTATTGAATCTTCGGCGTACCTCCTGATATTTATGAGCTAATTTCGAGAGACTCGAATAAGAAAAAAAACATACTGGTCTCATTGTTCTGAAACACTGCAATGAATAAAGTCCAAATGTGCCCAACTTCCGCTTTTTTCTTATCTTATTTCCATTTCTTTTGCTTTATTTCCTATTTTATTTCTGTAAAAATGGAAATTCACATGTTCTTTTTTCGTTAATGCAATATTCGTTATATTCTATCGGATAAAAATCTGGTTATACACCAGGTAGAAAAATTCACATGAAATAATATTTATATTCCTATCCTCGTGATCGGAATTTTGTTTCATCGAAATTTGGAATGTGATATCAAAGTGTAATGAATGAGCCGGGAGTCATTATCTTTATGAGTAATACAGGAGCGATTATATTGTGTTACGTGCAAGATGGATAATAACGGATAGGTGCAGCTCCGTATCTGCGAGCTATTTTGACGAATTTGTAAATGAGATTACCACGTAGCTGTGGCAGTAGCGTCTGCAGATCGCAGCTGCGAATACGACCACAACATGGTTGGTTGGACCGGTCGAAGGATGTAGATACGACGAACTATATTCCATGCTGCTGCAGTATTAGAAACGGTCCAGGGCACGACGTGTAAGCTTACTTCAATGGGCATCGGTTTGCGATTACGCATATGTATTTGAACATTTTGCGTTAAAATCACATTGGCACAATTACTATAGATATTTGCAGGCAATGTGGCACCGTATAATTTATACATATAAAGTCTTTCATATTGATTATAAGCGTTATGTAATGCTGTGCGTATATAGTATCGGTTTAAAATAGGCTCTTACATTCTGCTCTTACATTCTGTGATTTTTGATTCCTAACCAGTTTATGAAATGTATATTTTTTTAAAGAATGTCGAACAAAGAATTCCTAAATTACGAATGATTAAAAATTGATCAATTTTTTTTTTTTTACGAAAAATGATTTATTCGTTGACAATATTATCTCAAAGAAGAATTAATTATAGATTTTATTTACAAAGTACAAATGTCAAATTTTTCGGTCATTCTGTATTTTAATAGATTCATTTGTACTAACTGCTAAGTAACTATATTACACATCTATCCAATTACTATATAATATGCCCGTCATTGTATAAAATATAAATTATTCCGCAGAATAATATCTCTGTTGATTTTGTAATTTCTATCAGTTGTGGCTTCCACAATTGCGTGGCGTTATTTAATTCAAAAAGTAATTCTTCATTACTCGCGGTTTGAACGATTAAGCGGTTAATCCCATTTCACTCCTTTATTATATTATCTCCTATAAAAGCGATATTTATACGTTTACATTAAAATATCGTTATTACTATAAGTACTCTAATTTTCGATTTCTCTCGTAACGTACATTTCCAATGCCAAATATTTCATTCAGTATGTACGTGCGCTTTGTCTATGTTACACTTTATATACGCAAATTGCGACATAACGCTAGACAAATTCCCCATCGCTATGCTTTAACCAAATGAGATACGTCAAGAATTCCCGGCGCACAGAATGGCGCGAAAATTTCTCAAGTTCCAAGGTGGGGAATCGGAGGGAACCGGGGGATTCCTTAGTCTCGCGGATTGTACGGGGCGACGGTACGTCGACGGTACCGTAATCGCGAGAAACCCAATTTATCAAGCCTTCCTCCGACCATCAAGCATGCTCTGCACCGCGTCTCGCCGTTTTTCTTTATGCCACTCCTAGGAGGACCGACGGTGGCACTGGCAACTGTAGTCACCTCGTCTGAGACTTTTGCACCGTCGCGTAGTTTACGTGCCACTCGTACAAAAACGGTGGTCCCAAACCCGTCGACGTTACTTCTTCTGGCACGATGGTCGTTCTGCATTTATTTCGCTTATCTCCTTTCCTTCATGATATTGAGCGCAATGGCGAGGAAACTCGTATCCTATATATACATATATATATATATATGTACGTCAAATTATCGCACGGCACGACTCCCTCACATTCGCGGATAACATCGGGTCTAAAGCCGCCGATCGCTTCAAACGCATACCTTCGCAGCGAAACGTGATAGCGCTCCGCATTCCGACTTCGCCAATGTGACGCGCGTGCGATCGTTACGCTATTTGCCATGACCCATCATTTTATGTCTGTGTAGATTAGCGCATGCCGTTACGGTAAATAGTGTCGTTACAAAAGCAGAGCGCGTTGCATAAAACAGTTTTTAATCTCCAACGGTGCCGACACCTCTCTCTCTTTTTTCCTCTTTCTCTCCCTTTCTCTCTCTCTCTAGTCAAACGCGCCTGTTACGTTTTAACAGCGTTTTCAAATCCGATTTACTTGCACATTTAGGATAAATCTCGACTCATACTGCAAACGGTTTATGTTCCTCGTGTTTTCGATTATGATACATGGTCCACGGTTATGACACGAGGACATCTTTTTCATTTGCCGTCATTATTGCCTTACAATGGCGAATTGTATGTGTCGAGATTTTCACATATACGAAGCATTTTACAATCTCCAAACGGCCGGTCGTATTTTATAAAGCGAATCATCATCGCGAAAAGGGTTGGATTATGGCAAACTGTGCAAGCCAGATTTCAGTGATGGGAAAGAAAGAAAGATACATGAAATAAAAAAGAATATAAAGGCTGCGATCCATCAGAGGACTGTTGCTTGATTTACGAGCATGCTACACCTCGCAATAATTCATTTCATTTATCTTACTCATAGTATGTTTATGACTGACTGTTCTATACTTTTAGCATGCGTAATTTTTCCAAAAAAAAAAAACGAAAGAAAAAAATAATATTGATATATTATTTATATTCTCGAAATTTTCCCGTAAGAGACATAATTTAACAGTTTTATTAAAAATATTTTATATTTTATTCAAATATCAGACAAAATTTATCAATGAACGAAAAATATAATATTTTTATGAAATACCCGTATTTTTACTTGATGAATATAATTTATTCTTGCTATTCGCTGACTTCTTTTTTAGGCGTATATCTGTTCCATGGCCGACTTTCGTCTGTGTAAGCGTTCATTATTGTTCTCGGACATGCTTTGTGTCATAAAGAAATCTTTAAACATATTGTATGCTGAAACGTCCTCGCATTATGCCCCAAATACATCCGGGGATCAATTTAAATATGCATCGTATGCTCCGTTCGTAAAAGTTTTCCGGATTCACGGGCGCAGGATGACGATCCCGATAAAGCGTGAAACGAAAAACTCTCTGCGGATTCACCGGCAAATTTTCGGTCTTCGCATGGCTGGAAGTATCAACTTTCAAGCATTACTCGTCAATGCCTCGATAATGTTCTCCCGTTTTCTTCTTCCCTGGAACTTTTCTCTCCTCGCTGCGTTCGATAAGAATACGTGAGCCGTCTGTATATTCAATTCTGCGCCAAAAACTTTTCACGCGTCGAAATTCTGAGCGTTCGCTTCGAGGACGACTCGAGACGTATGGCGCGCCAACTCCGGAGAAACAATTTATGTCTAGAAATTTTATCTGACGTGTGTCGTAGAACTCCCGTATTTCTCGCGATTATCGATGTATAAACAATTTTCGTACGTGATTCACTTTGCGGATTTTTACGTGAACGAAAAATAATGAGATTGAAATTTAACGTTTCGCGCACGTCGAAGAAGTATGATTATTTCAGATGAATTTTCTGAGTTACTAAAACTGCATTATTTCCAAATTTACGTATAAAGCACCTGCAATATATGCAGCATGTTTATCTTGCATCCTCTCGGGCATTTAGTATTCCCGTGCATACCTATGGGACGACGAGGTGCTTGTTTGTTCACACATAAGTAAATGTTGCGAAAATATTATCTTTTGATGCATAAAACACGATCTTCCTTTTATCAAGGATATTGCATTCGAAAGAAACATGATATTTTTACTGTATTAAATTACAATATTTATAATTTATATAAAGAGAATATTTTTCTCTGTTTTAAATACAATACGTGATTAATGTTTTTATCATTTATCGTAATATATCTTTGAAATAAATATTTTAGAAATATATTACAAATTCGTGTATATCCACATGTTTATGGAATGCATATAATTTTTTAAAAGATTGAGATCTTCTGTATAAATCTTTCGCCGAAATTCAATTTGTTCCATTTCGTACATGACTGCATAACTTCTGGCGCTTTATGCGTAGAAATGCGAAATCTATTTTGACTATTTGAACTATGCTCTTGTTCTGTTCTTGAACAAATCTTGTATCAAAACTGTCAGAAGTCATCGGTCTCTTTCTTCAGCCAGAATAAGAAATATGGAATATTGTTTGCGATAACTATGAACTTAACTCATAAATTTTTTACTTATGGTGGAAATTTATTTTTTATATTCATTTTAAACATAAGTAGGACAAAATGTTTAAATAATAAATCTATATATATTTCTTATAAAATGTATGTATTTCTTCTATTTGATTTTGTTCAGATATCTTTAAATTCACGAAATTTTTATTAAAATTATTTTTGATATTTAATCATATAATACACGAAGTAATTGGTATCACAGATATCCATATCAATTTTGATACGCTCGTCATCCGATTACAACCATTATATAACCCAGAAATTAATCCCGCTGCGTGAATTTAATAGTGACAACTGGTCTTTAATGCGTTTCACTAAAACTACGATTCTAGCTTTTACCTATTTGATCTTTTATCTCCTTATTATATACATAATTATATTGTTACCTCCATAATTATGCAGCAAATCGTGAATAATTTATTATCCGAATACTATCAAAATGTGTATTGTTTGTAACAATTTACATATTTTTTTTAATGTTATAATTACTGTTTCACATATATATTTCATCATTTAATAGTACTGCGATTTATATCTATTGCAGACGTGCTCAAATGCTTGTTAATATTATAACGAGAAAAGTTACTTCCACACTAGTTTATTTCAACTAACTTACTTGATGACTTATGTTAGATAATCTCTTTTCGGATGTGTCCCGCCCACTCGTGTGTTAGATTGTAATCTCGTTCATTATGTAAACGTACACTGCGGCGTGAAGAAATTGGATAGAATGGGTAAACGTGTAAGGTCAATGAGATTCTACCTTTTCCTCGTCTGTCTCACTTTCTCGTTATGGTACTGAAATGGTGCACCTATATCTCCACGGCCAGGGGCAGCAATTAAGCACTTGTCTTCGTCCATCGTCGTTTTCCCTCGAGGACTAATTATTGTCTGAACGGACTAACTGTTTCCGTACACACCGGACGATGTTCCATCGAACAATAGAATATCCTTCGAATTTCAATGCAGTTCGAAGTAAGCGAAATCCTTCTACCGGAAGATTGTTCGCGTCATAGTACGAATGGAATTCTAAATGGTATGGTTAACTGCCGTCTCCTTCTCTATTCGTTTTGGCGTATGTATAAATCGTCCGTTTCTTAGATAAACGCGTTTATCCATACGCGTTATATCCATATACATTATTTTATGAGAAATATCTTAGCTATTTTCATACATTGATATTTCTCACAATCTTCCATTCGCGTTCTTACAGCGCACTTGATACAAAATATATCTCTCATATTTCTTGATATGTAGTTTGTCTACGATGAAAATGCATTAAATATAAATATATCAGTATACGACGTTTTTTAAAAATAAATAAATATATTTATAATAATATTTGTATTAACATAGTCTAGAAATTTATTAGAATTCTATGGATATGTGTTTTTAAAATATTGAAGTTAATAATGTATAGTAGGCATATTATGGAAAAGGGAAACATAGATACAAGTTCTCGGATTTTTATATACATTGTTACAATGGAAACATGAATGGAGAAATCAGCTTTATAGAAAATTTATTTCGAGAATTCGTTGCTCTTAGCTCTGATAGCAACATAGAATAATACACGTTAGAAAAAAATTGTATCAAAGACATGTATTGGAAAAGTAAAGGTCAGAAGAAGAAATCAATGTTTAAATTCAGTCTGAGAAATCTATGTGATTCAGATCTGCTTTGTTGTAACTTTGCTGTCATTACGACGAGAGTATAACAACTTTATATTCAAATGGGATTATTCTCAGCACAGAAAAATCTATGTTTGATGGGAACACGAACGCGGACCGTTGTGTGTGTGTGTGTGAATGTGCGATAATTTTCGGAATCGTCTTTGCAAATCATATCAATGGGATTAAGCATCGTTATATTTTAACGTGACGCAAGTTGCTACGGCCGATGCGACGAGTGCACAATTATAGTGATTTCCGCCGTTGCTCGCGTATTTTCCTTCTGCCTCTGTCATAATCGCTTCTCGGGAATGCACAATTTGGTTAATGCATTTGCCCCGCGCCACTGGACTCGTTTGTCAGGAATTCGAAACTCGCATTTCCATTAATCGATATATATTTTAAACAGCGTCCCTTATGCTGCGCATTTCATCTCGGCTATGAAAAACTGCGTTGTTATTGTCGTGGAAATCAATTTAATGTCCGCGAGAGATATGAACGTTGTGATCGATAGTTTCATAAGTCAAAGTATTAGGGATGCAAATGACGGTTCTTAGAAACTTTAGTTTTACGCTCCTCTTTTGACTTTCATTTTCTTTGCCGTAAAGGATTGTTTTTACATTAGTCTTACTTTTACTTGAGCTTATTTACTTTAAAAAAGTTATTAATGAATTTTTTTAAAGCTTATTCTTTAGATATATACGTAATGGAGTATTTACATATAGATATATGCGTTACAAACGGAAGTTTGTACAAATAATTTGAACGGAAAAATATAATATTATATTCTATTTGTATGAAGTCTACATAACTATGTGATTATGATTAAGTCGCTATTTCACTATTAATTAATTCACATATATACCGTGACTATATTTTTATCGTATTCAATATTACTTTCGTACTTATTACTTAGACACATAGAATACTAAAAGAAAACAAAGTCGTTCTGATCTATATTTATGACAATTATGAAATTTAAGTACTTTCAACTATCTTTCAAAGTAATAAATACGAAAGTAGTATTGAATACGATAAAAATATAATATATGTGAATTATTAATTGATAGCGAAATAGTGACTCGACTATAATTACATCGTTATAGACTTTATAAAAATAGAATATGACATTACATTTTTTTTAATTTAGACAAATATCTTTGTGAAGTAAGCATAATGTCACAATATTATTCAGGTAAATTTAAAAAATACACATTGATAACAACGGTATACATTAGTTTAAAAACCAAGAAAATATGGTAATATTAATCATTTATAGTAAATAACAATTTAATATTATCATATTTTCTTGGTTTATATGACTTGTCGATTTCTTATTGCAACTTTATTGTATATAGTCGAGGCGCTATTTGTACACAAATTTCTAGTTGTTGGTACGACTTTTTTCTCTGAGAGTGGATGATAAAATAAAATATCTGTTTGCATTTCTTGCTGCAATCGTATTGCAAAATGCTCAATGCATACTGAAAGAAGTATCGAATAGACATAACCGTCGATGCGTCACGGCCCACGCTATATTCGTGTATTTATGTGACATCTTGACGGAAATCATAAATTTACGTGCGTCATATAGATCATCAAAAAAAAAAAAAAATGGATCGCACTGCGTTAAAGCATTATTACCGTTGCTACGTGGTGGAAACGCGAAATTTATATTTCAGCGTGCATGTGTGCGAATACGGCGCGTTTTCTATTCCCGACAATGGGAAAGTAGCCTTCGCGTTTATAACGCAGTAACATTGTTGGAACCGCGCGATGACGTGTTCCATAGGCCTTATAATGCCGATAACTCGCGAACACTGTGACTACAATAATGAGTGTTCATCTTAATCGCGGCCGTTACAAAGCGACGTTGTTCCATTCAAAGACCTGACGCATCTTGGAAATTCAGATAAAGTGTCCCCCATCACCGTCGTATTAAAAATCAACGTCCCATAAAAATGAGCGTATACTACGCGAGCACGTTTGTATGAATTTTATACACACGTCTTTATCTCTTTTCTTCGTAACTGTAAATGGAAAGATGATGCAACGTGAATGATTTGTAACGATATCGCGGACTAGTTATCTCGTTCGGAGGGGGAGGAGGGGAGGTGGAAGAGTTAACGCCGGCAACGCCCGCAACCATTTCAATTCTCAGACGGATATCTCGGTGGCGGCGCGACGCGACGCGACGCAACGTTGCGCGGCGCTTTTCATTTCCCCCGGAAGATTTATGACGTGAGCCAGATGCATAAATCCTACGCCCTATGCGAATTCGCCACCTGTCCGAAGTCGGCCGCGTCTTTAGCATTTTAAATAGACGACTGCGGGTCGGGACAATTTGACTGCGGCGAACGATAGCAAATCGATGAACGCGATGGCACCGTTCGTTTATTATTCAAAACACGGGAGCCTGTTGTTGAGTCTCTATCTCTGGTCGACTTCAATGGAATACATTAGCATCGCACAGAGAAAGCGGGTCCCCTCGTAACACCCCGCGAGTGAGTGTCGCACTTGCTCTACAGTTCCCTTTCATTTTTCTTTTCCTTTCTTTCAGCCGTTTTTCTACGCGTTCACCACCAGCACGCACGTTCCGCATCTACCCTTAAACCATCACGTAAAAAAGCTCGCGGAAAGTAAGGGCTGCGGAAACTTTCTGCCTTTTCATCATTGACTACCACATCCACTTCGCAACTTCCGCTATACCTCGGAGCCTCATTACTTTTCGGTAAATATTTAACCCCTACATACAACGGGGTGAATAGGGGTGAATAGCGCCTAGATACTTATTCATGTGACGTCCGTACTGACGTGGTGCCAAGTATCGCGGTGAATACGCTAAGGAGGATTTCACTTACAATTGATATCTACGTCAAGCCTTTAAAAGAACTCTAATTTATTGTATAAAATATTACGCTTGCTTTAATTTAATATTACACGTCATATCGAAACACGTCATAACACAATACTTTCATAAAAATATATGTATATGGAGAACTTTATTCTCCTCTTCTAGTTAAGATTATATTAAATTCTGTATTATGAAACTCGCGGTGTAACGTATTAAATGACAAAGACGAAACTCTCTCGTGAGGTAAAATTAAAAATTCTATTTTACGTTAGAATCTCTCGTATTAAATGAATTTTTTTATTTAGATCTTTTTTTAATATTAATAATGCAGCGTACGTGCAACTGGTTCTGACTTTTTTCCACACTTATTGAGCGGCTTACTTGGTTCCGTCGTGATTATACGTGATAATTCAACTTACGTTTTTATACGTATGAGTACACTGGATCCTTTAATCTTTTGCTAAATGATTAATCGATATCAGGGATAGTCATTACTACCCTTGGCGGTCATTAACGATATGGATGGTGCCGCAAACGTTAACCGATATTGAATACGGCATAATCGATGGCAGCGGATGATTCTGTTAGTCGCTGATGCGTCATTGCACCGATGTTTATGACACCTTGTACACAGATTACGCTATTTTGAAAAACAGACCTCTATATATATATATATATATATATATAGAGGTCATGTGTATATATATATATATATATATATATATATATACATACATACATACATGTCTAAAAATAAATAAATTTTCTTAATGAAACGAGAATAGAGCAAGCTTATGTTTTCTTGGTTAAAAACATTTTAACAAATGTTACTTGGGTTTTTTTTCGAGTCGTTTTATATCTCTATGCGTGTGTATTTACGATTTGCACATTGTGTATATGTGTGTATGTGCGAGACACTGAAGAATTTTTTTGTCGATATTCAATATCCATATATGATCGAACTGTTCGTACATTTGAAGAGAAAGGTGGTTATCTTTAAAACTCTGTTTGTAGTCTCAAAATCGTGTTTGGAATTCCACGTGTACATAAAAGGTCATGCCTGCATGTAAATGCATGTATCGTTCATCCCGATTAAACAGTTAAACCGATTATAGTGATCTGTAAAAAAAGAATACGGTTATGACCTAGTTTCGATAGTATTTGAAAAATTGGTATATATATATATATATATATATATATATATATATATATATATATATATATATATAGTACAATTAGAAAGAAAAAATTAAAAAGTTTACTGGGTGAATTTTAAATGACTGTTTAATTATTTATTAATCAGTAGATGTAGGATTTTAAAAGTTTAAAATGTTGAAGGGTGCTCATTGGAGCAAAGTATTTAATGGGAGAGAAGTTAAGAGAAAAAGTTGCTTATAAAAGGGAAATGAGTAGGATAATGACAATAACATCTTCTTTTTAAGAATAGCATTGTCTTTGTTTGTCTATTTTTTTAAGAATTAATTTTTACTAAATGAGTTTACTCTTGAAAATGATGAATCAATTAAATTTTTTTTTTTCTTGAAAGTTTTGTTATCCACATATTAAAAAGTATATCGACTAACAATTATTATTGCAATAAATCGCAATATATTCGAAACTACAACATTTCAATTTGAATATTATATTTAATCTTCAATGAAAATATTAATTTATGTATTTTCACATTTATATACTTGAAATATACACGTCTTTGGTAAATAACTCAGGTAAATTATTCGGCAGGAAATTTCAAGCGACTCGGTACACTCACTCCATATCCTAATTAAAATGCGGAGAACAAACGGAATTCTAAGTTTAAGCAAAATACAGGACTAGGAATCTTTTAACTTATGCATAATCAGTTGTGTGCAGGATTAATGACTGTCCTTGCTAAAACGTTGCTAACGCTAGTTTGAAGATGCGACACTCCGGCGGGACACAATGCAATTAAACTGTATGTAGCACAGGTGTACCGTAGCGTGCATATTTCAAAGACAACGTATACGCTCGCTTTCGCGCAGGATACGGCAGAGTGCGTAGGGCGCGTGTATAATTCGTGCCGTTGAAATGCGTCGGGCATGCAAATCGATCGATAACGGCAACGCGTGTTATTCCCGTTAATTGCCTAAAATGATGGGGCCGCGGCGAAGATTTCAAACCGTCTATGGTCGTCTTCACGGCCGTCCGGTGCATCGACGCGGACCGTTGACGTCGTAATTGACAGAAAATCGTTAACGACGTACGTACGTACGTGTGTGTACGTATGTACGTACGTACATGGCGCATTTGCAATGGGTTGCCGCTCGATGACGAACCGGCGTTCCTCCAAATTAATAAAGTTCGACATTGAGCTCGTTGCTCGGTATTAACCCAGATACGACGGGCTCTGTTGCATTTCGCCGACGTACGATGCTGGATGTTGGAACAGTCAGCAGTCTGACGTAGAATTGTTGGAGTAAGACGAGCAGCGCAGCCATTACGATTGATTAGATCTTTCAGTTAACAATGTAAGATTGTGATCTAGAATAATTCGAAACAGAACGCGGTAGAGGTAAATTACGGAACTTTGTTCTTAGAGTGAAGAATAGAGATAGGGAAATTATACAGTCTTATATTGTTGTTGTTTTATTTAATTTTTTAAGGAGATTATATAATTAATGAAGTCGGTAGTAAAGAATTTGAAATTACTTCTATTAAAAACTTGTAGACACTTTCTATGCATACTCAACGAATTCTGGAACAGTCATCTTCCATTTGCTAAAGTTGGCGTGCAAACTAAATTTATTTCCAAGATGAGATAATTCTACAACTGCGGATTTCAGTGTTAAATAAGTTTAAGAAATATTTATTACTAAAATTTCTATCCTTAGATGTAGCATCCTTGCGGTGATTATCTGAGAAGAAATAAATCTCTTGAATAGCAATTGAAGACAGATAAAACTTTCTTAAATTTTTTAAAACTTTTAATTTAAAAAAAATTTTTTTTTATACTTTCTGCGTTTACAATATAAAATATTTGAGATATTCTTTTTCAATAATGATATTTAACACTCTTTGAATTGTCAACTTCTTTTCTTCTATCAATAATTCTGTTTTCTTTTGCCTCGTATTCTCTTTACTTTTATTTTTACCTTTGTCAATTTTTGCACGTGAACAAGTCAGGAAGGCACAGTCAAATCACGATGTTGACGTTTTCGGTCAGTGATTTAATTTATTTAACTCGTTTCGTCGATCTTTTGTTTGCAACTTCCGTTTAATTTGTGTTTTAACAATTTTTGCTCAAAGCAAAAACTCTTATCCGAGATTTTACTTAAAAAAAATAATGTGACCTAAATTTGCGACTAATATTTATAAGATTAAAATTTTCTAATCTTATTATTTTGCATTATAATTATATCTGTTAGATTTTTGTTCTGTATAATTCAAAATTAACATTTTTTAATTGTGTTAACTTTTGAAAAAAACACATTACATTTACCGATAATCCATTTTTCCGATTATATGAGATAAATTGATATCCTACAGTAGGATAAAACGTTTCGGCTTACAAGTTTCTAACTAGGGCAATATTGCGATTTTATACGATTTTCCCGTGTATTAAAAAACTAAGATTGATCCATACCACAATATTTTATTCTCTGTTATTAAGATACTATAATCCATATAATATTAAAATATTTATACTTTTATAAAATTTTCTTCGGTGCAGATTACTTAAATCATTAGGGAACAAGTCGAAACATTAATTTGAAACTGAATTATTGCGTTCTAACGGAGCATTAATGTTACCGAGACCGTCTTGACAGGTAGGCGCGAGGCGCAACATTACCGAATTATACACAAAGCCATCTCGGAAATTTGCGCGATTATTGGAGGGTTTATGCAACCATCATCTTATCTGTATCGCATGCCGGCATGTGTATTCATGGACAGAACGCGTTAAGATACGCGGAATGATTGCATGCTGTAAATGGTACATGAGCGAAATCGTACATGTCGCAATATATTACGGTGCATCGTATTCGCTCATTACAGTGCGCGTAATGAAGCTGAGAATTTGATGCAAATTGTCATTAGGTTACGTGTTATTCCGAACTAACACATAAATACAATTTAGTTTTATATGTTTATTTCCTAAATTTTAATACACATAATATTATAAGCATTTTATTTCTTGCAAGAAATATCACAAAATTTTATCACAATTTCTTGAAACGCGAAGCAGCACTCTAGAATGAATAAAAAAATCTATCGGGTAAAAGGTCATGCTTTTTTACATTAATGTATGATTATACAGAATTATTTAATTATTATTTACATTGCTTTATATGTGTATAGAAGACGAGACATGAATTGCAAGCCCATATCGATGCTCCTTTTACATATTCTCTACGCGCTAAATTTGGCTCTAGGAAGTTTGCGTAGTCGTTTCAAGGGCGCGATCCCTAATTAAAAGCGCTAGCGACGACGTTCGCGCTATCGTGCCGGAAATTATGTCGCTGGTAAATTTTATCCGTCTGAAACTTTAGGGGCACAAATTTCGCGTATCCTAGTATCAAATTCCGGGGTTAAATAAAATTATCCGGATTATATGGATTCCGGGGTTAAATAAAATTATCCGGATTATATGGATATGCAAAAAATTATTAGATTTCAAAAACCACAATTGTCCTTCATATGTTGAACATCCTTGTATTTCAAAAGTATAAAATATGATTTAAATATTTCATATGCAGATGTGAAGTATACGTGAAAACGTATCTAATTTTACAAATCAAAGATGATGTGTTTTGCCAAGTTAACACAATTCTGTAATTATAATAATTTAGGTCGTAAAAAAGAACATATTACGTTTTAAAAAATATTTAATTAGAATGTCCAATTAAAATATCTAATTAATTTTTTAAATCAATAAAATCTTGAGATTGTATTTATTGAATCAGAAAAAGTTCTATATATAATACTTATGAAAGTAATATTTATTCAACTGTTATTTTATTTTATTAAATGATTTTATTGATGAAATTATTTGTAGTAAGGAGTTTCGTCAGTTTAGCGACTTGTATATAATTTTTCTGATAAAATCAATGTATTCTCAGAAATTAATAATCAAGAATATCTTGTATAATATATGGTTTAATTAGTGGAATGAGATTGGAGCGGTTTCGGTGGAGGGTGTCATGTGCTTCCTACGCTTGGTTTAGTAATGTGCGGTGCAGATTGATGGCGACTGGATCCTACGTATACTGCAGGGTCTATGAGGTCACATCAGTTGGGAAAATTGCGTAGGCAGCTTTCCCTTTACTTTCGTTTCGAATTTCCATGCACGGTTGAGTGCTTGATTTCTCTTCCATGATAACGGAATCGTTTCCACGATGAAGCATCGAGAATTTACGATGCAGAGTTTCAAACGTCACATTCAGACATTCTGCCGGAGAGAGCAAGTGATGATAATACAACAAGTGATCATCTACGAGTAATATAATGTAATAATATCATTATAATACATGTAGTGTAATTTGTTTTTTTGCAAAGACAAATTTTGCGAAGGAATATTAGGAGACTATTATTAAGATTATTAGAAAATGAATATACCACTTAAAAGTAAAATAATATAATAGTATAGAGATAAAGAATTATATGGAAATTATTTCACCTCAATCTTTTATTGTTTATTGTGTGTTATTCTCTTTTTTATAATTACTGAAAAATAATTAAATTCAATACACCAGATTTTTTGTGATAAAGTTAAAGAAAATATTCTTTGATTTCAATATTATTGAATGATTATAATAAGTAAGTAATAGGTAACAAATTCTGATTTTGAAAATCAAAAAATACCATCACACATTAATTTATCCATTATGTCTCTATGATAATTACTACCTGACAATTTTACAAAGTTACTATGCCTTGAATGATAGTCTCCGCCAAAAACTTCGAGTCAAAGACGATCTTCTGAGTATCAGAGAAGATTCTTACTTGCGTTTCCGTTTTCACATGACACGATTTTGGCACTTTGACACGTGGAAAATAGATAAAATTGTTCGAAACGTGAGATATGTAAGATTCGATTTGTACGTGCTGAAAATACTAGAAACTGCTATCAGGAATTCTTCACACATTCGAAGAAGCTGTAATGATGAAACAGAAATAATGATAAAGAGTACTAATAATCACGGAGCACTTACTACTTAATAGATTATGTTAAGAGTACGGAAATGGAAAGGGATAACGAACTATTATGCCTTGATTAAATTTTAACTGAACAGGAAATAGTTTCAAAGATTAGCAGAGAATATCACATTCTCATACAGCAAGTAAAGAATTTGTAGTTTAAGAAATGAATTTAATTATTATTATAAAGATACATATTATTATTTTAAAGAAATATGTAGAATTTTTTAAAATAATCTTTTAATGTGTCTGAAGGTTTTATATTACTGATTTCTTGATTTGTGAACAAATAGTAAACAAAATTTATATTTATTTATATTCATTTATAATTTAATCTTCTACAGCACTATATAACTTCGAAATCATATGCTGCTACATTTAGATAAATCTTTCATTTTTTTAATAACATAATAAAAAAATTTTTTTTAATTGGTTTATAAATTATTAGCTTATATATTTTGCTGTATATATTCAGTTAAATAAATTGCTATTATATATAGTTATACGATACGACGAAAATAAGAGCGATCTGGCGGAACCAGCACTGATACGAAAGTCGAGAGACGGTGAAGTGGTCGTGGGGTAAATGGTGTGTTGGAGACTTAGGCGCTAGCTATATCCCATATAGATATGTATGTAATCTTTATAATCTCTCGACTTACGGAGAGAAAGAGGAGAAATGGAGAAGGATACCGCGATGCTGTCGTCTGGAACGGACGTGAAAGGGACGTACTCGAGTACTTTGCCGCGCGATATCGGTTGTGGCTACGACGCACGACATAGCGATACGTAAACCACGAAATTGCCCTGATTGCGGGCGATCCGGCCGCGGAGTCTGGAGGGCTTCGATTTTCTTCGCCTCCTCGTGGCCTTAGATCTATCTATCAACCCGGAAAAGCGCCATGGCGAGCGCTTCCGATATAGAGACACACGATACACGTTTCTCTATTGCTTCGGTATTGGAAAGCGTAGCGGGAATATTTTCTCATCTGCTGGGCGTGGCGTGCGAGGACAGAGAAGGATTAGCCGACAGTCTTCCCGATACGACTAATTGCCGATGTATCGTCATCGACATTCAAGTCGAATGTGATTAAAATGTCTCGCGAAAAACGCAAGGATTAAAGAAAACAAGGGAAAGCGAATTGCAAAAAATATGACATCGGCCGAAAGGCGAGCGCATTTACGTTATTGTAATATCGATATTTTAATTACGAGAAATGTTTATATCATTATACGGACACTGAAACACGTTGATGAATTATTTTCCAGTGTACGCATCGCGATATTCCTTTTTCGTGAATATCGATGTAATCTTCGAATATTTATTTCACATCTGTCGACAATATACGCGCCTGATATTAGCGACTTTGCTATCGAAACTGCATTGTCCGATATTTCATGCCGCTTTACTACACGCACACATCAAATTTATGGAATATAACCATTGACATTTACGCGAGCAGCGTGCAATGTGTAGGGACGCGATTTAAATGATCCTCGTGTTTTCGGGATTTCTCTCTAATAATAACGCATACACCTACCGAGGCATGCATCCACCAGCTGTTTTGTCGTTCATTGATAAATCGATAAAGCGTGTGTTGACTGTGTGCGGCACACGATTTGTCTGATGTTTGCATCGCACTTTGTGCAAAATTTGTCAATGTGCTTTTTTTGTAGATCTCGTTTTTCGAAATCCAGATCAGTGATGCGTACGTGCATATAATGCATTAGTGTTTCTACATGAAACGTTCTGCCACATCATGGATAACTGTAATGTCTATATCTGGTTTTATTTGAATACATTCACTTTCGGATTTTTTCCGGCACACGTACTGATCGGAAAATGCAATTATGCCAGTCTGCTTGACGGAACAATTCTGCCAAATTCTGTAAATTTTAACTCCCACGTTTTAATGGTCAATGTATCGAAAAATGCAGTAGAATATCATTGTATTCGGTTGATGTTAATTATTGAGAAAAATTTTATCTTGCCATTCATATACGAATTCATATTGTTGTTTGTTTTACAGCTTGCGCTTCATATATGATATTCATTAATTAATTACATAAATTTGTAATTTATCATAATAATTAGTATAAATTATTAAGTAAAACTATTAAAGTGGAATTTTTTTTTTTTGGGATGCGTTATTATGCAAATATTTATTTATAAAAAATAAAGTGCTTCAAGTTAATACACAGTTTAAAAGTTTTATTGTAAGAAATTAATATTTATAATACATTATAGTATTGAAGAAATGCGTTATCGAATAAATGCGTCGTGAATATGAATAAAATAATATTCACGATTGTCATTTACTGAAACATGCAATTATGAGACGCAATATTTACCCGTGGCTGTTTTATTTTTGGATGCAATTATATTAACTAAGTTACGTATGAAATTAAATTCAGAAATATTAATAAAAAATGCGTCTTACATTTAAAAAAGGCAGAATATTTGGTATATTTGTTACATTTATTTGTTAGATTTGTTTTATCTTGTTTTTAGCTGAATTATCGTACTTTATTTTATTCTTTTAATTATAAACCCGCGTGTACGTGAGGCAATATCTTAAGCAGATATTGACGAAACTTTTTTTGCATTGTACTTTTTATTGTTACGTTTTCTTATTGTTACTTTTTATTATATCGTTAATCTATGTGATTATTTGTTAGCTGTCGGCAATTATTGTGTAACACGTGGTCGGAGTGTTCGATTATCGTGCATGACCAGTGTCCAGAGCGACCACAGTTAACCCGCTCTCTCGACCCTGACGACCAGCTAGATATTCGGTCAGCGCATTCCCTAATACCATCCCATGGAAAATTGAATTGTTCGAATCGTCAACGGTCGACTGAGTAAAGCCATCAGTGTAGAGAACTGACCTTCGATCAACGAGGCGTCAGCGCCGGACGATACTTCAATGACCAAAGTTAATTTACGTTGCGCTTCTACATCGTACATCCTGAAGCAAAACTTGCCTATCAATATATGCGAGTCGCCTATCAATATATGTGAATCTTACAAGAAGCACTGAAATTTAAGCAGTTTCAAGAAGGAAAGAGGAGGAGTCCAAGACTCGGCAGTTATCTTTGCGTTACTGTGTAATATCATAGTTTTGCTATAGCAATTAATTGTTAAAATTTCGCTAAATAGTTACGCGATTGATTATAGTTCTGCTCATCTCCTATGCATTCATAACTAAATGTACAATAACCTAATTAATCGCAGTAGCATGCGTTGTAATTTCTACAGCATTACATGTTAATGTCATGTAAATTGACCTTAATGAAACTTGCATCAAGCGCATTTCTTTCAAAGTTGGCGTATCACTAGACAGCTAATTAACAATTTGACGTTACGTATTACTCACATTAAACGTAATATGGTCGTTAAAATTGCAAAAGATATCTTTCCTCTTACTTCTAAAAACTTTTATGTTAATTATTTCATTCCTTTATATCTTTGAAATCGAGAGTGTTACATATCCATGATATTATCACACAATTAAAATATTTTATCTCTCGAATCTTCTGTTATGTAGGTATTTAAAAAAAAAAATTCATTCTTAACAAATATTCATGACGTTTCTCAAAAATATATAGAAAACGATTTGCGAATATAGTTATCAAATATACATTTGTTTAAAGTTACATGGTCATCGCCATTCTCGTGAATTTTCTATCAATTTGTATAAATCACAATTATAATATTAAGATGCCCCACCATTTTTTACATCTTTCCTTATCTAAGATTCCACGTAATTAAAACCTGTCATGGGAAGGAAGTTGATGAAGCGGCTCGGTATAAGGGCTTGAGAAAGAGGACAATGAGGCCTCGTCTGCTGGTGCAATTAATATGTATCAAGGACCTAGGTCTGTCTACTCGCTATCCGATCCAGACCCTCTTTTGCCGAGTACATTACGGATGATAAAAACTACACGGGGAATGTTTTATGCGTTTTGCACCGTGAATCTCTGCCACGTGAGGGGATCTCGTAAGACATGGCCAAGGGACGAATTTGTAATGTTGGCGTATTTTCTTCGGCGAGATAGAAGCACGGGAAAGACGGAATGGCGGTGACCCCCATATATACATATATACATATATACATATATACATACAAATATACAATATAATATCTTGAAAGAAAGAGGTGTAATAAATTCGGTGTGAGGTGACGACGGGTAGTATGCGGATGTACGCCGTGGCATTATCCCGCTCCGAAGCAAAATAATCCACGGTTGCATTCCAGATAGGGAGGGTCGTAAAAAAAACACGCATTTATTCTGCCTTCTCGCCTCCTCTCGTCTCACTGTTGCGCGACATTCCTTTTTTCCGTTCGGTCCCAGGTGTTTTCCCGCACCTCATTTATAGCCTCTTTACCTATCCCTCCCCCTCCCCTCCTCCGCCCACATTCTTTTTCTTTGCTCGTCCCTGTCCCTATCTCTTTTTCCACCTATCCATTGGGTTTACTCTATGTCTTTTTGCGGAATCTGCGACCCGATGCTTCATGCTGATTCGGTGGTTGCATCTCGACGCGCGACTTTTATCTCGCTTCCACTTCGAAAATTGAGTTGGTGTGCAAATCCTGGAGCATCAGAGCGTAATATAACGTTCCGAAAGCCTCTCTCGGGTGTGGTTTGCAGGAAGTTATGTGTCATCTCGAATGCACATGCAACTTTTGGGCGGATTAATCGATTTGCCCTTCTTTTTTTTCCTGTGCGGTTTAGTTTCCTCGAAAGCGATTCACGAAAGTGAATTTCGCTTTGGTTGTTTTGATGAATTTCAAGAGATGATATTAATCATTGCAATTTGCCTTGTTCTTTATTATTTAATTGTTAATATAAAAAGTTAAAAAGAGATATTTATTCTTATCTTACATGCAATAACGACGCAAAAAATTCTATTGCTTTTATTCTGCTATCAAAAATTTTTATAATGGCAAAACAATATGAAATTATTTAATACGAGAAGATTATTATAACTTTCGAGTTACATTTATTTCACTTATTTTGTAAAATCTTGTTAAGATAAATTTATTATCGGAAGATATTTTGCGTTACTCTCTTCTTTGAATAGAACACCTCGAAAAATATTTAAGAATAATTGTAAACAACATTAAGATATAACATTTATTATTTCGAAAAGAGAGAAACGTTGCGTTAAAACTCATATAAAGAATTCTCTACATTGCCTGCTCTGCCAGAAATATATGTCCTTTTTCTGTTTCATATATCGAATTACTTCAACGATCTGGAAAAATGAAATACAGTCCTTGAACGAATACAGTAAGAAATTTGAGGGTCATGTTATCGTCGACGATTTATAGCTTTTATCCGTTGACTTGATGCTTTTTAAAGATGTCATATATCATATTGGAGAAATATATATATCGGCACATAATCGATTGCAATAGTGTATGAATAAGACGAAACAATTTTTCCTTTTTCTCGGCAAATTTCATTATCCTTCTGTACTTTATCCAATCCTTTTATCCATTTTCCTCCTTTGTGCGTTAAATCCCGCAGTTATCTATATTAATCTTGATAACGGCTGTAAGATTAGATATTATTAATGTAATCTTAATATTTCTGGCATTCCCATGGGCATCAAAATCGAAAGAAATTTTTCGCGATTTGACGTTTAAGCGCTGCGAAGTTTTATCTCACCCAGAATAGCTTTCACATACCGATACGTGACGATCCCGTTTTTTTCTCGGCGACTGCGGGGATTACACGAACAGCTTTATAACTCCGGTCATAATATATCACCGGCAACTTCTCCGTTGGCAGTATTAATCGGCCATGAATATAATATCTAGCAGCGTCGATTTTCCCGCGCGATCACGCAATGCGGCTGTTTTTTTTTTTTCTTACTTTTTTATTGTTTTTCACCGATGGAACGTGAAATCCAACTGGTCTCAGGAAAAAGGAAATACGTGAATTTAACGTTAATAACTTTCTCGCAGCCGGAATGGCCTTTCCGTTAAATTGAATTAAAGTCAGCCACCTGAGCACTCAAACTTTGCGATCCACGTCAACGGACATCGGATGCGCGAGATTCTGATCCTTAAATCCTTGTACCGGATCATGGAAGCCATCTTGCCGTGAATTTCTCTTGCGATAGTTAGGAGAGTTGCAATCGTAACGGGTATGCTGTTATACAAAATCGATTATAAGGATTAAATGTCTCCGAGTATGATATAATTGTAATATTTGAAAATTTTCCAACTGGTCACCATAATGAGAAATTCAAAATTTAAACATCGATTTCTCTTAAGAATTTTATCAATAGCCATTGAATAATCGCATTTCGCATTTTGACACGGTCTATTATGTAATCATTATATGTATATGTATGCGTATTTGTGATTTCTATATAATTAATAACCTTAATAAATTTGGCTGAATTAAATGCATTGAATTAACGCGCAAATTATGTGCATTTCTGTTTTTAATGAGAAATAATATCGATTTAAAACTTCACCCTTTACACATTTGTTGTGACTCTCTTCAAATATCATAAAACAACACAGTTCGATGCAATAAAATTATGTACGACAGCACTCGTTTGATTATGTCATTGATATACTCAAATTATTAATATATTATTTGCGTGAGTTATTTTGTAGTTATACGTATGTTTATTTATATTAATCAAAATTTATATTGATTGCAATCGGACGTATTGTACAATATGTTATTTCCCTTTGAAGAAATAATTCTATTTTTACTATAATATTATATGGAAAAGATGATTTTGTATAAGTCGGCTAATAAGTTGATAAAAACAATAAATTGTGATCAGTAAGTTTTTTCAAAGATACGATATCTTCTGCGATAAAAAAACAAGGAACGAAGACAATACGATTCAAAACAGAGATATGGATTTAACTCGTAAAAGCTTCTATGTGTACAGTTAATTTGTAATAAATTTTTAATGATAATGTTTCTCAAATCTTTTATTCGTGTCCAAAACAAGAATGAATAAGATTTATTGCTTAAATTTGAGCCTAAGGAATTCGGATTATATTTACGACATTATCTAAAATTTCCTATACAATAATCTCCATTTCGAAAATTTTATGTTCTGCATTCTTCTCTCTCTTTAAAGAAATTTTTTTTCTAAAAATTTTAAATAAGTGCTAGAAGAATCTTTACACAATCACATTGCTTAATACTTAATAATTTTTCGTCACTTTGATAATAAGAAGAAATTTTGGAAATATTCAAACTTATCTTCGAATTATTTTTTATACCCATAGATTTTACGGTGCAACCGTAGTTCATTGCGGCGCGACACCCTGGCTTCTTAGTATAGAGAAGATCGTGATAAACACATTGGATAAGGAGTCCGCCAACGGCAATAAGTAGTAGTATTGCTGATATAACTCTTTGGAACTTCTTTGTCCTCCCGAGAGACTCAGCCGGCGGGCTACAACATCCTTTACGATTATATTCCTAATGGTCTCGCCTTGCTTCCTTGCCACGCATCAATCTCATCGAAGGGAAGAGAAATGGCACAGGCCATCATTTTCCGAGGCGGATCGGAAAATAGTCGGGAGTTATCGTCGCGCGGATCTAATCTACTTATTTTACGACGGCGGTACAGACAGGATTGAGATAGAGCGACAGACGATCGTAACGATGCGGGCTGTTAAGGGCTTTAGTGCGCAAATTTGTCGAGGTTCCGGAATTGTGTGGTTGGTTCGCCGACGTGTAAGCAAGCCGCGTTCTATGACTAGGTGTCATCACGCAGTAGTAAGCGCATTGTTGACATGAAATCTATGAATATGCATAACCGAAATTCAATGCGTCTACCTCCGGTGAGTGTTTTGAATCCGTTCGGCTGAAATATGAGAAAAAAAATTCAGGTTCAACACGCATGATTGCTCTTTAGGAGATAAGGGAGAACTCTGGAAATATCTGTACGGCCTACATTTCGTATGCGTGTACGTGTGTACGTATATGTATATGAAACAAATGTAAAAAGTATTACGTGATATTTTTGAACGATCAAGAACCCTTCAACGCGATTTTGTCGTAAATTTTGTTTTCCTGGTAGATTAATGGCATGATATACATAGACATGATATATATACAGACATGATATATATTTCGACGGCGTGTGTGCTTCTGTTATGAAATTCTGTCCGTATAGCATTGTCTATGAAAAATAACTTGTGATATCTTCGAACATCCGATACATGCAGCATATCGCTGTTTATCAAGATTTCATCGTGGACTCTTGGTTTTCCTGATTTATGATATATTACAATGCGTGGATATGTGATCGATGCGTACATTCTGAGAAAAAAATACCTTTTTCTAAAAAATATATATATATATAATAAAATTCTATATTTTAGTAAATAAAATTCTATTATTTTAATCCGTGTGTAATCCTAAATTTTATTTCACTCACGTTTCGTAGGCGTGCGCTTAAATCATGGAATAAAAGAATCTGAAATATGAAACATGCAAAAAGTTTCGTATCCCGTAAATATTAATTATTATCTCGTCAGATTGTATTTGCTTTTAATTTCATTCGTGTCAAGACTGAGTTATTTGACTTTCCATTGCCGCTTACAGAAATAAGCGCTACTCCTACTGCCTTGATATTTTTCCATTTTTTACATGGGCGGTGATGATGTACCATCAACAAAATGAAACCTGCTCTCCCGTAGACTAATTTTAACCAGCATGGCCATTTCCTACTCGCCCAAATGCAGTTGGCATCTCATATATTTAGTTAATTCAGTGCACGTACGGCACTTCACCGTAATTCAGAAAATAATGCAAAGGGTGAAATGAGCGTAACCCGACCTCGTCTCTGCGCAATTTGAAAAATTAATTGCGTAAAGAGGGGAGCTCGCACAGGGAAACACCCGATACGTAGCCCGCGTGCGAATTCACCCTCGATAGTCCGCAATGCGGAATTTCTGGTTCGAACGTGCACGCGAAGCACGAAAGGAATACGAACGGAGTTCTTTCGAAAACTTACAAGACTATTTCGGAACCGCGTTAACTTTTATTCCACTGTCGTAAAGGTGTCAATTCTCGAACAGGGCAATTCGAAAATACAAGACACCATTGAAATTTTTATGCTGTATGAGCGCAATTTTATCCATCTCTTATCCATAACGAGCAGTATACATGAATTTCCTCTTAGTAAGTCGAGTAAAGTAATTAATTTTTTTATAATCTTATGAATTGGTCAACTTTAGCTTGAGGTCTTTAATTTTTAGGAACCGATAACGATACAAATTTTTATGAAGGCGGTACAATCTTGTCAAATATTTGTTAAAATAAAACTAATTTTACGTATTACTATATCACTAACGATTTATCTCTTTTTTGTTACAGGTAAGTGGTGATTTTATGACTAAGGCTATCAACTTCGTTTAAGCATTTATCAGGTAACAGTATCTCATACGCAATTTATTGAATTCCACTTCGTGTTTATGCACAAAACATGATATGTAGAAAAATCAATCCTTTATATGCAAACGGTTAATTGAATTTTATAAAATGATGGGCTTGCGAAGTTTATAATACATAGCAGCGTAAAAAATGTATTATATTTTTGCATGTGCATGAAAATTTATAAACAGTAAATCCACGTTCGATATATTCATACAACATGATTAATTCATTTATGTTTTTAAATTATAATATAAAATTTTAAATCGCGTCATTGTGTACGATGATTTTTTTTTTTTTAATATACGAATATCAATGACAGAATATATAGAGAAATTTATATCAGTATTTAATCTTATAATCCGCGAGAGCAAAATTTAAACTGATTAGTCATTATTATTCAGCTGAAAAATTTATCTTCATTTTGTTAGCCAGGTTTAATTTGACGTCATTTGGAACAAGTTCGCCACGTTATGATTACGGATTTCATTTCGGCAAAAACGTCGGGATAAGCCTCATATCCGTTGCATGCTCCATTTGCACGAAGCTTCCAGCACGCTCGGTCGATTGCCTTGTTGATGAATATTCTTCGGGTATCTGTATCGCAGGCATTAATGACCAGCTCATTTGTTACATTTGATTTCTCTTCGAAAATTTATGAAGATTCTTTTTCCCTGTGTCAGTTTTTCCCGTGTCTGCAGATTTTATCGCGACCATTTGGTATATTGGCAGATTTTGACAAACGATTAATTAACAGCAACAAAATAAAACATTCGTCGGCCTTTATTTTCCTTCGATTGTGTGGATTAATTGTCGGAATCGAATGAATATACGGCACATTTTGTTTTTATGTGTTATTATTTATCAAAAATCTTGATGTATTCGTAACGATATATATTGCTCATATAACAGTAGTAAATTAATTGCATAATGTAATTCCGTTTAAAATTTTAAGCAAATTAATTAATTAATTTGGCCAATTTTATCTGGTATTAATGCAGAAATCTATTAATTTGATGATTTGAAAATTGATTTGAATTAAAGAAAAAGTTGAGAATTATAATTCCAGGAAACAAATTTTTAATTTTTTATATTTTAAATATCATATGTACCATATTTTAAGTACTACATGTATGAAAATATAATTTTATAATTTCTTTATTTAAATATATTTAATAATAATATGTAAGTAGTGCTATATATTAATATAAACTTATGCGATATCGCATAAGTTATAATCATAATCTTTGCAATATTTCTCATACAAAATTTTAATAGGATCTGTAATTCATAGTCACGTATATCATATACATATATCTAATACATTATATCTCGGAATATGAAATAAGCTAATAATGAAAAATTAATTAGATGTTTATCATTAATCGATTATCATTAAAATTTATCATTAAAATCGGTAATCCTTTGTACAAGTTAGTAATTTTAATTTGAACGACATAATTTTCGTAAAAGTATCTGTGAAAATTAAATACAATTAGAACAGTTTTTTCTTCAATTAATTAAATTCTTTTAACTATTAATAATTACAAAGGAAGTATTTTGGATTTTTTTGAGAGAGATAAATTACTCTATGTTAATAATACGAAACTTCAGTATAACTATAACGATATTATATAGTTGAGCTAGATTTTAGAAAGATTACTTAAAGTGCTGTATACAATGAAAAATAAAATAGAGTAAAGACATTAGATTTTTATTTCTTGCGGACAAACATAAAGAAAATTTACGAACTAAAGATTCAACTATAGTACAATATTGCACATGCCTGTAATTTGCATCGAAATGGTCTTCTGAAAGGCGAAATTCTCATTAAGCATCTTCATTACAAGCATATTACACAAGGAGGCATTACGCGATCTTTTCACTTGCTACTTTATTATAGCGAGCAATCTTAGCGAGACTGACAATAAGCCCGTTATATAACTAGGTTTGCTTAGCCTACTTAGATTTTCAATGAACTCTTGTTGTTCCAATTTTTCGCCTTGCCGAAGTTTCTCATTTGTTGTCGTCCTGAAATTACTTAAAGTCTGCCAAAGCTTTTTAAGATATTTCAGAACAATGTTCAACTTTAATCAAATTTCTAGTATCTTATCCTCTTTTGTCTAGTAGGGTTAATTAAAAGTTCATAAATTTAATGGACGAATCGTCTGAGATAAAAATTAAAAAAATTATTTATCTAACAAAATGCTAAATGTTAATTATATAATATTATATATATTTATTTATATAATTGAAGAAGAAATACTAAAACGCTATAACGTGAGATTAGATTATTTTAATTTATTTTCTCAATTTATTTAAAAATATTTTGTTACTTGAATATGTTTTAATAAAAAATACAATAATTTAATTTTGAAGTTATATTTTTCTTAATTTTTATAATTTGACATAAATAAAAGTATTTTAATATGTGGAAATCATTAGATCTCAAATAATCTTTTCTATATTTTAAGCTTAATATAAGTAATATAATCCTAAGTTTTTCCTTATTGAAAGCAATCGTATTTCCTGAGAAAAGATGAAAATTTTTTGTTAAGAAGCTCGAAGTAGATGCTTCCATTACTTTTATTTGTCCACTTTCGTGAAGTAGGATGAGAAAATCGATAGTGAAATATAGGCCATCTCATTGCAGCTAGAAAATAATAATAGGTTGCTGTTAAGAAAATGATATTGATTTGTCGTTCATCGACGATAGAGAGGAAGATAAGACACTAACCTTTTCGAGAAACGTGAAAAGCGAATTTCTGAAAGAGTTCTAGCATTTTTATCTTACCGTTATTTTATGTTTTACGATTCTATCATTTTCATATCTCGTTATATCTTATGATCTAATACGCGCGAGAGAGAATGCCAATTTTTGGGGGTTGGATACATTATTTCTTCATAAATTTACAAAGATTTTCTATAACTGCGTTAATATATGAGCGTTAATATATGACCGCATTCAGCCACCGTGGTGGCTTTTTGTTTTCAAAAAATAAGGGTATGCAGTTGGAAGCGATAAATTTCGCTTTCAGCAGACCGCTCCTTGACCCTTTCCGCAATCTCAGCGACTTCCGTAAATTCTCTGCTTTGAAGAGCATTCTCAAGTACACCGAAAATATGACACGGTGCTATAAATGACGTTGCTCCTGTATCAAACTTTTCTGACAATAACGAAATCCTACACTTTCCTCAACATTTCATATATTTCATCTTTTATATTTAAAACAGTATACGCATTTTATTTAATTAAAAACTATACATCTGATATATGCTGCTAATTTGTTTCATAACATACAAATTACGTAAGCCAAAAGAAAAGAATAGAAAATCTTACATGAATAGCTTTTTAATGCAAAGTGTGACTAACTGATTAAATTTTTCTTTTCAAAAACTACTTCTCATTCGACCAGTCGTTCTTTATTGGAAACAAAACATTTCTACATCCTGCGAGGATAAAACTTTCCTGTATTGATGAAAAGCTATTTTGTTTTCGCGCAAAAGCGCGCATAGAATGTTTCTTTCCCTTTTTCGGATGGTTCGCGATATAATGGCGTCGGTACGAATCACTTTGTAGTTTCATGTATCTTCTCCGTCCATTTGATTGACGATCTGCCGCTTCTTGTCGTGGGACAAGAGTGACCGTCATCCGGTCGGCAGCGCACGATTTCCTGATCGTAGACGTGTCCGGGTACCCACGACCGTCGGCGAACCGGTTCGCAGGATTTATCGCGTCACATTAATTGGAATGAACGTGTCTGCACCACCTCGGCGTTCACGTGAAACACGAAAATCCTCTTGCGCCCCGCGGTGTGAATAACGACTTCGGATGCCAACACGTCTTCCACGCAGTATCGTACGACGTATAAACGACGCTTGCAGAAATGCGTGGAGCAAATCGCACGATTCTATGAAATGAACTTTCCTACAACGTTGTTGCATCCAACGTTTCTCGTATGCACTTTCTTAACACGTTGCGGTCTAACTTTGCTCTCTTTGCTCGCCGAGAACATCAAAAAGAGAGCACCTGTAATTTTTTCTTAAAACTACAAAAATCTTTTATTTAGGATAAATGAATATCTGTTGGTTACATTGGATTAATCATATTTGAAAATTATTTCCATCTTTTTACATTCAATTAAAATTAATGTTGTTTGTCATTCTAAAAATGCCTGAAGAGATGATACATATATAATTAAAATTATAATTATTATAAACTTATACAAATATATAATTATGTAATTTATATAATTTTAATTATAATTAAATTAAATTAAATCATAATTAAAAATTTATCAAAGGTGAATAACACATTTTTCTTGTAATTCATAAATTAAGGTACAATCTAACTTACGATCTAAGATTTAATACGTAGATATGCTACGGTCGCAACTTGAAAATTAAAAATTAAAACTTCTTTCTTTGTGATACTATAGTTTTAATATGCTCTTCGAACGTTCAACGAAGTCGACAAGGACGCTCTGCTTTTCCAAACTATCCAGAATCTCATCTAAAGATATCACGAGTGGCGTAGAGCTCGCCCTCAGTCTACTTAAGGTTCAATTTTCAAAGCTCCTGAGAGCTCCTGCACCATCCTCGCCGTCAGTCCATCTATGACCTTCATCCTTCGTCCTTCACGTCCTCCATTTTCAGTCCATCAGATTACATTTTTATCCTGAGAAAGAAGATTTTATAGTGTTTTTTATCATTGCAGTTTCCAGTTAAAATTTGATTTTAATATTTCATATCATATTTTATGTATATAATATTATGTATACCTGGATACATGTCATAAATTATCATTTTTGTATGTATAATAAAATATTGTTTACTTTATTGTAGCGTAATCTTAATCTAACTTTTATCGATGACTTCATATTTAAACATCTTAACGTTTGTGAAACGCGCTTTGTGACTCGTGACTGACTTGATAAATTCTAACTGTAATAAATTTCACGTCAGGAACATCTCTTCTTACATCGTGCATTCCTTCCTTGCGATTTTTCGGGAGCTAAATTGAAAGTTTCGTGAACCACGAAAGAGATCTAAAATACATTTTGGGTATGCCGCCGTAGTAAAGAATCTTGATGGTTTGCAATACAGTCACCGGTCTCTTCAGAGCCGCAACAACGGCACGTCCAAGATACACGGGCAGCGGTACCGCATTTTAAAGCCACATACCAACGACACCGTAGCTAAAAGCAATTTTGCCCGACGACACTCTTAGCATCGTACCCACGAAATATATTAGGCCGCTATATAGGTTGTCCGCCCACAACCGACGGTTGACGATTGCGTTACTCTATCGATATTCGATACGATGTAGAATCACCTGATGGAACCTGGTCTGGAAGGACGGACTCATGTATCCCTGACTGAAATACTTTGAACTCCATTCGTAGCCACCGTAATTCGCCACCTTGCGAGGCATGGCGATCATTTATATCGGGCGCAGTCCGCCCTCCAAAACCGCCCCTCCGATCCGCTCGTCAATCTTGTCTATCGTATATACAAATGCGATTAATCGTGGCAAGGACGGAAAACTACCAAGTTACACTGAATGGAGGAGATTACGGACTGCGGACTAAACATTCCAGAGACGCTCGAGCATGCTGCAACGTGCGGCGCAACGTCCGCGGGAGGCAATCGTTTCCAAGTTGCTTGGACGTTGGCCAACCCCGTCTCGTCCGCAGCCGCATATCTCCGCTCGCTGGCGAATAGAAGATGGCGACGCGCGATAGAGATAAAGAGATAGGAATGAGCCAAGTACGAATGCGGGGAGTTTTAACGGCGTGTTTGGATTGGGCCGAAATGGGCCGAAAGTAGGCAACTTTATTTATTACTTTGCACCTTGCGAAAGGCATTTCTGCGGGTAGCGTGCTCCAACGTGCTCTCCGGCTAAACGCAAACCGCAAAACTCCATTATAAGCGATCTTTTGACGCGTATCCTCGCTTTTCTTGCGAGGAGAGATTTGAAGGAACTCAAGAAGATTTCAAGAAGATTTTATATATTCTTCTCGTTTAGGTATTTTGTGTTTCTGAATCCTAGCTGATTCTTTGATGATTTGCGTCAATGTTTATTCTGATATATTTATTATAAATTTAATTATTATTTGAAATTATCACATTACTCACATCCGATTTTATACATTCTGTCTATGATAAGGTCGCAAATATCAAATTTCCCATCGAACTATTATACATTGAGTTCATTATTATGAGATCATATGTTCATATGTTCACTCTGTTCACTCTGTTCACTCTGTTCTCGAAATAACTGGAGCAATAAATTAAAATTGTTGACGTTAAAATTTAATACCAACTTCCATTTATTAGCTTACTAATGTATCTCTAAATTTATACCTAAAGATGTTATTTTTCTATACTTTTTTGCTTTTTACTCGCCACAATGTATGCTTCAAAATCAAGAGGGTACTTACAGAATGTTGGTACACATAACACGATCCATTAAAGCGTGACTCTCCTTTCTTATCCTATCTTCCCTTATCCTATCTTCCCTTATACTCAGCTTCTTATCTTACCTATTGTATCCCCAACGTTAGTCTCCGCTTTTCTTTGTCTAGGTGGCAAACAAGATTGCATTTTATGCTTGAGTTTCGTACGCTTTTCAGTTGAGGAGCTTACTTGCGTTCCCCGTTTATAGAAGTTTTGCAAACATCCCCTCAATTTCTACCATTGCACTGATGTTGCCATCGCGGCATATCGCAACATGCAAAGAATGAGAATTAGATTGGTAGTTGGCCAAATACTCAGACGTTTTGTTCCAAATGAATTTTGAGATATCGGTAAAAAAATCTCTTAAAGGAGTTTAAAATTTTATAATTTCGGTTCATCAGATTATAGAAAATATGCGAATATTTTATGATTATGTACAAAATATACCATTTCTATTATTTTCATTGTATATTGTCAAGACTATTAAATTAGAGAGTCGACATTAAGCTCTATGTATTTTTTTTCTACAATTTCCTAGTTATTAAATTAGTTTCCGATTAAAAGCCCAGATAAACGTTTATATTGCACGAGAATTCCATGATTCATACATAAGCTGTCGTATGTAAATATCAGCAATTTATCTTTTGTACCTTAAATTAGTTACATTTTGCAAAATTTGATTTCTACCATTTTCCTCAATAAACTTTTATTGAGAAATTTATCGAAAAATGATGCACACATTTAATATTACGTTTCGAGGTGTTATTATTGTTAATTGTCAATATCCATCTAACTTTATCGTTCTTTTATTTTCACTGTTAATTTTATTCTCTCTTTCTCTTTTGACTCTTTGTTGTTTACAACTATTGAAATTGTTTCAACTGGTCCAAAGTAATCCAATTTTCATACAATGGTACATCGTTTTCCTCATCTCAGACAAATATTCAATTTCAGGAATGTCCCATTACTGCTGATATAAGATAAAAAAGGACACTTTCTGGAATCCTAGAGATTTCGTAAATGATTGTCGCACGCGATCTATCTCTTTACTATTGTTTCTCTTTATGAGCTGACGTATCTTTCTTTTTGTGCCTGGTCTCAAACTATCAGTCATATAATAACAAACCTAAGCGCAATCACAGCCCTTGTGCTTTCTCTTTAGGATACAAATTACATCATAGCTCTTCTGAAAGCAAAATCCGACAAAACACTTGGAGTACCAAAGTCTCTAATCTTATCTCATAAACTGCATTATTAATTGTTTGTTCCTTTTGTTGCGTATTTGCTCGACATATTTTAGCGTGGTATACATTTTGATTTAATATATTTTAAGATACGAAATGCATTAACTAATTTAAGAAAGTATGGAGGGTTGAGGAAAATAATTGAGCCTGACAAATAATATTCTCGTAAAAGATGCGAAAGTATTTAACTTATTAAATTCCCTTGTTCAGGAACAAAATTTACTTCTATACTATTTAAACTGCAGCGATGTCTTTCTGTATGTCTACGAGTGTAACGAGTGGCATAGGCGAAGTATCAGTTATATAAACTTTCACAAGTTCAGGCGAAGTTGTCTCAAAACATTATAGAGACTTCACGATTATTAGAACTTTCGTGAAAGCCGTGGCTTTCCATGTTCTTGCTGTCCCATCAGCAAGTAATGCATGTCGATGCACTATACAAGCGCTCCAAGGTTCCTACAATTTCATGCTATGTAACTTCTTTAAGTTAACGTCGTGTATGTTGTTCTTAGTACCACAGTAGAAATATAAAGAAAACATTAACTTGTCAGAAAGAAAACGGATTTGTTACGGAATGAAAGGTAACAGATTAAGAAAGAGTATTTTATACTATTAAATGCACTTCTCTATCTATCAGTATTACATTATATTAATTCGCCGACAATAACGTAAGTTGTGGATAAATTTATTTTATTACATGAAAGTTAAATTTCCACACATTTATACTATCATGCTAAAATATTTTTTACTCTTTTATTTTAATGTTTTTTCTGATTTTTTTATTGGAAAATAAAAGAATTATATAAGTATTTTGCATAAACAAATTTAATATATCGCACTGCGTAAACAATACGATGGATATGGATAGAAACTTGAGATTGGTTCTAGCTAGTAAAGTTGTGATGAGCTCCGATGAGTCTATTAGGCATCGCCGATAATTGCTTCAATAATTTGAATGACGCGTCGGCTAACTTAGATAGGATTTTCTCCTTATTAGAATTTTGTAATAACAGTCAATTTGGATATAAATTTGACATTATTACGAAATTATCATGAATGCAGTAGTATTGTCATCTATAAATTATTAATCTATTTTAGTAATCGTTGACCTAGATGTTAAAATATTAAATATAAATGTCATATATAAAATTTTTTATATCGATTATTATATTTTATATTATATATTTGCAATATTATATATAAGTTCTCTGTGTAGGTGTACTGAAAGAATTTTTTAATTTTTTTAATACTGTCACACATAAACTATCTTCGTTATTAGATAAATCTGTCTTTAAATGTCCTGTAATATTGTGAATATTTAACATCTTCGCAATATGAAATGCTAGGTTTTCAAATTATATTAAATATCGTTGCGTGATTAATGTGAAATATCTTCTGACGAACTCAGGTAGCTTTGATGCTGCGTAAAACACAAATTTTCTGAATATGCGGAGCGCTTCGCAAACACATTACACGATCAAGCTCCGAAAATTTTTTTTACATTTTTATATAAATTCACAATGCGAAAGTAGAAAAGTTTTCATTAATTTTTTATTTATGGAAGCTTATATCTAGTCATCTATAAAAGTTGAATGGAACTAGAAGGAGTGCGCTATAGTGTGCGATATTATATAGACTTTGCACAGAATTAATACCAGTTATGTGGTAGATTCTTGTACGTACGACAAAAATTATCCAATTATTATCTAAGTAATCAACCGAGGTGACTTTAATCGGATTAACGGAGCGCCCTAAATTTCTCCGGAATTAGCCATTTGGCTCGAAATTATTGCCACGTACGGCCGTTTCAGCATTTTAGCGTAAATGTTACAACTGCAACTGGCGCCGCGCCATTGTAATACGGACGAACGGCCTACGTGATCGCGCGAGACCCGATGTTGCATCTACGTTTCGTGGTAGGAAACCACGTGTACGCCTGAATGCGCCGATGCCCACGAATAATGCAAATACTGAGTGAAAAATGCAGCAGTTCAGACGGCTTTAAGCGCGAGAAAAAGCCTTTTACATATCCTCCGTCGCGTCGTTTCCGGAGCAAAGCTCGCTTTAAATGTACATTCGAACGAAAATCTAGGAGAGCTGATAAATTTTATGGCTTACGAAAGTGCATTTCGCAAAATTTTCCGTCTATTTCTTCCCTTTAATCTCTACTTTTTGCATTTCGTGTTGTAATAAAGAGAAACACACCTGCCTCCCGCATATTGCACGTTTGGACAGGCATGATGGAGCACGTGTCTCGTACTTCCTCCTTACTTATCAAATGCTGCACGTGCACTTACCTATGCGAGCGAAATAGATTGTTCATGATTCAAATGGTTCTCACTTCCATTCAAATTGCAAACAAATTATAATAGATTGCGGATGATCAATTATTCACCCAACAAAACAGAGAAAGTGCACCGCAATAACGTGTAGTTACGGTTATTTTCTCAACCGTATAACTAAATTATTAACATGACGCTGGGTCAACGTATATTAATGAAAGATCATTTATAATTTTGAGAATAAACGCCACGGCACGAATTTAGAACGCATTGCGTCACAATTAAATATTTCACTATTTGCAACAACAATGGGACTCATTGCAATGTAACCATAACTTGTGCACATCTGTCTGTCTGATAGATTGACTTCGTTTATCATTTGACACGATTTGTGCGAGGGATTTCGAAATCGATATCGTTCACCTTTTCGCACATTCTTTCCATTCGACCTCATCGGTCACTCGATTTTTCACACCATTTCATTGATCCGTGCAATGTAACGTCGTTCATCTTCATTCTCCTGTGTGGCTTCCAATCGTTCTCCCCCTCTGCTTCGGAGAATTTTCTTCGTTTCCCGGCCTCTACTTACGCGTAATCTATCACTTACTATTCTCACCAAATTCGGCGTTTTCACTTTCTATACGATTGCTTTTTTTGCGGATAATGAGCTTAACTGAGTGCTTAATTATTAAGCAGATTAAGAAGATATCTTAATTTTTAAATTTTAAATAACAATTATAAAATTAATTAAAATTTTTTAATATTTTTGCGAAACGCACGATAAGATAGAGAAATAAATCATCTATAAAGCATCATATAACATATAAAAGTATTATATAAGAATCTTATTGATATTAAAAGATTAAAATTATCACTTAAAATTAGAATTATTAGTACTATAGGTGCATTTTAAAATTAAAAGTTAAATTATGATTATATTCTGTATGATTATATTCTGTATTCTTATATTCTCAAATATAAATAAATAAATATATTTAAAAATATTTAAAAATATTCACAGTTATAAAATTCCGTAGAAATTTCATGTTTTTTTTTTTTTTTTTTTTTAATATGTGACAGAATGCATTTTCGCTCACGGCAATTGTAATGTCCGTTTATATTTTTTTTATTTTTAATATGAAATGTTAACAATCATCGTTAGTTAATGCATACAGATTATATGCATTTACGAGACAACATGTTTATTTCGCATTCCGATTTGCTGATACATTCCGACGAACGAAAGCTGATCCTGCTACCGGCCAAATGATTCAAAATGCAGTCTGTGCTGACAGGACACGGAATCCAATCTTTAGCATAACGAAAACGTGACTGACTATGAGAACGGGAAGGCACGTTCTCACGAAAATTCGTGTCTCCATCGCAGAATCGCACCGTGCGAAAGATCCAATCTAGCGCGCTGTAAGCCGATTCCGCGTCTCCGATAAAGGTGACTCAATTCACTGGTCCAAACCTAAGCCTGACCCGTCGCTGACCCTGCACTACTGCCGCTAGAACAATCACAGAGTGGTACAACGAAAAGTCAGCCATCACGTGCCAATACCGACCTGCTATTTTCGTTACGGCACCTTGGTTGTCGAAAAATTCTTCGATTCCAAAAAGCGGTCGACGTCGAGATTCTATATTTGAAATGGGAAACGATTTTGTCAATTTTGACGAATGATTTTAAATCTGTATTATATTTGCACGAAGTCCGATACGACAGCGGCGTTATAATCTTTGATATATTATTAAAGAGAATTTTTCAACATTTTTCAACGTATTATTAAATAGAAAAATAATTTCTTTTCTTGTTTATCTCTTTGATTCAATATTCGCCGAGACTTTGCAACAATCGTGGTAAGACCGCGCGAGAAACATGCGAAAGCGAAATACGACAGAGAGAGTAATCGATTGGACGAATGTCCAAGTGGATTTATCGCACGTTATTTCTTATTTCCACATTACATTTTCTGCGTCTGTATGGAAGTGGAAACGTTTTGCGTAGTCGCTGATTTCTTGCTTTTTATCTTTCTCGGTCTTGTCTACTAGTTTTAAATTTACGAGATACGCTGACTGTAAAAGCAATGAAAAACTTCGTGAAAGAAAAGAAACCCGTCTTATATGACTCTTATTGTAGCGGTACGAACATCGGTCTGACATTCTCATTCGTTTAATTTTGCAGTCTGTAAAATTTTATATTAATATTTTATCTAGACATCGAAAGATTCGAAAATTAGTTTTACCTTTAGAATTGAAATGTTTCATATAGAAAAAAAATGAAGAAAAAAGTTAATGACGTTTATAAAAAATATGAGTACACTGTGGATTTATTTTTTTTTTTTTAATTGTATACACAATTATTATTTTTCTATCTATTAGTCACAGTGTTCAGCAAGAAATTTCAATGATACAGGAAATAAAAATATTATGTTTTTTACTGACATGTCATGTTATTTATGAGAAAGATACATATTTAAGCTAAATAAGTTAATAGCTATTACAAAAGGCTAGTATTAATTTTACGTAACTTAAGTCTGAACTATACATACAAGCGTGCAATCACCCTTTGATCTAAAGATGTTACAGACAATATCGTATACGACTTTATGATAGCGAAGAAGCTAAAAATATAATGGCGTAACTTAAGCTATAAGAAGATCGCGTTATACGGAGATAATCTATACACATGCAACATGTCGAAAAATAGAATGAAAGTTATAATCGTGTGCGTAGCATCTTGCTTTTGTAAGAGAAAATCTACTTTGCAATCAAAATATCTTTTAATACGAAGAAAACATTTTGTGACTTTAACATTTCTTTTTATGATTTATATTTATTTTAACAAGTGATTTATAGATGATGGATGAAAATTTGAGAAAATGTGTGAATGAAGTCAGTGAGATTATTTTTAACTATTGATATAATCTTCGTATGTTTTTTTTTTTAAATTACGTATTGTCTTCTTTCAAATAGATTCTTTTGTTTGTTTCTCTTGTATGAAATGCGAACAGTATTAATATTTATCAAAAACTACATTTGACCTATCTATCAGAAAAATAATATGCAATACACAGACAATCTTTCTCGCATAGAAATGATTGATCTCTATAGATTTGGGTGCAGCGAATCCCCATGAATCCGAGCTCAACACTGCGACATTCATATATCTATACATGTATACAAATAATAATGTAAAAATAGTATAAATAGTGCAGAAAATGTCGAGATAATAAAAGCAAATATATAACTGAAATATAAAGTTAACAAATTAAAGTCTGGACGTATAAATCTTAAAAAATTTTATTAAAATGGAAATACAAAGATTTAGGAAGACACAACCTTTTAAAAAGGATTGATGGAGATTTTTAATTAAAATTTATTTTTTGTCGAAAGATATTTTTTTTTTTCTTCGATGTATTATGGATAACGGTTTACGCTTGCTTGCATATATTTATGTGAGATATGATCCTCTTTAAATATATTTATCTCAACATCTTTGGTTTGTGTGATATTTGACGCAAACGATTCTTACTTTCCGATATATACGACTGTATTTCTATACACCTTCGCCGACAATCACTGCGATATTTCCGGCTAAAAGGTTCCACCGGGTACATCGAGCGAGCGGAAGAGAATCGCAGAAAGCGAATATACTGCACCAATAAAAGCGGGATAAAGTAACATTTCAAAGGAAGAACGGTCGGGTTAGCAGAGGCAGATTTCAGCACGCGTAGATATTATTATTGATTCATCTTTCTTCCGAAGAAATAAATCTCTTTCTCGGAAATTGTTACCGATAGTCTTCACCGATAGTCTTGTTTAACAATGTTCGCTCTCCTTTGTATCCGTAACTCCGTGTTCGCCGAATACTGTCAGATACCGCCAGATGCAGATATTTCTCCGTAATGAACAGTATGTATAAAGCGAAGCATGGAAAGCTCTTGCGTTTATTTCCCACGTAAATTTGTTTCGTAAATTTCAAATTTGCCTTAGTAATTATTATAGACTTTATTTAAAAGTAAATCTTTTGCTTACAATTACGTTACACTTATCATTATTATAATTGCAGTCTTTTGTTAGTGTTAAGTTGATTAAAGAATTAATCAATTGGCAATCTGATATTGATCATAATCTAATGATTGAAGTCACTTATTTATATATCTAAATTTGTTTATATTTTATTGTTATAAATTTTATGAATGCTGTTCATAGCACGTAATCTTATGGGGGATATTGCATTTGGCATTCGTGTGTGGTCTGCGAAAATAAATAGTGGAAAAGAGATAAACCGTGATGGTCGGATGTGCACGAGGGAAATGGACTTTTTCATAGCAAATAAGCTCGAACTTACGGGATTGGCTCACCGGAGTTTATCCGAAACGCTCCTTGGCTATTACACTTCCGGATTACAGAGCCGGTCACGTTATGAAGCTTTCGCGGCAAGTAGATCGAAATCCGCCGCATTCTGCGGTGTCGTCGGCAAGATTTGTTTACAGCCAGGAATTCATACAATTCTGCGTATTTCCAGGGCGATTAAATTTTAATGGCTTCCAGTAGATTGTAATTCTCAGTGTAATTAATTTGAGCACGTTGGTCAGTCAAGGAATGTAATGGATTAAATTGAACGATACAGTCCTCTGTATCATTTACTTAATTATTATTTACAATGAAAGAGATATTTTTATTTTTTATTTTACGTCACTACATGTCAAAATCTCAAACATTTTGATTTGTTACCTTATATAAGATTTATTTCAATCATAATGGAAATTTTTTTAAATAACAAATCTCTTTAAATAGCAAATAAAATCGATGGCTTTTTATGAATATAGAATATTAGGAATGTAAATGAAATATTACTTTTTATTAATTTGAAATAGATTTTAATACAATTTTTTAAATAAAATATTTCAATATTTAATTATTTTGTAAAATATTTTAATCTTTAGAAACTGAAAATTTGATTAAAAGTTAACATGCTATGAAATTTTTCATTTTTATCATGAATATATTGATTAATTCAGAATAATAATAAAAAAAATAAAATAATGGCGGTTCTCCTACGACAGCTTATCGATATTTATCACGAGCTTGATTAATATACATCAGTCTATTAATTATATTCTTCATAAATGAATGGCTGTCTAATAAATTACATGAATTTAATCCGTCATTACATCGGATTGCAATAATCCCCGATAGAGAAACTACAGATGCTTGTAAATATCAATTTATTGCAAGCATGTCAATAAACCCGCAAAATTTGCCAGTACTGTAATAATATGATGAATTGTGACCCTGCGTGGACGGATTTCCAATGGCTGATTGGCTCAGAGTATTCGCCTAGAAATAGTCCCTTTCAATGCGGCTTGTAGTTGAACGTAAGTAATGCAGTTCGTTCGAAAATGCAGAAATGCATCACTATTTCTTGAATAACGAGGCATCGATTTGTAACCCACGGTTGAGCCTGATAGGACAGAAAATAGATTTAGTCGTGCGCATTGCGGTCGTTATCTCTTCCATGCGTATCAGTAAATCTTTCGCAGTAAAATCGGCGATTCTCCGTCTATCAGAGAGTTTCGAAGTGCTTTGCTCACATCGTTGGCCCGCTCACGTAGATTGCACGCGTGCATCCAGGTGTATACGATGTGTATACGTGCTCAAACCATCGTCAAGTAAAGTGCGTACGTGCGTCTGCATACGTTTAAACGTACCCCCATTTCACCCCTCGTGTTTACGCACAAGTTGTAGTTGCTGCAAACAGCTGCACGATAAACAAATATATCATCAGGGCATGTTTGAATTAAAATTGCTCAATATAAAATATTTCTGTTCATAATTGTTACGATTTGTTAAGGTACATAGGTAACTTAGAGTTATTGTCTAGAAATACTAGATAATGTTATGAAGGGATAAATTATTTTTTTCTATTATAATTAATGAATTACGAAATGCAAAGGGATTTAATTCACTTTGCTTAATAAAAATTCTTGATGTATATAATAGAGAAGTTTAAAGAAGCAATTTTTTTAACTTTACTTATATATAAATACATATTTTAATAACGTAATTCTTTATAATTTTATACTCAGAGTGAACGTTAAATAAGTGTGCGTATTTTAAACACGAACAATCAGTTTTAATAGTTTTATTAAGTTTTTACTTTGTTTGCTGTAGTGACTAAAATGTCTCCGTTTTAATCTCACATATGCGTACTGTCACGAGAAAATCCAACTAAACTTCCTTTCTCTTATTTACATCCTCCGTTTGCAGTGATATTTTACTGTCTCTAATATAGCATTCCATGCGGGATTCTCTTTCCAATATATCTTTGTCTTCCATGCTTGAAGTAGAAAGAAATGATGAGTGGAATTAAGATAATATCGCCTAAAAAGTTAAGCGAAAGCGTTTAATGAGATGCCGACTTGCATAACGTATGAAATTGATTTAAGTACCCAATAAGCCTTGACTTAAACGTTCTTATAATCCTACAGTTAAACTTTATTCCGACAAAGTTGCTGAACGTCCTAGATTTTCCAGAATTACTTTGCTTCCTGACGTCTGGTCATGTAACCTGATTTTAATCGCATTTTGTCTTAATTTATCACATTATGACGTTGAAAGAGTTAGAAATGAAATTATATTTTGTCTGCCTTCTGTACTCGAACGGAATATTTTAGAACGTTTGAAAATCCATTAACGGCGAAGATACGTTCCTTTTTATTGCACAAGTATCGCGACAATACATTTTGATGCACACGTGCTTTTAAAAACATTGTCACTTTATTTTCATTAATGCATCAGTTCATAATTATGATGTAATTACACACACTTTTTCTCCTTTATTATTATCGAGCTAAAATGCCATTATTCAGCATTCTATAATAACCACGAGCTTGCAGCTGTTCGTATGTCGATCTCTAAAACTTGTCTTCTCGTTTTATCTATCAAATTAATAAAACTAGTTACGCGAAATGTATGTGTATGTGAATGTCGTTATTACATCTTATAATCACATGAAGTTAATCATTGCGTAACCAAATTTTTCGCTTCAAAATAGTTCTAAATTAATGTGTGTGTGTGTGTGTGTGTGTGTGTTTTAATGGAAATTATTTCTTATCAATTACAAACTTCGTAGATATATATAAAGAATCAACTTCACAATTACATTGGGTGTTACTTTTTATACACAGGCAATTTAGTCAATTACAAAATATTCAAATTTACAGAAATTGCAAACAAGTAGAAATTACTAGTTAATCCATGCTTTCTACATAATATTAAAATTTATAAAAATGGTTTGTAGAAAGCATGGATTAACTAGTAATTTTTAATTGCTGTTTGTAATTATATTACATGAGATGGAATGTAATCGTGCGTGCCCGAATAACTTGGTCGTCCACGGGAGATTACTGTAAAGTTTAACAGTATAGCTTTTCAAACTATGGCACGTTAATATAATTGCATACGGAAGATCGTAAGTAGATTCACTACAGCCATTAGCACGCAATTTGCGGCCGATTTGTCTAACGAAAGCAATTACTCTTCAAGTTTATCTGAGTTTGCCTCCTCCTCTCTCACTAATGCCACCATCCGCATTCGTGAAAGCTTTAGAAAGTTATAGTCTCGGACACTTGGAAGCGATGAGAAATCAATTTTCTAGGCTGCGAAGCGACAACTTCTCTCCATCTTCTCTTTCTCATATAACGAATTCTATCTGCGTGCCCATCGATCCCCGAATGCTTCTTATAGTCCAGCATCGACAAAATGAACGTCGAAAGATGTTGCTCGACTTAAAAAACGCGATTAATAGAAAATCTCAACTACTGTTTATTACACATTTTAAAATAAAATTTTAAACTATTATTGTTTTAATATTAAATAGTAATGTATATAACAACATTAATTAATATTAATATAATATATAAATTATATATAAAGATTAATTAGAATAAATATAGATAAAGATTTTAGAACTGGAAAAAGTAATTAAAATTGGAACAAATAATGAGTCAAATCATATATTATACTAAAATTAATAAATTTGATAATAAAATTATGGTTTTTCAAATGTAATTGAACTTTGTTTTCTAGTTTTGATCTTGATTGCTATTTTAAAGATGTATCAGAAATAAAACTGATCAATTTAAATACTCTTCAATTTTCTTTTAATTAAGAAAATTATAGCATAGCAATCTTTTTATACATTGAAGTTACTAATAATTATTATTAAGTAGTTTTGAATGTTTATGAAAACAATTAAATTAATATCTTTCATTAAATGTTTTATCAGAACTGAGAATGATCTCAGTTTCAATGATGAAACATATATATTCCGTTTTAACTACAAATATTAAAAGATTCTAGGAAAATAATACATCGATTTTTAATATTTTACGTTTTATTATTTCAAAAATAACGAATATCTTTATAAAATATTGGAAAATATAGATAGTTATTTTAATAAAGTAAATTTCTTCTTCTTGTAGGAATTTCTACCTGCTGCTTTTTCTCAATGACCTTTTAACGACTTTAAGTAATTAAAGCCGATTGCTCTTATTTCCCAAGTGGCATAGAGATAATTTTAAACCGATATTTCCTAGAAGTATAGGATAAAACAAAGAATCTTTCTGTCTAGTACAATATTCTTCCAACTTTATATTGTGAATTTGTAACCAGATTTTGCTATTAAAGGGTAATGTAAAATAAATTACGCAATATCGAGGATAAGCTTTTGTGCAACAAATTGTCACATCATTTGTATCACACCATTACTATATTTTGATTTCAAATATCTCACTTTCAAAATAGTAGAATTTCAACAATTATAAATTCATCCCTCGCTTTGAACGTTCGTTAAATGAGGATTTTGGAATTATTGTAGCGTACAATTGTAAAAGCGCAAAGCGCACTGCTCCGATGCAGTCGTTGGTTTACAGATGGCTTATAAATCTGTACCATAACCATAGGATAACCATAATACATTCTTTTACCCATTGAATCCGAGCTTTTTGAACGAATATAACGAAATTACTTTATCTGTCTACATCTAGTTATCTTAAATTTGATAAAAAAAATATTCGATAACTAAATCATAAAAGTTTATTACTATCTACAAAAATATGACTAAACAAGGCTTTGAAAAAATCCAAAAGGTACCTCAAAATGATGTATTCCGAACGATGCATGTCATACAGAGTCCATGAATTGTTCAAGAAAATTGGTACGCCGCGTTCTCCATGGAAATAAAAATCTAGAACTTTAATTAAAAAGAACGAATAAACCGCCAGTGACTAGCATTCCATACGTGCACAGAATTGAATATGATACGAGAATTTAAAGAAAGGAAAAAAAAATTAATCTTAAATTCTTTTATAGGTGTGATCTTTTTACATAAATGAAATAATTACATGCTCAAAGAAATATGAGTGAAAGAAATATGAGTGAAAAAAAAGATTATTTATCGATATTTATTATTTACCAGTGACGATAGAATTTAATAAAAGTTAAAAGATAAAAGTGAGTTTCGAAATCGAATGACCAGCTTGCAGCTTACGGGAAAAAAACTGGTCCATGACGTGAACGTATCAACGTAATAGTGCTATTAAATTTAAGCAGATTATCGCAGCGATCAAATATGTTTTTGGAAGAGTGAGTGGCATCGGGTTGACCGCGAATTTCCACAATGTCGGATCGCATGAAAATCGAGAGTATACATTCAAAATCGCGATATAAATTGACGCATACAAGAAGAGACTGCGGCCAAAGTTGAGATAGTAAAGCCTGCAGAAATTTTCGAGAACACGAGACGCTTCGCTGCGCGCTTTCTGGCATGAAGCCGACCGTCTTTACCGCAACAAGATCGCAAATGCGCTGTCGGTGCTTTTAACGGATTAACCCTCATGTCTTCTTTGTCCTCAATCGCGGATGTGACATTTTCTCCGTTTATAATGTAAATATATTATTTGTGTATTTAAATGATATTCCATGATTTATTTGAAGCCATTTAAATTATTCAATCTTTAATGTACAATGTAACTAATGGAGAAAAGTAAATTATTTTTATTTTGATAAATTATTTTTGTAAAAGAAAAACTGTTAATATTGTTATATTTTAGGAGTGGTTTATAAACAATTTTATATATATATATATATATATATATATATAATTGTTTATAAATCACTCCTAAAATATATATAATACATAAATATCATACCTAAAATATATATATATATATATATATATATACATACATATATATATTTATATATATATATATATATAAAGATATATGTATATACAAAGCTTATAAATTATATGCTAGTACAAAGCATAACATACAAAAATCAACTTTTCCAATATTTTTACCTACGATTAATTTAGATATTTAGTTTATTTAAACATTCATAACATTGATATCATAAATCCATTTATTTTATAACTTTTGCCGTGATTTCAATTTGGAGATAGAACTTTGGTATACGCGAATATTTGGTTACAATATAAATAATGTAGATTAAAATAGTCATAGGATGAAATGTAACACTATCAACCTATGAAAACACTTCACACTTGTGTCAATTCAATATGTTGTTTCTAACGATTATTGTAACGTACTGTATAATATTTGATGTGAAACTCTATTTCAGTAACAAAAATTTAATACATTCCGTGTATACGATAGAAATCAGAAATCATGCTTTCTCGATTACATTTTTGTAATGTCAATTTTGCAAGTGGAACATAGAGGAAATATAAAGGTTATGTAAAAAAATCTTTTGAGGTTTTCGACAGACAATTTCGTGTATCTCCATTAATTTTATGTTAGCTGCTATTGCGTCGAAAAGTACACTGCAAAAAAGATGTAGTGGGTGGAAAAAGATTGATAATTGCCATGTATATGGATTTACTACACCTGCTTCGTTATTCCATATATAAAATTTTCATTTTGCTTGGTTATGCATCTTTCCTCGCTCGTGTTCATAGATATAGTAGTTCTAAACTTGTTTGCTAGTTATGAACTAGAGGAATGATTTACGTGTTATATTCTGCTGTAAACAAAGGTTTTCAGGCATACAATGCAATTAATGTCATAATGCAGAAATGTACATATATATATATATATATATATATACATGTATATTATTCGAGATAGAGTTTCTTGATCATGAAAAATATGCATTTTTGAAATACGAAATGCTCGCAAACTTGACCCCCTCCGATCATGAAAGCCTAAGCAAATAGTAATACCTAGCAAATAGTAATAGTTTCTGCACAGATAAATTGGAAAGACTAACCACTGTAAACATTTAAACGTTTAACGCTTGCTCTCGACTCAAAAATCCTAGTAGAAAAGCGATGAGAGATTGAAATTGTATTTCTGGGAACAATGGAAAATTTTATCAAGTGCTCTTTTGTGCCCGTGCAAGAATCGTTTGATCGTCATTTATTCGTGACACATACTTGTTAACACGCTCGGATATTACTGATTGTTCGAGAAGACCGGTAGTATTCACGTGGAATTTATAAATGGGCCGATATATTATTATTAAAAAAATATATATTATTGGTAACATAATTGAATTAATATCGCTTAGTTTAACTCAAATTTTGTTTTTAAAATAGAATATATAATTCCGATTATTAATCAATAACTGAATTGGAGCAACATTGTTTGGCCATTACTATACCAGCTTGGCCATTACTATATCAGCTACTACTGCCAACGCTGAACTCGTTTAACAGCATCGGCAATTTCTCCGGGGTATTGGGAAAAAGAAGTATCAGCACAAGAGACCGTACATATGGTGGAGGATGGCTGGTCTCTAGATACATTTGTGAATATTTAGAGAGGGCTATGTCCCAGAACGATAGAAATCACATCTTTATAGCAACACTATGGAAGTCTCCCTTTGAACACGCGCCGGTTGACCTATTTCATTGTAATACAATTCCAAATGCGATATGAATTTATTTGATATCTGTTTAAGGTCTTTGAAATCGATCGACCAATTACGAATTTTGTCGCATATCGATTTCAAAGACTTTAAACAGATTTTTCGCATTTGGAATTGTATTGCAATGAAATAGGTCAACCGGCGCGTGTTCAAAGGGAGACTTTCATAGTGTTGCTATAGAGATATGTGATTTTTGTAATGTTCCGCTGAACTAATTGCAATACTTTCCGAAGGCATTTGTTTTTCATTTTTCGCAAAAGAGATTGCAAAAATACAAATGTAATTCTACAAATGTAATTATTTAAGCTTGATAATATGATAAAAATGTGTTATTTGTTTCCTAAAATTGAAAAATCATGCAAAAATATTGTTAATTTAAATTTCATGTTTTTATTACATCGACATTACTGATAACTTTTCTTTCGACAAATTTTAATTAAAGACTGTCTTAAATTATATATAATATTGCAACGTGCTGACTTCGATAAACTTCATCGATTTATGTCAACTGATTAAGTTATTGTTCTTTAAAGTGTAATTTTTCGTTTGCCTTTTACAAAGAAATGACTTTCTATTCTGCCGCTTGGGAATTGTATATATCTACGTTTTATCTAGTCATGGGTATAAACATTGCAAAAATGTGAGTTCAAGTAACTAACCATTTCGAAAGCTAACACTAGATTCTCTAATGGACTGTTACAACATAGTCACGAGTTCGAAATCATATTTTCAGCAACATAAATCTGGTTTTGCAGAAAGTTGAGTCCGCGCGTAACTCACGAAAACTTTTTCACTTATCGAATTTTGCTGACGATTTACCGAGAGTTTAACGCGGCATTAAACATCCAAACAACCAACTAACTGTTCCAACAGTTTCTCGTATTTCTGCGATTAAAAGACTTCCGTCTGGATCGGGAGCATATATTCTAAGCAACGGGAGAATAATAAAAAATTTTTGTTTATTCTGAATTTTGATAGTACATCGCTTCATTACTAATTTAACAAGATTTTTTTTATGTTAAATTTCTTAAATTATTGCTTCGTATACGCTATTAAGCTGTTCTGTTTAATTAACAAGCGCTCTATTCACATAGGAGATTTGTATAGCAATGCAATTATTGACGTATGGTAATCACGTGCAGAATTACATACCTAGCTATTCTAGGTTTCCGTAAACTATAGATTGTTATCATGAACTCGTCATGTGAGTCATATTTAATGAATTAAATATTCTCAAATTGATGAAGGGTATAAGCTATCAAAATAAATGTAAATATGAATTAATGTTGTAGCAGAATGAAGATCGTTATTCCCAATTTTAAAAAATATTTTTTAATTAATTAAACTTTTTTTTTCATTTTTGATTAATTTAATTTTTAAAACCAATAAATGTCAAATTGTGTCGATATAATGTATCTGAGTCTCCTCGTCTAATTTCATTTATCGGACATTGAATTATATTTCATAATATGTTTTAAGATGTCAAATCTAAATTGCTCAAAGATCATATTTAACAATATATATCAATTATATATTTCTTTCACTTCACTCATCTGTTTCTTGACGCGCTATAAAATTTGCGAATGCAAATCGAACATCTCTGCGGAAGAACAATTGACGACATGTTAGAAGCCAGGCGTCCAAGAACTTTGTTGAGTTAGAGGTTTCAGAGATTTGTTAGCAACTCGACATCATGAAGTTACAAGAAATAGGCACTCTGTCTTCGTAGTGTCGTGTAACTAGGTGATACCGGTTACGCTGAAAATCGCTCGCACGCTCACGCCGGTATCGGAGATTAAACGGGGACGTAGGAGAATGGCGGCCGCATGATTAATTTCAGGATATAATCTTAAAGGAAGCGACACATTTGCGCGGAAGTGTTGTGCCAACGCTATACAAGTTGTATGTGTCGTCGGGCGACACATTTGTCAGAGTAGTGTCCGTTGTCCGACCGTAATTGATCTCGACTACATAGAAATGGCATATATCCAACAACGTCGTGATGGACACTTGCCGACTCAGATTTCCGAACTGGAGTCAACTGAATGACAGACTATTTTTTAACGAAACTTACTGGAATCTCTCTCTGCTAAAATGAAAAGTGATTTTCTTATCCTCATCAATCAATGTTTTTATATTTAACTTCTTGATAATTAGAGTTCACAACTTTAACTGTTATTTTTAGTTGCTGAATGTCCATATTTTTTGCAAAGCATAATTATGCGTAAAAAGAGTATAGGTTTATTATTCCTCCTGTGCATATTATTATTGTTTTCTTTTTGTTAAAAACGGTAAAACACGCAAGGTGTTACCTGCAATTTTGGTTTTACACTTACGTAAGCGAATTACGGGTTTTTATTTCCTCCCTGTTTCTCTCGTCAAGCGGTAACTGTGGCGCGCGAGAATAGCGTACTATTAAAAAAGGAAAACTGCGTTTATGAGAGAGAATATTTTTTTCAAATTTTTTTCAAAAGCTTCATAAGAACAGCTGTTTCGTCGACGAACAATTACCGAGCAGAGTGTGATAGAAAAACTATCGTATAATTAACCGTAGCACAGTAAATTTCCTACGTCATTACAAAAACGTGAACGCATTATATATACATTATATATACAAAGATACCTGCAAATTATTATAAAGTACAAAGTCTCATTTTTTCAAAATATATGTTGATGTTTAAGTCTATATATTCAATATTTTAGATTATAAGAACAGCCAATATCTAAATTAAAATTTTTATAAGTTGCAAAATATAAATTAAATGTGGATAATATACATACATATTAATTAATTAATTCCACTTTAATTAATCAGGATCAATCGAGAGACAATTGCAACCAGCTGCCATTGACAGTTTGTCAATGAACGGCTAAGATGTATGCCTCTGTTCATTTCAAGTTGAATTGGACATTACACAGATTGAAACCCATGAATAGAGATAGTCCACTGATATATCTTGTGTTAATAATTTTTAAAATATATTTGTATAAAGGCATTTAATTTACGTAAATGCCATCAAAACTATTCTTTAAAAGGTGTTTTTCATTACTTGATAATTTAATATAGAAAATATACTATTCAATTAGGTAATATTAACGAAATATTTAATATGTAATATCAATTTATGTTATTAATATACAAGTATATAAATATGATTATCATATTGATATTATACTTATACAAATTTTTTATTACGTAAAATTTAACGGGCTTGCAATTACATTTGCAAAAGAAATGACAGCACGAATAATTTTAGAATATAAAGAAAATATATAAAATATTGATGCATTGTATCAATTCTGCGTGCCACAAATGTACGAAATGTTTTATAAAAAATAATTGACGCATATGTTAGAGAGTATGATTCCTTGACAGAGCAAGTGATAGATTGCTCCAACGGGATACTTACTTAGATATATAACTACGATCATGCATTTTTAATCAAAGCAATGTGTACGAGCAGTAAATGTAGACAGAAAGAGAATGGCGATCTGTTTCACATTTTCACAACCACAGAAAGTGAATTGGAAATGAAACGATATTTTTTTATATCTACGTGCCAATCTCTCGTGATTTGATCTGATCACCTATCTTCTCTATGTTAAAATTGAAAATCGATAATTGGGAATTCCATCGTTAATTGCGTCAACGTAATGATATCAGAAATTTGAATTTTCATAATATTTATTTTATATAAATATTTGTAATTTGAGAAAATACTCCGGTTTTAATATTTCACCATTGTTAAGCTGTATTTTAAAATTTAATCGCGCGTATTTTTAACGATAAAATAATATACATGTAAAAATAACTTTCATGCTGGAATGCTAGAATTTTTTTAAAACATTAATGTTTAGATCGTACATAGTGTTGTCACAATAATGGAAATCATAAACAATATCCAGTATATGCGCAGTCATCAATTACAACTGAGAGTATTCTAGTTTCTGTGATGCGTTTAACAGTTTGTCCCCTATCGCCACGTGTTTTGTTACAAGCAATTAAGTGTCACAAATATAGCCGTCTATCAAGTTTGTACACATTCTGCGAAAACCTGAAGTCAACGCGACGGCCCCTGTAGATTGCATATCAGAATAACGCGCTTATGCACCCAGAAAGGTTAATTTAATTAGTCTGTGCGCGGCCAAGGCTGCAGCGATTGCCTTCCTAGCGAATGGATAGCTTCTCCCGTTGGAATTATCTGCTAAAAACTTTATTCTATCCCTTAGGTAATCAGCAGAATATGTAAATTTTGACGCAGCTCGATTATAACGAATTCACCCGAGCAACTAAGTTTGCGGACAGACTATTTCGCATTAAATGTTGCATTCTGGATCGATGTCAAGCGTATCAATTACAAACACACTTTGCAAAAAAAATCGAAGATTATATATAGTCTCTATTAATTTTAAAAAATTTTATTATGTTACATTAATCTTTGCGGCAACAAAATTATGGAAAATAATAATTTGACATAATTAGTAGTTGCTATTTATGTTGATTAGTATTTTTTATTTTATGATAAACGTAATTGCAGAATTTCATACACACTAATAGCTGAGTTTTTGTAATTTGCAATTAAAGAAATTAGATAAGAGAAAAAAGGAAAGTGAATTTGAAGATTTTTTTAGTGAGCTTAAGAACTGAAAAGAACTGAAAAAGTATAAAACAATATATAGTTTTCTTCCCAAAAAAAGAAAAAGATTACAAATCGATGAAGGATTGATATGTTTGACGAATACATAATTTTATTCCAGGGAAATCCCCGAGATACTCGCGCCATAAAAATATACTATGTTCATGCGCCATCACACGGCGGGTGATGGAAGCTTTCTAGCTACCATGCAAGGGAACAATCAATGCCCTCGGGAAAACTTGCCTCCCAACTACACTTTAGCGACGTCGGTTTACATTTACCGACCTAACCGTTCGTGGATGCGTATCTCTGCCAGCTTAGATTCCTTTGGCACTACCGACCGTTTTTCTAACCGGCAGTGATGCGATCAATATTTAACAAAAATATTATTAAACAAGTAAAATTATTAAAATTTGACGAAAATTATATTATTTCAATTGTTTTATTTGTATGCAATATTGCTAATTTTTTTTCTACAAAAAGAGAAGATCAATAATTATTTTTTAATTTTTTTGATATGTGGACAATTACAATTTTACAATTACATACAAATTTTATAAGCTGCATTAACAAATAAAAAATTTGAAATATAATTTCATATATTGAAATATAATTTCAATTAATAGAATAATAAATATAATTAAACAGCTATATAATAATAAATTAATAATTAAATAGCTTCATTATAATTCTATGGCATTGTAATTTTGGCTGCGTGATTTTCTCATAAAAATTTTTTTCTTAAAAACATTGAATATTATTAATTTCAATACATATATACTTACTTTTAAATATAATCAATATATTTATATTTTTTTAAATATATCAGATAATTTGTAATATATCAAAACAAGATAATTTAATCTTTTAATTATTTAAAGATATTAATTTCAAATTAGTTTGCTATATTCTAGTATATTTGACAATACTTATATATATCCGCATATATAAATGCTATACAATTATATATCTTTTTAAGTAAAAAAAATCTCATATAGCAACTGGTAAATTTTATTTTTTTCTTGACTTTATGTTCTGATTTCAATTTGAATATCATCCTTGCAGTTTCAATCTAAAAGATTTGTCGTTAGCGATACAGATAAAGTATTTAATTAATGTAATTAAGCTTCTGCCACGCGCCACGTAAAAGGTTGCATAAAAGTTATCACCTCGATTTTTAAATAGGTCAGATCACTAATATAAATCGCCAGATAAATAATTGTCTTCATAAAGCCTGTGATCAATAATAAATATGAACAATTACAATAAAAACTGTCAAACAGAATTAAACGTATTGATAGAATTAGCATAATACAGATTTTTATAGAACGATTGAGTGAATGAATAAATTATATGTTTATTAATCTTCTTATAATTAATATACATAACATGAAAGTAACATAAAAAGTTTTTATATTTTTATAAAATTAACTTAATACTATTTACAATATTTCTGAATGTGTCTGTTGTTAAATTTATTCTTAAAGTTGCTGCTGATTCATCTTTGATTGAAGACATTAGAAGCGAGAAAAAACAGTAAAAATTTTAATAAAATACTTTGTGTTATTAAATATTTTAATAAAATATGTTAAAATAGAAATAACAAAGTAATATTTGCAATCAATACAATAGATTTGTGAAATATTTCCTTTTCTTTATTTTAGTAATCAATAAATAAATATATTTAAAATTAAGTACTTTTATTCTTGATTAAGTACAATTAAATTATATATAGTTATTTATTGATTATTGAAACAAAAAATTGGAGCTTCTAATATATTCTACAAACTTATGCTATCAATTGCAAATATTGTTTAGTTGAAAATATTTCCATTTTAATTATTTTGCAAGAATTTTCATTATTTTTTCCCGCTTCTTACGTCACCAATTCAAATGATCATAGTGAGCCAAAAAATCGTATCTATTTATACATATTTTTTTTTATTTTTACACGTATAAAGTGCTATTTTATTTTCTTTTTATTTGTTTTTCTTTATCTTAGCTATTTGAATTGTTCGCTTGTAACTATGTAAATTTTTAATTGTTTTTAAAATTACATTGTTTGAATATATTTTTTTTTATATTATTTATCTTTACTTTTTTCTTTAATTTGAAATATTGTAACTTTTGTGTCAAAATAATATTATTTTGTTTTGCAAGATAGTATACAAAGAAAGAGCATTCAAAAACAAGCGACTATATAGCGACTGGGCAACAGAATAACTAGCGAATACACAAAGGTTGGACGTACTAAAGCAAGCAGATCCGGTGGCAAGAAGTTTGAATTATTCACGAGGTGATTTTTCATTCCGACTAATAACCCTGAGTTAACGAAAATTTAATTACAATGTTATTTGAGATTGGAAATTTAAAACTTTTGACGAATTGTGTTCCAAGAATAGAGAAATTTTATTTTCCAATTAATCTCAAATAGATTTTTCCAGGAATTTAATTTAATACCTAATTGTCATGTTTTTTGCATTTTATATTTGAATATTGCTTTATTAACAACGCAATCACACTTTTTTCACAATTTGAATAAAAAATTGGGAATTGATTATATTTCACGCATGATTTTTTTTTATTGAAAAATAAATATTACGAAATTAGGTGTAATAAAACAAAATTTTTCGTATATGTAATATGAATGCAACAGAAAATAATTCTCGAAATTCCATATTCCAAATTCAGTACATACGTGAATTATAACAAACTAATTTCCATCATTCTATTCCACCAATTATGTAAATTGCTGATAAATTACTAGCAAATTATTATCGTTACTGCCATCGTTAGATTATCATGTAATATGTATGTTGCTTTGAATGCAAGTAGAATATTAAGCAATCTTTCGAATTTCTGTAAATTCTAGAGCTTTTCTGAGAATAATTTAAAGTGCCAATATGTGGTATAATATGTTCACAAAAAAATTAGAGACATCGCGTCTGACGATCATGTTTTTGTACCGAACAGCATATGGCACAGGTGCGCATAGCATCGTACTAATATAAAAGAAACATGTTTTAAACTTATCCCACCTTCTTATTACACTCTTATTACTTGCAAAGTTTGTAGCGACTGTAACCGTTCATCGCCATTCTTTAAACGACAAAAAGCACACAAATATCTTTCTGGATTATCTATCTCTTTATATTCGTTAAACATATAACCATCTTCTTAATATTGTTATTTTATGATATATTATATTAGTTTATATTATATTCTTTAATTAATAAATTGTTGAAAGAGATTTGAAATTGTTGAATTAATATACAGCTTTACGCGAGTTGACGGTAAAATTGCGGAATCGGCAAGTAGTAACAAGCGTCTTTTATCAGACGCAAGTAGTAACGCCTGCCGTTAAAACAGCATTATAATAGCAGCCGCATAAAGGTCCACGAAGACTTTGAGGGCTTTGCATTTATGAATAGAATCGATACAATTGACTCAACTTAAATGTAACTTGATACTAAAGGCACTACTTGCGCAGAAACATTACGACCCAACGTTTTCTTACGATTAGAAATTCTATTTCTTGCGAAACGCCATTTTATGCGAAGATCCGTGTCACGTATCTGTGTTATCGATATACCATTAACATATCATTTGGCACGCGATAAATTGCATCACAGATCGTCCTCTTTGATATTATATAAAATGATATAACTATTATTTTACGCGAAAATAAAAATTTATACATTTTATCGTTACCGTTTCATCATTTTTTTTAATTTATCTTGGAAGACATAAGACGTTTGACGGTAGAAATATTGCAACAGACCTTAGCGCTCCTTCATTTTACTAAAACAGTCGCGAGATATGCTCTCCTCGCAATGAAGATTTCTTTTAATGTTTTAACTTGTGTTTTCTGTTCTAAGACGTCCTCTGGACTGGCAATAACTTAAGGTTACCAATTTTTTTTCTAAAAGAATAAAATTGTGGGAAGAAAATAAACATAACAAAAATTCAAGTTTATACCGGTATTAATAAGCGAAATGAAATTGTACTTTAATATTAGGAAAGTACCGCGTCTGGATATGTTTTGCCGGTAATGCGTCCAATTAACTCGGAGATGTTAACGAGGAGTGCGGAATGAGGAGGGAGACAGACAATAATCAAACGTACGAGCGTAGCTCGTCTCTGTCGAAATATTTCATCACGGAGAGCCACTCATATCGCGAAATACTCTTTTTTTCAACAAGAACAGAACGCAGGCAGGCGTGTACACATCGGACGTCACGCGGCGGCAATGCGGGACAATGTTTTCGCGCGATGCGGAATATGTGTGCGCTCGCTCGCATGCTATTGAGGTTGCCGGTGGAGCAACAAATCCGCCCACCCTCGCGCGCTTTCCGCGAAACGCGAAATTCACGGCGTCACTTTCATACGACCGACCGACCGACCGACCGACCGACCGCTTGGTCACAAAGAAATTCGCTGTGTGTATGCACGTGGGAGATGCAATTGATCAATGCGACAGACAAAATGCCGCGCCGGATCGTCTCGTATCAGTATCACTGGGTGAATTGCTGCTTGACATGCGATGACCCGTGAATATTTCACGTATCGCGACTCTCGAGGAACGTTCAAAATGATACTCGTACTCCACCATTGACGATTCCCCGAAGCGATCGGTGTAACAATCCGTAACGGTGATGGATCCGTGCCTCGGGGATCACGCGATAATCTTGACTTAACAGCTTCGTGTTATTCGAAAATCTTGGCGCTTGCAATAACGCTAAGCAAAAGAGAAACGAGGCACGCGGCACGTTGTATTATCGCGCGGTTACGTAAGGAATCTAATTGTGGAATGTTTAATTTACTGTATGTAAAATTGTAAAACTATAATTACGTGTTGCGCAATTCGTCGTACCGCGGAATTGTGCGCGACTAAAGTTAACGACTTCTCGCTTTTCTCGGCAGAAATTTGCAAAAACCTCCACGTATCGGATAAAGTAAATTAATAAATAATAGCGAGGAATTAACGTAGGAAATTACATTAATTGCTACATGTATGGCGCAATGGAGCAAGAAAATATCTAGAAGTGAAATTAGATAATAATTCTTAATGAGCAACACATCAACATTTCGTAGCTATTATTATTTAATTATGGGAAATAACTCTAATTAATAAATGTATAAATGTTTTACCGCTTTAAATTTTTTCATGATATAAGTTTGCACGTAGAATTCTTTTTTAAATATTTTAGGTTGTTTAGGCTAAATACACAAATGTTAATATATAATTTATCACGTGTATCATGATGTTTATAGATTACCATACGTAGAATTCTCTTTGACTAATTTCGCAAATATCTATCTACGTGATGCTTGGATTCCACCACCGAGATGCAGAGAAGTTCGAAGTTCGAAGATAGAACAGTCAATCTCTAAGGGCCAGAAACTCTCCGGTTACAAGTATCGCCCGAAGGAATATCGCTTATCTACCTTCTGAAACTCATCTTAATTGCACGAAACGTACGCTTGTGCACGGGTTAAAGAGCAATCTTATAATGCAAAGCGAGGCAGAAGTGAAGTATCGAGCGAAAGTGCTTCGTCAAGTCGATGGAAATTCGTTACTCGTTCCTTAATTACATGACTGTTAAAAAGCTGTAAGCATCTAGGTTGCGGTGTATATTAAGTTTTTAATAAATCCGGTATGCCCGCTATATTTAATCGCTCTTTTTAGATTGCCGGATATTATATTATATGGGACCGTAGTCTAGAAATTAATTATAAAAACAGTAATTAAAGAAAATGCATAAATACGCAAATAACACTGTTTATAATGAAAATTGTTACTACGTGGAATTAAAATAATTAAAAATAATTGCAAAGAAATTATTATGAAAAATAGTAATTAAAAGAAGCTGCTAAAATATGCAAAATTACAAGAGTATTTAAACATTAATGAACAATTTTGTTGGCATCTTTACATAAGTCCTTTTTTATTTATTTTTTTATTTTTTTATATAATTATAAATAGAATATATATATATATATATATACAATTATACATATATAGGTAGAATACACAATTTTTATTGTTTAATTATATCTTAATTAAATTAAAAATTAAAAATAAATCTTTTATGTTAATATTTTATTTATTAATAATAATTATAGTTAAATATTGCAATTAGTCGTATGATATTTTAACAAAACATCATTTAAAATAATTACAAAACAATTTTTAGTAAACTATTTTTTGTTTGTTAGAGATATTGGAAAATGCTAGGTTTTTGCATCACGCAAATAAAAAGTTAAGTAACTGTTTTGTTTGGAATTTTGATTACGACCGGATACAAAGCGATAGCGTTGAAAAGGGGAAATAGTAATCAAATTTTACAGGTATTTATTTTAACACAGTTCGTTACATGTTTCTTGAAGCGGAATTAAATCTATAACATCCGATTGGGTTAATTCATATATATTATACAGTACTGCATCAACTCAACCGTAAACGTTGGAGGTCAGGAGACCGTATATTCTGAATATCCATGATCGGACGCGTTTGGAAAGTTTATTCGATGTTAGATTACGTAAGTAAATATATAACACCACCACGCAACTGAGACGTTCAGAATCATTAGTATAACCATATCATGATGTAATTAACGTCTAACAGCTCAACAATGATTAATTCTCTACAAACAGCTGTAATTTATTACTAACTATGACAGAGGCATTTTAGCTACAGACAATCGGTATTTGCGAAGAATAACTTTTTATTAGGAATTGATTTTAATATTATTATCAATTTCTCTATAATATTATCTCTATAAATTATGGTCAATAACTCTATAGTTGTTTTTTGTAACTATAGAATCAGCTGGGGAACAAATTTATGTATCGTGCATATATTTGTTTATTGCACAATTTATCAATATCAGATATTATCAATATAAATATATAAGTTATATTAACATTAGCATTGTGTACTCACAGTTCTTAAATTTTATATATATTTAAACGTTTTGTGTTATAAAAATATAGTAAATGTTTTCCTAAATTTTAAAAGGGTAGGTAATTTCTAATGAATCTTGTCGCATTGAAATTTTCTATCTGTTATCATCCGCGATTGCTCTCGAATGCCGTCCTTTCTTCTTCTGACGTAGCTTAGAAGCTTTAAGAAGATTCATTACTTCGTTCTCCCATTTAACGTGCCACACATCGTAAGTTTCGAAACCCGCCGACACTTGAGCTTTGCGAAAAGAGTTTTGTGTCAGCATTTAAAATGCATGCGACAAGCGGCAACTAGCGCTATGCAATTTAATGCTCCGCAAAGACATCCGGTATGCAAGACGTAAGTAATCGAATAAAAGTAAAAATATATATAAGATATTGGATAATCAGTTTTTCATCAGCAAAAAATTGACATAAGATGAAAGATAAGAATAAGTACAGTAAAATAGAACCGGGATAAATCTCATCTCTAGGATTTTTATTTTAAGAAACAGAAAGATCATTTTATGGAAAATTTGCTCGCAATGATTAGAAGTTTGTATGGAATAACTCTTTTTCAGTGAATTGCCGGTATCTTCATGTTAATTTATATATTTGTAAAAATTTAATGACATTTTTCATATAACTTTGCTACAATGTTTATTATTCCAAACTTATGAATGTCTCTAAATATTTAAAGTCAACACACATAAGATTTACGTTATCATTTTTTTACATTTATTTTAATCAACTTAATTATCCGATATCTTATATATATATATATATATATATATATTTTTTTTTTAAGTGATTATAACACGAGCGGCTCGCTCTGAAAAAAGATTGACGTTGAAATATGAATTCGCGTTTATTCGCTACATGACGTCTTCGTATTCCTCAGTGAAATTCACGACGGAATTATACAACCGTTCTTCTTCATTGGATGCCGAGGTAGCATTCCGTGTGATAATGCGGTGTCTCGTTTTGCAGTGAATTACCTTTTTCCTCATAAGTTAGGGATGCATTCGCGGTGGGCGAAGTCGCATCGAGTGGCAGGGGATTGGCGGGAAGCCGAACAGCTCGACGGAGCGCGGCACAGCCAGTACTCGGCGAACCGCCTGCACGTTCGGTACTGATGTCCAAGCTCCTCTGACAGTTCGATTCCACGAGCATTAAATTTCGTTGTCGGTTTTAATTAATCGTTTTAATTATCGATGGATCGCTTCCGATGTACAACACCTGTCACCGGAGAAGACCGACGAGATCGCGAAAAGTTCAAAAATAGATCGAGAGTGATCAAGAGTGAATAAAGTATTTTTTTTTTTTTTGCATTTAGAGATCTTTAAATTTCAACTGACTGACGTGATGCTATGCTACGTGAGTTTAACTGTAGCTTGTGGATATTTTGTGTATTTATTTTAGCATTTTACGCAGAAATCGACAATATGCATGACAAGATGTAATATTTATGAGAATTAACATATAATTGCATAGTGATTATGATGCCGTAATTTTTAATACAATGTTTTAACGGTGATGTAATAATATATCCATAATTATTTTAAGTTATTGCTGAAAATGAGAAGACAAAATTGTGAGAAACTTATGATATATCAACTATTTAAATCATTGTTTTTTTTTACATTAAATTTTATTTTCCTTATGCATGTTTTTTTGTGATATGTATTTTTTAAGAAAATATATTAATCTCATTATACAATAACTTTTTTTATATATATATACATATTTACTGAAATTATTTCGCAGAATAGTATCATCGAGGTACGCATTGTTGCATATTTAATCATATTCTCCATATCTCCCGAGAGATAGGGGGCCGTAAAGTTTGATTATAAAAATGAGGAAAAGTGACAACTGCAATATTCATTTTAATGCTTTTTTTAAAACAGGTGTTTAAACTCTGCTTGTTATATAATTTTATAAGGCTCGTTCGCCGGTCTTACCATTATCACATAACGGTACAAAGTTGAAAAAGTTTTATGTGCAGGTATTATAAAGTCTATCTATAATTTAATTTTGATAAGAGTTCTTTAACGTCACCTTATATAACTTTATTCCTTAAAAATTTATATGTACTACGCGATAAAGATAAAATAAGCTATAATAAACATAATTTGATTATTTTCTTTATATTTTCTTTATATTTTCTTTATATTATTGTATATAAAATAATGTTTTTAATAAATTTAAATAACATTCATTTATTTTACGGACTTGTTATTAATTCGAAAATAGTGTAGTTAACAGTGTTATATCTCAACAGTAGTTTTAGCAATATATTACTATGCAAAATGTTTCTAATAAAAGTTGATGAAAAAAAGTCGTCTTATAAACGACAGTTGAAGATATTATGAGAAGCTATTGGAAGTTCGTTGAGTGCGCGAAAGCTCCGGCCATTTACCGGTCTTGGAAATTTAGATCATTAAATATCAATGATGGTGGTATAGAGTTGCTTTTCACCATTGCGACAGTTTTCCTTTTTCTCCGTTTTGCACTCACATGCACTCACGCAGTATCCAGGTATTTACTCTATATATATATATATATTGATATCGTTTATGTCATGGCCGTTTAACAAATGGCTTGAAAATAATTCGCTCTCGGCTCACGGACTAAACATGCTTGTTCAATCGTCCCGATGAGTCTGTAAGATAATACGCGAACGAGAACGCATTTCAATTTTTCCGCAATGCAGGCAATCCACGCTAACGGCCGCGAGCAGTTATTAACACGTGCGCTATGGCGGTAATCAGTGCCAGCGAATTCCTTCAAAAATCGTATTGTGCAACCTTCAATCTGCTTCCTCAATTGCGGCTTTTCATCTTCTCCTTTTTTTTCTGCCGAACAATTTCTGGATGCATCAGAGATATTTTAAGCGCAACAAACCGATTGCTTTTCCATTCAGCTATTACTATTGTAACATGGCTTTATTTCTCATCTTGCATATACATTTCTGAAATAACTGGCTATTGCCTTTTCAATTCCACTTTTATCATAATAATGTAATTAGTTAATAATGTAAAATAACTGTCTCTGTTTTTAGTACGAGAGGATTGCAATTAAAAAGAGTTATTTTTAGTTATCACGGCTGAAAGATAGAATAGACATATTAAGTTCTTGTTATTGGAATGAAGTTGCGTGCCAACAGCGTCCTGCTTTCGTTTTACGTCTTGCGACAGTATTGAATTAACACAAGTTGAAGATTTTCGTAGTTCAACACCATTCCAATTTGTTTTAATCAGTGTTGTTTATTTTACGTGACGATTGTTTCATCCAGAAGGGAATTGTCATAAAAGCACTTGATTTACGGTACCGAATTAAAATTGTTGATGCTTTGAATAGTTTCATGTTTTCCACTACACGCAACTAGCAGCAGAGGAATGGTGGCTATTCGCATTTATTTAATTTAATTGAATCTCCAATCTTAAATCTCCAATCTTTCCATTCGATACGGCATCCGCCATGCGCTTTGAATATCTTTATATCAGGGAAATCTAATTTAAGAGATCAACTATGGCTGTTGCGAATTTTCTGTCAACTTTAATGCATTCTTATCGAAGGCTATCTCCGTTGGCTATCAATATCGTGCTCCTAATGTCGAGAGCTTTCCACGAACATACAGATGTGTAAGACGTATCTGTGATAGAACTGCGAAAGGAAAGAAAGTTAGATTAAACTTTTTAAACTCGTCGCAAATGTTATGTTGATTTTGTTATATAAAGAGAAGAGCATTACATACTGAAACATAAGCATTCCACAACTAAAGAGTTCGATCATGAGATTAAAAGGTTTTCTTAAATCTGATACTTTTGAAAACAAGGAAACACTTTTAAACAGTTTTTATACCAAACGGGAGAAACTTATATAAAATTTATATAAAAGAGAAATTTATATAAAATTTATCAATAGTTCTTTTGCCGTACATATTGTTTAAAATGTTAAATAAACAAAGTTTTAGTATACTGAACGATACGATATAATCAAAGAGAGAATGATTACAATGATCTTTACAATTATTACAATACAATTGCTATTGATTGACAATTGCTATTAATAATCAGTATTTCTCTTAGTTGAGCATTATCTAATTTAATCATTTATACATTATTATATATAATTATTAATATTAATCGGTGTTTAATATTATTATTTCTATTGTAACTTATATCATGATAATTGTATTAACAAAAAAAAAATTTTTGCCCCCCTCCCTCCCCATGAATTTAATTAAAATGGTGAACTAAACTTGGCATCGACACACTGTTGATATACATAGAAGTTTATATTCCTTATTAGTATGTTCACGAAAGCTCTCAAAGCATTGTGCTGTCTTGAATTGGTTTCTGAGTGCACTATTCGTCGTTAGTCCTTCGTAGCTAATAACTTTAAAGCTCTTCAATTATTCACTATGGAAGATACTGCCGCGAAATTTAATCTTAAGGATCAACAAGACTTTCTAACAAATACTGTCTATTAACTTTATAAAAATGAGTTGATATAAATAAATATATTATTTTTATATTTATATTTTTATATCTATATTCGTGATATTTCACGAAAATTTGCATTTTAAATTTACGTTTTAATTTTTTGCATATAATAATATTAATCGCGCTTAGAATTATATTTATTAAAACGAAAAAAGCTTATGCTAGCTATTACAAAAGTCTTTAATTTAATGTAAGAGATTCACTAAATATAATTTTTATATAAGTTTTGAGAATTTTCCACAACATTTTTTATTGTCAATGTAGCGCAAAATACACACATGCGGGTATAAAGCCTTATCCAGGTATATTGTATTTCAGAAATCATTAAAACGGGCTTCGCTTTCAGTGTCGAAAGTTGTAAACGCGATCTTTCGTTCTGTGTTAATGCGGTTTACTGTGAACTCTATGCTGGAGTTTCAACGACTGAGCTAGCTCTAACATAAAAGCGCGTGCACTAAAGTGGAATTACCACAGCATCGATGTAATGTACGATCATGATGGTCCTGACTAAGCAGAGACTATCTCGCACAACGACATCGTTAAATTGGAATTAATAGTAAGTTATGGAATTTGCGTTTGCCAGTTAATTTAGCGAATTATGTAGGCTTAACACGCACTAACGCTGGAAGGTTTTATTGCCACATTTTAAGGAATGCAGTTCTCATAATTTTTATAACTACGCCACGTCGATAATCGGATATTTATCACATCACAATAACTTATTTATTAAATAAATCAGATTTAAAAAAATATAGATTGGTAAAATAAAAAAATGAAGATTTGTTAAAAAAAAAAAACAAATGGAATTATTGAAATTTTTTAATTTTGAATTTAGGGAATTCTAAATGTTTTACATTTGTTATTCATTTTGTCATAGACATAACGTATGAAACAGAACATATATTTAATCCTAAACTTTATTGTTTTTGAAGTGGGCTTAATGTTATAAATTATATTTTTATTACGTATTATAAATTTATATCATATTATTTTACATTATTTTTTTATTGATTAAAATGAAAAGTTGATTTTAATCATCTTACTTACGTTATTACAGCTTATATACAAATTATGACTTTTCAAGCCATATTACTTTTCCAACAAATAAGTACAACTGCGGATAGTACGATTAAAACGGTGGCCTTAACGACTGTATCTTCTTTCCACATAAGCTCTGCTTATGTGGAAAGCGGATTTATACTTTTTTAAAAAATAATTTGGTCCATCGATTTTCAAGATAAAAATACACCTATGTTATAAACCTACATCTTAGATCCGTTGGCTCGATTAAAAATCTTCTGTAAACGTTTCGCGAAAAATTGTGCCGGGCGCGTGCGTTTGACGATCCCTCGGAAAAACAGTCTCTCGCACGGAGTGAAGAGTTTTCTAATACTTTCCTGCGATTTTCCGTGCAACGAAACGCGCTGCCAGTTTTCAACCGACACAGAGCACTCGCGAGAACTCGAGACAAAGTATATTCGCCTACGATCCGGCTTTTTACGTTCACGCCTCGTTGTTCTCTTTCTTCGCGCGCCCGTTTCATTTCCCATTCTCTCACTTCGGCTCCTTTTATAATTGTTCACCATTAAGCGAATCCAAGAGGATATCCATTAGTCTCGCGTGAGTTTAAGTGACAACGAGGACGAGCTCTCATAACTTTCGCATCTTCTAACCGTTGTACCATTGCGCGCTCGTTCTTCATACCGCCTCCGTCATCCATTCTATCTCTGTTATCATTTGCATAATTTCGCGAGCGCGTCTATTTCCCGCAATATTTCTTGCGACCGAAGTCGCGGAGTGACTGATCCCGCACAGCGTTGAATATTAAACAAAATCTGAGATACGAAGAATTATTTTCAAATTTATAGCGGGATATGGACGCTCGGCCGTCGAAAGGCACGTGCACGAGATGATTTAAAGAATTGTCTTGTCATTTGCACTCAACGCATAAATTTTGCGGGGATTATTCGAGCGTTCGGGCTGCGACAGATGATTTATTTATTTTTTTATTTATTTATTTTTTTTTATCATTTATATCGTGATATCAATCGAATGACGGCATTGAATCTCAATGCAATCCATGATGTCGAAAAAAAAAAACTGTATTTTTTTTTTTTATATAAAACTACAGTGAATGTTTGATTCCTGCACATCGATAAATAATTAAATTTCTTTGCTAGATAAAAATTTAATTTTTATTGTTTATATTTATATGTATCTGAAATGAAATAAATATAATTTTAATATTATTGTACATTTTATTATTTATATAATATTAAATATTTAACGTTATTTTATATGATCACGTAGAAACAGTCTCAGGTCTAAGTGCAACAATCATTTATAATTGATTTGTATTTACACATATTTATTTCAATTCACATTGATATACGCATATCTGCATTGTATTTATTTTCGTAAGGTTACATGTTGCAAATAGAGCGCTTTATGAAAATACATCGTATTATTATAATTCTGTAATTCAACAAATTCTGTGTAAAATGTTAGTGTCTCGAATAAAATTATGTAACTGGAAATATATGGATAATGAAATAATATAACGAGGTTAATCGTGGATTTTCATACAAGGTGATAAATGAACGAAGTGTAAAGAGTCCAATAAGCAGCAGAAATTAATTAATATAAAATAGGTATTGCCGCATTTATACAATATAATGTTAAACGTCTATCTCATATAATTATTTAATGACTTGTGCAACTTTAGTATATTACGGTAGAGAGATACTTTACTCTTTTACATTTCCCTCCAAAATTATTTATTCGATAAATTTTATGTAATTCAAATTGTGTTTGCACCTTGAAAGATTGTAACTGTGAAGCAGGAATGAAATTGAGTTACTATTATAAAAATCTAACATTGACGTCGAGTAACGGTACAATGCAAATTATGGAAATATTTAACTTTTCGAATTCAGAAATGCGTTATTCGGCGCTATTCAGTGTTCCCGCTAACATCAATGTATAATTGTTTACGGAGCTAGATCAAATATTGAACCGTGCACGGCAAACTTTCCAAGTTTCGAGAGATCATAATCCGAGAATGACTACCGTAGTTTCTTGTATCTCGTAATTCTCCGCGAGGTGAAAGTCGTGGCGAGAATTATCGCAATTTTAAAATGCGCGGACGTCGTTCGGGAGTAAAATTTGCCGGTAATTAACCAAGCCTTTTCCACCCTGCCTTTTTCTTCGTAACTTAAATACTTGCACGGCAACTTGTCCGCGCTCGCAATTTCGTACATCGTACCGTTGTTTCGGTAACTCCCACGACGGAAAAACCGGCGATACCCGTGAGGAAGTTTCTCGCTGTCGGCGAGAATAGAAAAGTTTTGTTTTCACGGTAAATACATGGACAAAGTTTCATCTAATTGGTTAAGTCGTTAAGGTCACGAACAAAACCGATGGCGACAAACTTGAACGGCGCACATACCCAGTGCTCGATGAAAGAAATGATATACGCAATTCTGTTGGCGTGAGGATTCGGGAATTTATCGATAACATATAGAAGTACGAAAATAATAACACATAAATATAAAGTGAATTGTCATTTAATTGCGATTACATGCTAATTGTATTGTATGATAATTTTATAAGTTAATACGTCGACACTTCTTTGACTAAGTTTCATCAACATTATGTGATTTATTTTTGCGATTTATTAAGTATTTGGAAAATTGTAATATTTGCTAACGAATAAAATTTATAAGCATTTTTATACGTATATGTTTTAATGTAAAAAAAAAAAAAAAAAAGCTGTTGATGAACGAGGTATACTGTGAATATTAATTACTGCCGGACAAATAAACTCGCGATTTGTAAAATTATGTTCTCCACATTCATTCGATTAAAATTTTTCCTCATACACAATCCGTTCTCTATATTGCTGAACTAATTAATATCGGACATGGATCCAACTCCGCGTAGATCGAAAGAGAAACGTTATTCGCTCTACTACACGGTAACAAGTTCGTTTATTGAATTGGTAATGCATTTTACATTATTTCCAGGTTCTAATTACGCGTATCACTGGGACATTATTAGAGTGAATTGATTATAATTTCCAGTTACAATGCAGTTTGCAATTTCAGTAACCATCGCGAGATAGCCGCGCTACTAGCTTTTTCTATGTAACTTCTATATATTTACGCTACTTCGTACATCTATATTCTATGTGAATTGATGCACAGTACTTTTGTTACAACACCTGCCATTCAATATTGGGTATTAATTAATTACGAACTAATATTGTAAAAACATTTGTTTTTAATTATTTAATCATTAAAAGAAATCAAATTATCTTTTTTATTTGATGTTAAATATATCTATACTTTCAGTACTTTGTTGTTTCATATTGATTTTAAATTTTTATTTAATACAGGTATTTTCATTATTTTATCGATGATAAATAATATTAACTCGCAGAATTTTGCTAATTTTAATATTTATTTACTCCATCTACGGATTTATTCGGTTCCCTTCTTTCAGACTAAAAATGAAGTCTCGCGATATCTAAAAGTAGGCCGGGGCTCTTGAATAATTCGCTTAGTTATGCGCATGCCGCGAAGGGGCCATTATTTTAAAATACTTTTTAAGTACACACGAGTTGCACTTGAAGCTTTTAATTTTCCTGGCGACATCTTGGTAGCCAACCCGTATGGTTGCCGCGACTGTCATATACCTTCGCAAACTCGAAAATAGGATACAGGAAATGGCGTACTCTCATACATGGCTTGCTTTGAATGGGCCTTCGCAATGCAAGTTTATTGAAAGCCGGAAGTTGATCCACTACGGCAAATGTAGTCCGCGTCTCGGCTAGGAGAACGCCTCGTCTGGCCATACGCGCATCTACCTACTTCCACCTGGTATTTCGCGATTCCACCTGCTATTCCTTACCGTCCGCGTGCCACTCGTGTTTCGCACACTTTTTCCGTACACAGAAAACACGTTACACACAGTAGAGGTTTCCATCAGTTTCCGCCGCAGACTACATCTGTATCAATGCGCAGCTGTTCTTCGCACCGCTTGTAAAATTTGCCGTGTGAAACATAATATCATTCACGAACGGATTACATCTCTGGTTCTTTTCTCATTTGCCAGTTCCGATTCCTTTTTAGAAAAAAAGATACTACATTTAGAAATGCTTGTAAGCCGTATATTTACAACATAAATTATTTTGTTTTCTGATTATGAGATGTAAAAAAGAAAGAGAAAATATGATTCGAATGTGAATTCTTTAAATAAATATAATTTTATTAAAATGTTTTTTACATTATTGTTTACGTTTTAAAATTTTCACTGTTTTGTGAATGACAGACCTACATATTTTTTATCTTCAGATATTTAATTTTCGTGTCACTCCGAGACAGGATATTTAATGCTGAAAATTAAAAATTGCAAGAAATAAAAAATTTGCTTTTGCACAAAATTTATATTAAGAAATAACTGTAAATTTAAGACAATATAAATCAATCAATTAAATACTAACAGGGAAACAAAAAATTTTTGATTTTACCTACGAAGATAATATATTAAATTATTTATCTTTTAGCTTAAAGATTAAAACAATTGATGAATACGTGTCGCGTATTACATAGCCCCCAGTCCGGCCGATTTTCATTCATAAATTTAAGAATAACAAACTTGCAAAGCTTTAGAACGACATAACACGATGAGGGATGATTGGTAAAACGTCAAAAAAAATGGAACAACGTTTCGAATGGCATGTATATTTGCGAGTTTCATGCCTCATATTCATCATATTACCGTATATATATATATATATATATATATATATGCATAACCAGCATTACTGCATAGCTGATATATGTATATCTGGGGAATATATTTCTGAGTGCACAAAACAAAACGGAAGTCAGCTACGCAGTACATTATGCCGTCCGTGATGCACCTGCGTCGTTGCGTGCTACGAGAGTGGCATTTCCGCTCTCTGTCATTCGATCCTGCCGTGTCCTTTGCTTCCGAAATATCCCAGGAATTCTGGTAATTCGAGTGCGATTGCAAAGATAGCTTTATAGTGTCGTATAATTAATTCCACGACTTCTCTGCGACTTGCATACCTACCTGTACGCTCTAATAATCCCTCGAATTTCCCGTCCGCCGTCATATTCAGATTTTTCCATAACGAGTTGCATGAAAAATTTTACATGCTGTTATATCAAGACATATACTAATTGCCGGCCGGATTTATGTCGAATGGACTGAGAATTTAATCCAACGTTACCACGGTACTTTGTATGATGAAACTTGTAATGGAAGGTGCCTTATGAACCTTTTCACGACGTGTAACTATTTCAGCGGATATCAATAATTATTTCAATCTCGTGTTATTCCAACGCAATAATACGTGACTGAAACATGGAAACATGGATTGATATTACATGGAAACATATATCTTCATCGAATAGAGTTGCAAAAGAAAATATTGTATAAAAAGAAGTTCTAATAGAGTCATAAATTTAAAAGAACCATAAATTCTTATCCATTATTATTATTATTATTATTATTATTATTATTATTATTATTATTATTGTTATCGGAAAAATGTCGATTCAATGTCGCACTAATATAAATGTCAATCATTCTCAAATATTTCATTTACTTATTTTATTAATTCAGATATTTCGTATAAGAATGTTTATAATTTTGTATTGATAATTATTAATAACGTCTTTTTTAAATAACGCCTTATTTGGTTATTAATTATTGGTATTTGTGAAACTGTAAGTAATGTAAGTATCTGTGAATGCTTATTTAATAAATATTGAAATGTAATTTCGAGTGCGTGATCACACCCATCATATAAATATCATTAAATTATATGGAGTAACTTGTGCAAGCAAATTTGAGGATAGATTCAATTTAAGCAAAACGGATGTAACAATTAAAAAAAATTTTTTTTAATATTTTTTTTATACACAAAAATTACAAGTGTGAACATCCTTTGATCTCTTTTCTATCTAAAGCCATAAACGGACATTTTCCCGAGGCGATTTGTGTGCGTGGAAAGCAAATGTTAATACGTTTCTCGAATGGTAATACGGGGAAGCGCTTCGTTATCGAGCTGCATCGATCGAATAATGCCCCCCCCACGAGAGGAATAATAAATTTTTTAACGACGCCAGTTCATTAGCAAGTACTTAAAAATGCTGGGGTCAAGTCCGACCCTCGTCTTGCCGTATATACCGCCTTTACTCATTCTGCCACTGACAGAGAAATTAAGTGGGGCGTGGGAGATAAAAAAAAGTTAATAAATGGCCACACGCGGACCCCAACCGGAGGCCAGACGAATACAAAGCTGCGTGTTACTTAGATTGCAAATCAACGCTATATATATCCCATGTATAGTCTCTCTAGAAACAAATTTGTTGTTGATAGAGCGATGCGCTGACAGCCCAATTATTAAGTATAATGGGAATTTTATCGTCCTTGCAGCTTCGCAAATAAAGAGATTTTATAGCACGTTATATGCGCCATTATTCACTAGTTTATATCGCGAAATAATGATATCAATAGGTGTATGAGTTTTTGGTATACACTTTAATTTCAATCAAACGCGCATGAAGATCGTTTATTAATCGAACTCGCCAAAAGTTTTCGAGTTATAATGCAAGATTGATGTTTGTGTTAAACACGAAATGTTGGATATTTCACAAAATTGAAAAAATAATCCTAAGCATTGTCCTAAGAATTTGATGGATCTCGGTACAATAAAATTGATATTTTAATAAAAATACTTTATCAAGTTTTATATATTACTAAAATGTACGTGCACAATAAGATCCTCTACTTTAAGTATTTTTCTTCCTCGAGTTGTTATTATATGATACTACTCTACTTGCTCTTTTTTAAAGCGAGGTAAATACGTTCTCAATATGTTTCAACTATCGAGCTATGCTGACTCGTGAAGTGGTCGAAGAGCCAAAATGCGAGCTCGAAGAAGGCAACGTGTATGTCCATGGGCAAAGCGATAATTCGTCGTGTCCTGAGCACATTTAACGACGGAGAGATTCGCTGAAACCGGTCTCCTAAAATAAATCGCCGAAAACCAACGGGTACTGGCAGTCCGAATCGCGTCCATTCGTCACAACCGACAGATGCCGGTGCTATTTTCACGAATATGTCGATCCCCGCCCCATTGTCGATGCGTTTCTTGCCGCTTTGCTCCTTTTACGATCCAAGAGAAGAAATATCAGAAACAATTGAAGAATGTTATTGTCGATTGTGTAATCATCCCATGGTAAACAAGAGAGATGTATTGTTCTGTTTGAAGAAGAGAATAATGATCTTTCATATCAGGTACAAGTCTCTTTGATGACTGACTGGATAACGGTCATTGGATATATCCATATGGTCACTAGTGATAGTATTAGGTAGCTAAAGGGATTAACAATGTAACAATGGACAATCGCTGCATACATCCTCCATGACAACGGAGACCATTTGTGTGATAATTGGCAGGTACTTGTAGTCAATGACTGTGTGGGCGCATGATTGAAAATGATACTCCCATGGAAACATTTCAACCAAGACGCTAATTCGACAATAGTTCATATTCTCACTCGTCGTTAAACAAGACCATTCGATATTGATCTCGAATTCCAACTATAACTACATCTATAAACATCTATAAACGAAATTTTCCCATGTTTTATTAGTTTGTATTCCATCTAGATTGCGGTATCACACTATGTGGTTATTGTACAACAATTAGAAACAAAATGTGTGTGTGTGTGTGTGTACACACACACACACACACACACACACATATCGAATGAAAACATCGACAAATATTTTAGTAGCATCGCTGTTTTTCGATTACGATTGTTTTTCAACGAACAATAAGATAAATCTGATAAACGTCGGGTCGCTCGTTCCGCACAATGTATATACTTACAGCATTGAAAATATTGTTGTTATGCCACGAACTGAAGATTATTTTTTATACTAGATGTATAAAATAGTTAATTTAATATTTTAAATAATTACTTTACCCTTTCTTTTTCTTCTTTTTTTTAAATCTTTTTTAATTAAGCTTTTTTTGCTCTTTATTAATTTTTTTAATTAAACGAAAGCATATTAAATGCGAAAATCCATAAAGTTTTAATCAACCCGAAATTTTATTCAATATGCGCACATTGATTAGTAGCAAATTTAAAACTGATAATATACAACGGTAAACAATATCTTCCAAAATTAATATACATTCCTTTCATACTGGATCAATTTGGAATCGACTTTTTCCTAGCTTCAAAAGTTTAATTAAACGTTTTAACCGTTTTCTTACGCAACTTCTTACAAGTTATCAGTTTTCAATATTAAATATCTTGATGTCAAAATGAAATTCATTTAAATTCCGTTTAGTTAAAGTTTGAAATTATAAGAAAAATTTTATAGAACACAATTGTTTTTATTGCTTCTTTTTTTACAAGTTTCGATATTTTCTAAAATTAATTTTCTATAATCAAATATATTTGTAATGTTTATAATGTAAAATTCATAATTTATGAAAATTATATAAGTTCTTCGACAAACAAAAATTATGAATGAAAAGAGTGGCTTCCAAACGCAAGAAAGAAAGAAATTTGAAAGAAATCCCGAAAATTGAAGAGGGATGATCTTGGGACGCTTTGTATAGATTTTAATAATCCTCTGATCCAAAGTGATTTCTCTTAGGCAGCAGATGAACGAAAGCAGCAGATTTACGTATAATTGAATTTTAATTTACCCGGAGAGAGAACTGTCCTTGCAGAAATAGCCGCGGATATTCAGTCGCTAAACGATAATTGAATCGGATTTCCAAATCCCACGATTAAGTCGTTTCCCTCGTCGATTTAGCGCTTTTCTAGTATTTTCGTTCCTCGTATTTTTCGAAGGAAGCAGGAATATTTTACCTGAAAGGACACCCCGCGCGTATTACAGCCAGCGATGCCAATGGCGTGAATGGCTGATGAATCGGCCCGAATGAATTTTATCGCGCCAATGCGATCCGGCCGCATCCGTCCTCGCCATTTGTTCAGCCTTCGCGCAAGACGAATGATTATATATTTTAACACGAAGCTTATACGTACCGCAATTGAAGCAGCCCGCAGCCGCGGTTTACCACACGCAGCCCTCCCGGAATTGTAGACCGATGAATTGGCTTCCGGATTACGAATGATGCCACAGCCGCGGATCGTACTCCAATTTGCATGGAGCAATATTATTTTATCCTCGAATCCAAGGACCGGCTTGCGTTCGTCTCGTACACACGCGCGCGCGCGCACGAATATCAATATGTGAGATGAAGTAATTGTTATCACGCGGAAATCCAAACTTTCCAATATACTTCCCGATTCTGCAGTTATTGCTTTTAATCTTCTTTTTTCCTACTTTTGATATGTAATTTAAAAGAAAGCGATGTGCGAGGCTGCTGCTTAAATTAATTGAAGGATAGATGTTGCTGACAATTAATTTTATATTTAGTTAAATTTTATGCTTCGTTTGCAGCATTTGAATAAAAAATTATTTTAAATTCATAGACATTTTCGGATATTTTTGCATTATAATTTTTTTTTTAATATCTTCGCGTATTGTCGTTTCTTATGAAAGTCATACTTTCGAGAGACAGTCTCGAACGTCCGCTGAAGCTATATATGTAATGAATACTGTACGAAACATTTACGCATATATTATGCACTACTGCATTCTGAAATTATGGTAATGTGACGTTTTTAAAGTGAAAACATTCCAAGTGTGCAATTTCGTGACATGTATGAATATATAATGGTTTCTTTGACACGTACGCTGTTGGCAATTCTTGAGAAAGAGGACTCTGAAGGATGATGAAAATGAACGATATTCATGTTCGATGTAATTGTGAATTAAATTATCCAATATTTTTTACAGAGTTCTAATAGATTTCTAGGGAAAAAAAACCATTAATGAACATCCGTGCCCTGGTTATTCTTAATTAATGAATATCCGATGGCGCTAATGTAATTAACGGCATTCGATTAACGGAATTGCAAACGAAAATCGCCAAAATAGTTCCACCGTCTATTCCCATTTTTCTTGAATTAACTATGCAATTATACTTTATGCTTTTTTTGAGCAGATGGTACGAAAAACAGATAAAAATGCAGTCATTATCGTATTAGGATTAATTCATTATTTATAGTTACAGCCTTATCTTTTTCAGCATCACAATTATCTTGCTTTTTCATGTTTCTCGTTTTTCCTACAACAAATTATCAAATAATAGCCACAAAATCTACAGTTTCTACGCGGTCTGCTTGAAAATTGTTTTAAAAATAGCTTTCAGAAGTAACTTAAAACAAAGCGTTTTAGTCATTTTTCTCATGCTTATATGCATCGTAAAGAACAATTTAAGGTTATCAACTTTCTTGGCCATTTCGCCCTTCGTCGTCTAGGCGTTGCTGAAATATGTTTTTTCCATATGCAATTTACATATAAAATAGATGTGAAAGAGAGGAGATATCGTTGGAGATAGCGTTGCTATCAACTAGGTCGCAGGTGACGAGTTTGGCCGCATTTCAGGTAAGCGAAACCCGTTCTTGGACGAAGTGCTCGTATGTAGCTGTTTCGAGGATCCTTCACATCTACGAACGAGCCATTTCCATGATCCATCGCGATTCGTGTGGCAATGTACCTATACACTATCTTTTACACATTTAAACGAAGTCAGTGATCGATACGTAAAGATACGGTTTGGATATTGAACTAAAATAAAGCCAAAGATATTGATATTTAAATGATTGTTTCTTTTATTACGCAACATCTCACAAATTGAAGTTTCTAGTAGAGAAACACAAGCCCTGAGGTGAAACTAACTGATAGAGGATTATGCAAACATGTAATTAGCGTATCAAAGCAACATACAATCCTCAAACTGAGTTTGAGCAGCACGAGCGATTCGTCTGAGACAATTTTGAGGTCGTAACAGATTAGGCTTTAAGCTTGATCGACCGAACAACTACAGCTTAGAACCCGAATGGTGTTATTAAATCACCAAATCCAGTTACGATCACCTATAAAGTGTCTATACAACTAATCCGCGATAGTATTCAGCTACTACTAAAGTTTTAGTAAATAAGGAAGTATATTTGGATTTCGGCTATTTCCGAAATATATCAGAAGGGAGATTTGACTTTGGGAGTAAATCTAACTTACACGCTGCTTACAAAATAAGCAGGGTTCAAAACAAAGTCCATATTTTGCGATATTAATATGCAACGGCACGCAGTTTTGCATTTTACTTATATTTTTTTAAATAAAATTAATGTGATTATCTTAATATTATAAAATTAATGATTATTTTAATACGCTACCTCGCTGTGTGTGTTTTAAGAAAAAAAAAAAAAAAAAGAAACAGATCGTTTGAATTAAAAATTATTTACTCACATTTTAAATGCAAGAAGGAGATAGCTATTAGTATATCAAATTGCTTTTAATGAATTGGCATTAAAGTGCACACGTTTAAAACAATTATCAATCTTCGAAAATCATATTATATCTAGCATTGTTCGATATTTAGATTTCTATAAAAATTGTTTACGAATGCCTGCAATCGACGTAAACATCACAAGTTTCATAGAATATTTTTCTTTTCTCAGCCATATGTATGTGTCAAGTGCATACATTTTCTAATATATCTCTGCTTAACAAGTTAAAAAGCTATCAGATTATAAAATATTGCACACACTTCGTAACACAATACGCATATAATGGATTATCTATGAGATATTTCTTATAACTATGTTACACATTAAAATAAATAATTCTATTTGACTACATCCGTCAGTAAAATATTAGTTAATAAAATATTTGTCAATAAAAATGAAACACGGCAACACGATGTAAGTGCATTTATTAACATATACGTTGTAAAGCAGAACATAATCGTTTATTTGTTTATTGCACATGCTATCCCGCCATTAAAATCAGAATTTGCATTTGAATTTTAATGAAAGCCGATAATTTAAATGTAAATTAAAATGCATATTTTACGCTCATCCGGTTTGGTCGAAACGTGTGCATATCGCTACTTACACACGGCATACATTTTCCATGTATCCAAAAAGAATTTCTCTCATTACGTTAAGATATTTTAGTTTAGTTTCATATAATATCGCTAAATAATTAATAAAATAAACGCACATTTTTATAAAATTAGATTTGTTTTATTGTTTTCTCGATATAATATTCTTTTGTGTATATATTTAGTAGATTAATCGTTTAATCTCTCTTGCGATATACTTGTGCATGCGATGCGTTTGTGCAGCGACGAATTTTAAAAATAATGTCTACTTTTTATCGGTAATGAGATTAAATATTCATATTTAGATCACGTTCCATAGAAGGGATGCAATCAGCAATCAAAATTTGATTGTATACCTCCTTTTTGCACAATCGAATAATTTCAATTGTGAGACAACACTGCAAAGGTAAACCGTATGACTAATGAATACACAAAACTTTTAAAAATAAAGCGAATAAGCGTATCCGCGTGGAATAAAACTTATTTATATCGTAACAGCTGCTGCTCATAAAGAATATAAAGAATTATCACGTTATATTAATTGTAATATGATTCAGATTATACCGAATAAGGGAACGGAATCTTTTTAAAAAATTTTTAGCGAGTCAGTTGTCTTCTGCCATGCATAACTGTGACGTTATGAGTTTAATTTGCAATTTTATCTTGCTATTTGTTTCAGGCACTTTTACAAGCTCACGATGTTGCCGGCCACGAGGTTTATGGCGAGGAAGCCACCAGAGTAACACCACCGCCGCTCCTTACGTATCTAAATGGCGGCGACGATCTCGAAGGACAAAACGGCGATTTAGACGAAAAAATCACTCGTGTCAGACTGGTGCAATTCCAAAAGAACACAGATGAGCCGATGGTAAGTAGCGTTTCAAAAATTGCAATTTCGGCGATGTGTGAGAGTGCTTTTAATTTGCGAAGCGCGACGTTAGAATCTTCATAATCTGTAACATAATTTCTACGTGGAACAGGAGATAAAATATAGAGATACATATTTTTTGTGAAAAGCTTATTTTCGAAAATTTAAAAAATGTAAGGATGTAAGGGTGTAAGCAAAAATGTAAGGACAAAACATATTAACGTGAAAGACATTAATGAGATGCTATTTGAGTTACTTCATATATTTCAATATTTCTTTATATTGTGATATAGAAAAAATGTGATAACGAAAAAAAATCTAATAAAAATTATTCGCAGCATTATACTTTGGGGATAAGAGAAAAAGATAAATATATAAATGTGAAATCTGTCTTTACCGTGATAATTTTCATTTTAAATTTGCGTTATTTATTAGACGCGCAGCTTAATATGGCACTCATCGTATTCGAAACATGCTTTCATAAAATGTGTAAAAAAACATCGCATTTACTACTCTTAATTTATTTTGCATTTTCCGACCACTTTTCAGGGAATCACGTTGAAAATGAATGAAGACGGGCAATGCTTCGTTGCGCGGATTATGCACGGTGGAATGATCCATAGACAAGCTACTCTTCACGTCGGTGATGAGATCAGAGAGATCAACGGTATACCAGTTCAGAATCAATCCGTAAATGCCTTGCAAAAGATTCTGGTAAGTATAAGATTATTCTCATCTGCCTGCGAGCGAAATTTCATGGATGTAGTTTCTTTTCTTTAAAGTTAGTTAGTTCTCAAAGCGATCAGATATATTTCCTCGCGGTGAAATATATCGTAACTCAATCATATAACTTTGGATTACAAAATTAATAAAAGTTGTACTTTTTAAAGTGGAATACGCTTATCGGAAAGTAGATCTTGCATCATTTAGTATTGGACGTAGTTTCTGAAGAGTCGGTCCTCTTCGATTGTTACAGCGGGAAGCACGTGGATCGGTGACTTTCAAGATCGTGCCGTCGTATAGGAGTGCGCCGCCCCCCTGCGAGGTACAAGTAAGACCCAACACCCAAACCCATCCTCAAAATACTATCGCGTCTAGTAAGCCCACATCCTCCGCAGCCTCCACGGGCGCGAACTCTGGAGGCGGTGCGAACAAATCCGGGAAACCGGTGAAAATCTCTGCGGCCACCACGAGCAAAGAGAAGGCGCCTAAGGCGTCCAAAGCTTCCAAATCTAAGAGCGCTTCCTCGTCCACCGAGAGCACACCTAGGCGTCGCTTGAACCCATTATCGGCTCTAAGATCGCGAAAGTCTTAAACTCTTCGAACGATCTTAATTTCAAGTAGTCCACTCGGTTAGATCGTACATTCGCAGAATTGCCGGAAGCACGCCTGCTTCTAAACGTATAATGGTAGATCTTCCCCCGGGACAAAAACTTATGCCTTCTTCCGACACTGCTAAATTAATTACCGAGATAGCAAAGTTGTTTACGAACTTAGGCCTTATAGAGTAGGTAGTTCTTGTAACTAGTAATTATGCATGTTAGCCTTTTTTCCAACACGCTTTATTATATTGATTACCTAATGCTATTATAAAAATTTTTTTTATTGACAAGGACATAAAATGTTGTAATACATAATTAAAGTAAAATATATGTTTAACTTAAAATTAATATATTATATATAATGAATATGTTATTTAATTAATTTATTTATTATTTATTACTTTAATTTTTATTTAAATTATATACATTTTTATTTAAATTATATAAATTATAATCGATTTTAAATAATTTCTTTTTAGAAACTATTTATTTTCATTTGATAGAACTGCTAAATATGAATTATTTATCTTGTAAATTTCTTTAAATACACTTTGGAGAATCAAACTTATCTTCTAGTCATATTGCGGTCCCGGATATTATTATTGATTATAACCTAGGGACATGATTCGAAGCATAAAGTGATCTATCGATTAAATAGTTTGCCTTAGTTTCCTTTGCGATCTTCTGGTCTAACAAGTCGACTTCGAGGTTCCTGATAGAGTTCGCAATGATAACAACTAACAATTTGCATTACATAGATTATTAGAACAATTATACATGGAGGAAAATTTAAGAAAATAACTAACTTGATTAGACAATTCAAATTTGACGCACTTTCGTAGTGAAGTAACACTTCATATATTTAATTTAATAAGCTGGAATACACTGTATGAGTATTATTTCAAAGAGCCTACGCAACATACGAGTCCCCGCCTATTATCCGTTTCGCGATTAGGAAAGTTTCGGATAACGAACAGAGGGATATGCGATTAGTTTCTCAATAGTTTGCAGTTCGTATACAGTTTCCCACGTAATTCCATCCAAGGTAGACCATGGAGTTTACAAGGAGTTTGCAAGAAGAGATGTGGTTAATAGTGTCCACTTTGCTTTCCATGAGATAATCTGATATCAAAAAAAATTATATATATTACAACGTACAATCGACAACAAATATAAAATATAAATTCTTCCACGAAAGATTTAGAATTATTTTGGAGTATATTTTATTAAACTCATAAATTCTCTCATAAATTTGAAATCAGAGTTTATGCAAGCTTTTAGAAATAATATTACAAAAAGTAATTGAAAGTGTAATATTCCTTTTGAGAAATGTATGATCAAGCCTAATTAATATATATATATATATATATATATATAGAGAGAGAGAGAGAGAGCCTAAAAAATTATGATTTAAATTTAAATATATTTTTTGATGAATTTAATGTAAACTTTTTGCTCTTAATTAACAATTACAAAGATTTATTAAAGAATTGGTTAATAATAAAAATTTTTGACAATATTTTAAATGTGTTATACTCTCTTTATAGAAAATTAATTAGATATTTAATTAAACATTAATAAAAGAATTGTTTTGTTACATTATATTCTTGCACAAAACAGAACAACAATACAATTTTTCACACATTAATATAAGTTTTCAATCGACATTCTTTTTAATTTATTAGAGTGAAAAAGGATACGTTTCTCTCTCAGATTTCTCAAATAACGTAATTGGAAACATAGTTTCTCTACTAATCTTCATTGACGGAGAGAAACTGATATCTGGCTTTACGTGTGCTAGCTATGTGATATTCTCGAATAGTTGAATATATTCAGCGATAAATTTTGCTATAGTTCAATGGTCTGGCAACTTCAAATATGTCCGGTCATATTTGAAATTATAGTAATTAGCGTACACGTTTCATTCGGAGGAACAAGTTTTTAGGAGGAACGTAGAATTCTCGAGGCAAACGACAAGAACTTCTCTTTCCATGATTTATGAACACGTTTGCATTTTGAGCTAATTACAAGTACAGCAAATCAGCGAGTACAATAAATTTTTATCTTTCCTTTTTGTCGGGGCACGACATGTTCAGCATTACTTTATTTACTTTCAACTATGTCAATAAATTGAATCTGTACAGTTTTTTTTTTTATTTTTTCAATGCAAACAAGTGGAATTGGATAAAATTTTATAAACTGTGTTCGTTTACAGCAAAACCACTGTGAACAGCATTTTTTCGAGAAGTCAATTTGTCGACTGATAGTTTTGGGAATTTAAAAACAGGCAATATCCAATATGCTTGATATATGTTTACTACACTTGAATTTTGTTCATTCAATCTCACACATAAAAAGTAACAATTTTAACATTGTTTTTCCTGTGTAATTATATTTATATTTATATTGATTACAAAAAAACTAAAAATAGATTATGGAAATGTTAATATTAATATTAAATGTATTAAATTGTTTTTCTAAGCCGCACGTAATAAGATTAAAAAATCAGGAAAAGACTTTCTTTCTATAAAATTTTTTATGTGATAATGCAAAATTTTTTGTTAACAAATTTATATATGTACATATTTAATAAAAGGTATATATGCAATTATAAATTATATGTTTATATATAAAGTATATAAAACTATAAAATATTTTCTAGATTTTTGATGAGAGAATTTATTGTCCGTTAAACCAGTAAATTTCCAGCTCTGCTTTTACGAAGCTGGAGTTAGAAACGTTTACGTGGATACTTCACCTCATATTTATAATTACCCTCCACCAAGTTTAATCCAAGATGAAATCTTAAGCAATAGCGCACTACACGTGTAATCGGCAGAAGAGGAAGTAGAATCGAGATCACACTCGAAGCGTAGTAATTTTGAAGTTAAATCAGCGTAATCCTAATTACATTAATCCGAATCGTTGCACGGCTTCATTCTATTATCTATAAATGCTGAAGCGAGGAAAGATCTTCGTCTATTGCAGTTTGTATTAAGCGATAAATTTACCACAAATTCTCATCGACGTAGAACTAGACGCAAAAAAATTCTCATTGTGCAAGTTGTCATCTACTTTTTAAACATTGCACAATACGTCGAAACAAGCGACAGACTATTTAATAAATTATATAAATAGATATAAACGTGATCGAATATTTGTAGAGGTTTTCACCAGTTATCCGTGTTATAAGACATACATACACACATGCACATATATAACAATAATATATAAAATAATTCTTCAATCAATTAATCCTTTACTGTTAATAATAAAAGAAGAATTCAGATATAATACTGCTTGACGTACCGAGAAATATGACATATTTACGTTTGCTTAGTAGTGATCATTTTTATAACGGAATTGTTTTCTCTTTCATTGTATCTTGCCGTCTTTTCTCAGTGCGCAAGTAGTACCAGGCAAGACAAAGAGATTTCTTTCAGCATAACGTCAAATCGCATAAAATCAAATTGAGGAAACAGAGTTTTTTCCCGGATCAAGATTTTATTAGGTACAGCTGTTTTCACATTGTTGCAAATTTAATTTTACATCGGTACATCAGTGAAATGATTGCTTCTCCGATCAATCTGCGGTAATTGACAAAGTAAACAATTTTACGCTCACGATATCTGCAATGTTTGCAATATTTTCATAGCTCACGATTCTGCGTCGCGAGTTCGTGTTTCGGACACGTTGTATATATTTCAGTTTCACGAACTTGCTGAGGGCCCGTATAATAATGCAGTTATAATGTACAGCTCTTTAAATGGATACGATACACCCTTTTTCGCGCGTGCCCACTTTGTATAAAAATTGTTTACCATCTTCGATCTCTCGGACCGCATTATGTAGATAACGGATCTCCTACGATTATTGCAATTGTACGGCAATAGAACAATACGCTATACGCATGACATATAATGTTCTCTATCTTCTTGAGGATTACAACATTGCGCTTGCGGCACGCAAGCGTCACGTATAACAACGCTGCGAAATCGGCAAGCGAAATTATTGTCGACAAATATTAAATACAAAATCGCAATTGTATAAAGGCAGCAACGTCGGGAACGTCAAGTACATGCTTGATTTAATGTTATTGTTACCGTTATCGAATAATGTATTCCTTCCATTTACCGACAAGAAAAATTATAAATAATATCAATTTTGCAGCGTTGCGTGTGTGTGTATATATATATATATATATATATATATATATATATATGTCCTGTAATTGATGGTTCCTGCACTGACCCGTATTCAAAATTCACATTAATTTCACGGACATTAATTCTGTAATGAGATAAAGCGTAACTGATAATTTGCTTTGATAATATTAACATAAGAAGACGGCGTTCATTCAGCTGAGAATAACCAGATTAATGTTGCAAATATGAAGGCTGCTATAATCGAGCGTGATATCTTCCGTTAATGTGAATTTCGCGAACTACAGGCCAGTGTGACGCAAGCATCTCGCCCCAATGTTGCGAGACCCAATTAAATAAACGCAACGGGACGATGTTGTTAGAAAATAATTTATGACATACATATTAGAGACATATATGCAAAAAAAGGATATATATTATATAAAATTCATATTTCTATAAGAAAGAACGTCGGTACGAGCGGTGTAACAAAACGCTTTGGTCGGCGCTTTCGAGTCCACGGCGCGTGCATGTTTCTTTTTCGCTCTTTCTCTTCCCGATTTATCTATCTCTCAATCTTTCTCCCGTTCTCTCTTTTTCTCTCATTCTCTCGTAATTTTGTTCTTTTATTCAGTCTCTCTCTCTCTGTTTCTCTCTTTCTCTTTTTCTCTCTTTCTCTTTCTCTCCCTCTCTCTCTCTCTCTTTTTCTCTCCCTTCTTGATTTCTTTCTTACGACGTTGGGTTAGACAACACCTCGTTACTGATAATACAATAGTTCACTTTGCGGGGGAAAGAAGTATATAAGGAATGCACACTTTCCGTTTCCACATGTGTTGGAATGTTGTTTGTGTTTCTGTCATAAGGAAGCTTTTGTTACACCCCTCATTATACCCTCACCTGCATGAAGGACATCTTTGCGCGACTGACGCTTTTCTTTTTGGCCAATGTAGCCCTCTGCATCATAAGTGCATACACGTAAGGCTGTGTAAGTCGATCGATGGATTTTAGTCGAGACTGCAGAACTCTCTGGGTCGTTCGTTAATCATCATGTCTTGCACGGACTCACTCGCGACTGTGTAGATAACGCGCAAGCCTGGTAGCAATGTAATTTAATCTTTTTTTTTTTTTTTTTTTTTTTTTTAGTTCATTTTATTGGCGAATTGTATTGTCTCGTAATTGTTGAATTATCCAGCAAAAAAATAAATTAACAATATAAAATAAACAATTATTTGAAATATCGTTTAAATATAAATTTATAGATTATACATATTTCTTATTCTATTTAAGTACAAGAATATTTGGGATATTAATAAGAGAAATAACTTTCTGGATAATTCAATGCGGAACTAATTCTATTCTTAGGAAAGGCACACACAGCACACTTTCTTAATGTTTCTTGCAACATTTATTTTTGAAAAATGTTTGATACGTGCAAAAATATCTGTACATGCAGTTGAGGGTAAATTGCAAATAATGTCGTCTATTCCGGCTCGGATAATATCCTGAATCGTTGTTTAATATAAGTCTCGCGATTTGATTTTAATTCACAAGATTAGACAGACGGGCGTCCGAGCTTTACCGATAAATCTTCAGGATACTTCTCTAAGTGTCGCAGTAAAACACGCACTAATAACGACGGCTTCAAGTAAGACACACCCCTCTTTCTTCGTACCTGAATAAATAGACATTTTTTTCCATGTATTCTGTACCTGACGAAAGATTGCGAATCCATTTTAGAAATCTCGGCGACTCATCGAGCAATGATAATCGTTAAAAGCTTCTATAGTCATTGTGTGTGTGTGTATATATATATATATATATATATATATATATATATATATATATATTTCAGTTCTGAAAGAGTAAAATATATAGCTATACAGCCGATTATTGTTTAACATATCGCGTGATTCAGTTTTCAATTATAATTTCGATATTTTGGTATGACGTAGAGAGCATTCATTTGTAAATACTCTGTATTTATATATCTGCTTATGTTGATACATGTGTTTAACGTAGCGCCCGGCCTCTCGTTTTTCTCGTTATGCATCACGTAGGAATGCAGGAGGAAGTGGAAACATGTTAAGAACATGATACATTGCCTACTTCCTCTCACACTCTATATTACACATATATATATATGTGTGTGTGTGCAAACGGCTTGATTGGATTAGATTTTGTAAAGCGTTGTAAAATGTGTTGGGAGTTTATGGATGTTACAAGATATACGCAGATCTTATCGATGTATACTTCAAATTGTTGGTGTGACAAATATCTGTATATGAGATTGCATAGTATATAGATCATATTTTCCGAAATATATAATTTCGTTATACTTTCGGGAGTGCAAGGTAGAAGGACACGGGACAGATGAACGTTAACTGTTCACTTTCGTTACGCTTACGTGATATTACGTGATATTCGATCTCGAGGAACGACCCCGTATACAACTGGCGAGAACAACTCGTGTACGATAGACGCGACCGAGACATGCAGTAACTTCATCTACGCGAAAAAGCCAATATTTTTGATAATCTGCGCGAACGTTCGATAAATCACGTATCAGCCGCCAAGTGTAAATCCTAAATGTCCGTCGAACGCCGTTCCTCTATCCTTCTTTCGAAAACGAGCTTACGAAATTATTCGTTCTCTGTCCCGTGCGTCTGTGCTACATTTGTCACGTTAAAAGGGAGCATTTACGGTTAATAATCACTGCGCAAACACACTTGCGCTGTCGGAGTGTGGCGGCAACCCGTTTACGTGGTACGATACGAATAAGATAATGTAACCCAAGGCGTTTCGCGACGACGTGCGCTATAGAACGAGAGAACAGGGGTATCTCGTGCGTTACACGGGAAACGAGACACCCTCGATAAGCACAACCTCCCTCCCTCTGCCCCCCCCCCCGGCCTCCGACCCCGTTGCATTTCCGAAGCCATCACTCTCGGATCCCCCTCCCCCCAATCGTACCTTTAGGCGAGAGCAGCAACAGCATCGGCGAGCGCAACGGCGGCGGCGTTGTTACCCCCTCACCCCCACAGAGCATTGTACGAAGATATAATAAAGCATGAACCGCTGGAACACACCACGAGTCGTCGCACGTCACCTGTAACGTGATCTTTTGTCCGTGTCCGCCGTAGAAATAGAATCGACGAACACCTCCCACACACAAGAACTCTCAACGTCTCTTCGTTGTACACACAACATACGCACGTCGACGTGTTGACATATCCCTCCCCCCCATACGTCACCCCTCTCCCTCATTACATGCCTCGTTCTTGCACCCCGCGACGATCGCGCCTGATGTCATTGTCGGCATTTTATCGTCCTGCACGAAGGCGTCTCGAGCGATGCCACCGATAGATTCCGATAGATCTCATTAGACGTCTCGAGAAAATTAGTTCAATCTTTTTCATCGCAATTGGTAGCGTCGGTGAGAAATCGGCTGTCGTGGGATGTCTCGGAAAAAGGGAGTTTCTATCATTTCTTACGCGATCTCATATATCAAATAAATTAAATAAATCTGATTACATCACAGATAATTTGCAGCAAATACTTCTTAATAATTCAAAAATTAAAAGCTTTTTTTTTCTTTTTTGAACAAAAATATTTTGTTAATGCAAATTATGAATTAGATAAAAAATTTAATATATTAAATATATTACGATTGTGATGTTGTTTTTCGACGGCGCTGCTTTTTAAAGACCGATATATTTCGATATATTTTTCACTTTTGCCGTGCAAAATGCGGATTAAACGCATGATGTACCGAGATTCTATTTGTCGAAATTGATCCTTCGATCTCGCGACGTTCTCGGATTTCATTCTAAGCACGTGCGTATCTTCTGCCTGCCTGCCGACGATTTGTACTTTCGATTTACGACATCCCAGCTTCGTGGAAGATATGACGGGAAACGATAATATGACTCGACGTACGGTTTTCCGACGTACGATCGCGTGCGAAAAAGGCTTTCTACAAGAATTCCGTGTCGTCAGACAATGCTCAGAGTAAACCCGAAGCGATGGTTTCTCGAGCGAGCGATTAAATCCGCGAACGATAGAAAAATCTTTGATAACTGTAACCTTATTTCATCCTCACATCACACGTTCGCTCTTCGTTTACCTCCACACACACACACACACACATGTTAATTGCAGTATGCGTGGATGAAAAATAGGTAATCTTTACGTGTCTGTGTTCTTCACCCTGAAACAAATCCCGATCTACATTATCTGTGATGTTCATGATGTCCATATAGAATTTTGACCCTTACGACTGAAAAATCATTTCACAAAAGCACAATCAATTCTTCAAGGGACGTATCGCGGTGCAACGTTACAAATATATCGATTTGATTTAATACACGGGAATATTTAACATGTTTAAAATATAGCGTGTAAATTATTCATTATACTAATTAGTTTAATATCATGTTTTTCCAATATTATGTTAAGATTCAAGAAATATCGTAATTAACTGAATATTCATCAGGCGACATATTTATTAATAATCGCATATTAAATCACTGGTGACGATGAGAAGCACGCATCGGTACTTCGTGAATTCAATCGGTTAAGGTCACCATTATGAAATTTTTAATCGCGTTTATTCCGCACTGCAATACGACTCTCTCTCTCTCTCTCTCTTTCTCTCTCTCTCTCTCTCTCTCTCTCTCTTTTTTTTATCTCCCTCTTCCGAGAGACAAGCCCGAAGCTCGGTCCTTCTGGTCTGGCGCTCGGAAGCAGATAGTCCGATCCTGATGGAAATCGACAAGAGGATTCAGCAGCATCAGCAGCAGTCAGTCCACCAGACGAGTTGTCGATAGCGCAGTACCTGCTATATCACTGAGTAGAATTGTCTTTCCCAGTGTCGCCTGAAAATCCCATCAGCGGCATACCATCGTCAAACCTTCCCCCATCGTTCGCCCGTTCATTTCTTCTTTGAAGCAGAGCGCAGCTTCCAATGCACGTCGGAAAACCCACATACCGTACCACCATGTCCATGCACTGTCCTCTGCGACGTTACTATGGAAACGGGATGGGCACAATCGCGCGGTGACTTTATTCGAACAGTGCGGCCTGAAGTTTGGGGAAGCGCGTCGTTGCCGAGCTCTGCGGAATCGGTTTCATAAAAGGGACTCTCGCGTCATTATTCCTCTCGTCTGAATCGCGGCGAGATAGGAATTTGTAATCAGATAGAATAGGAAATTTCCGTGTGTTGCGACATATGGATCTCCCTATCGGAGACGAAGGAAATGGGGCATTATCGATTTGTCAAAAATATATTTGGCTCGTGACGTAGTAGATTTTAATATATACGGATAATTAACTTGACGATTCAATTTCCCTCCGCTATTTTGCCGCCACTATTTTATACAATTTACGAACGAATGCAATTTACTGCCGTCGTCATATTTAACTAACGTTATTTGCCGGTGGTTAGAATTAGCGATTTACTGACTATCTCCGGGCGCAGTGTAGATTTCAATATTCAGTCGACGAAATAAAAGATAAGATTTAATTGTTGATTTAATTAATCAGTAAATATATTATGAACCCAATTCGCAGAGTTTCCTTATTATATTTATGTGTTTACATTGGTGTTACTTTTTTTTATACAATTCTACTTGCCACTAACTTCAAACCGATGTTATTCACATTCACATTTCTTCACTTGTATTATAAATCATTAATTATTTGTCATCGCACTATTTGTTTGATATAAGAGCGATTATAAAGAAAGAAAGCCGCAGCGTGACAATGAAGTCATTGCGAACGCAACGAACACTCGCTTAACGTCTGAGACTCTGTAAAGCGTGTCTTTCGTTAATGTGAAAAATCAGAACGAGTTCCGAGATCGTTTTGTTATGAAATTTAAAGAGATCCGAGCCAGAGCTTTTCGCACAAGTATGCATATTTTTGTTTTTATCGAAAGCGGTTATCTAATCGTAGACTTTACGCACGATCGGAGATTAAACCACGAAAACTTCTATCAGCTTGCTCCCGCTTGAGAGTGCTTTTATTTTCAACAAAACGCGCGAGGGAACTTCTCTATCACGTAAAACTCGAGGTATATACCACGGGGCATTAGAATGTTACTAATTATACCAGTCTGCTTTGATTCCTCCCGACTCCCGACAGAAAGCATCGAGAGTTCTCGCTAGAAACTCGCATTTCTGCGCCACGCTCATCACACGTGCCGCAGAACTACGAGCTCGAAATTACTTCGTACATTCGACTCGCAGCAGATGTTGGGCACACACCGGTGAATAACGTTAATCTATGCGTGTAATATCACTTTATACAAAATCTAAATAAGCGGATGATAATTAACGATTACTATCATTTGCTTAATGAGGTTGCGTGCACACAGCTTTATTTTTCACACATCACAGCAATATTCGCACATTAAAATACACGATGATGACACAGAATGATGTTATAAAATAATATATTCGATATTTTACATATTTTCCTATTTCAGTAAAATAACAAAATTGTTCTGCTCTCGCTAATTCTTAATGTTACATTTTGATGAATTAAAAAGTGCCAATGCGCATCATTTATACAGAAATCGTTGCAATCGTTGCAATTTTGATTACAAGCTGATATATCTCGGTGAGCCGACATTTCGATGCTGCGGAAAATGATTTTCGCGCTCGTTAAGGAAAGCTGATAATTCGCGAGATTTATTTTCCCACATATTGCGGTTTCACACCACCAATTTGGATATCGCACGCGTAGATGACGCGTGGGAGCCCAACGTTCGTAAGCGTCGAGAGTACGAAGGGCATCTGTTCGATAATACAAGGATCTAGTAAAGCCTGCATGTTGCAACACAGCAATGCGCACCGTGCATCTCGGAAGCGTTGACGCGTGCGACTCAACCGTAGGTGCTCTTTATCATTGATTGTGTCATTCTTATCACGTTTCTTCTCCCCTCGCGCGACGTACGCGGGGGGGAGGGCCTCGATTAATCCGTATTACGCTTTGGTGCGACTTTGAAAACAAATTAATTAATTGATCTTCCTTTTTTTCTGTTTCCTCAACACTCTAGTTGTTCAGGATTAAGCCTCTGCCAGTGTTAGTAAGTACCGCCACTTGATCTGGTGTGATTGGACTGCTGTAGTTAGAAGGCTATGCGTACATATACTTATATATTATATTTATTATATTCATACCACACACACACACACACACACACACACACACACACACACACACACACACACACACACACACACACTATATATATATACATGCCTCGTACTTTGTCTCTGTTCTTATATTATCTATACACGCCATCGCTGACAAGTAGGATATTTCTCGGATTTTCGTGTTCATTCTATTTCTTTTTTTTTTTCTTTTCTTAATTCCGTGCATTTTTTTTTCTTCCTTTCGCAACGCTTTTACCTCGCGACAGGAATTCTCAAGTGCAAATACTATATCGATATTTTCGCTTATATATGCCTTCATATAAAAAAAGATTCCTGTTTGCATGGACGCTCAGAGGAATGCTTTAGAAATAAGAAGCCTGTAAAACATAGTCACTGTACTATGTACAAGAATTATCGCTATTCTTTCGATTCTATTGTACATATAAAACAAACTTGATAAAAAATATTTTAATATTTTAATAATTTTTATTTTTCAGGTATCAATAATGTCAATCAATAGAAAAATTAGAATATGAAATAAAGTTGGTTGAATTAAACTTTATGAATATAAATAAACGGTATATATAATGAATAAAAATAAATATAATACTTTGAGGAATATTTCTTTATAATCAATCGATAAATTTAAATTAATAATCATTTCCATATACTTTTGTCTGAGCGCCCGTGTATTTCTTGCCAAAGGAAGTTCCTTCGCTTTTCAAAGCACTTGACGTAATTCATCGAAACGTGGTCGTCCTGTTTGAAAACGTGTGGCTTTTGCTCGAACAAGTTTCAATTTTCAAAAAGAACACTTGTCGACATGATGTCAACAGAGACACACTATTTCCGGAAATGTATAAACGTCAATGTCTTAATAATTAAATGAGCCATACATTGGCAAAATAATATTACGATCATACTCGCGAAAGTATCGGTTCTTGTACATTTGATTTGATTTACATTCGGGATATTTCGAAATTGTAGAGCTTAAGATTTTGCGAAGGCCATACGGCCCAAAACTTAGGAATAAACGTAAGTTGCTGACTTTTGTTTTGTGCCATTTTCTTGTATGATTTGTTTGATTTCTAAAACATTTAATTTTTAATCAATACGCATGAAACTTTTAATTCTTTTCATGTCTATCACATTTTCATCTTTTTTTTTTTTTTTACATTATCGGTTACGATCGACGATAGGATTTTAACTGTATTTCGGGATCCATTATTAACAAAAGTGATGGCAACCTCAAATAATCATAATAATTTATCGGTAAATGAAAATGATTACACATACGTTAAACCTGTACGAATATTAATCAGTCTATTAGTAAATTGTAAGATACATTGTGCATATATTAATGTCAAATTATTAAGTGCAAAAGGATTGTAATAAAATAATATTACAAATTGGCCGGTGAACAAAACCGCAGAATATATTCAGCCGGTGCTCTGGTCGCAAATTTTCGCCCGTGTGACGCATCAGCCCTAATTAGTGCACACGCGTTAATTAGTTCAGAATTGTCGATATTCTGACTTTGGTATAGCCAGAAAATTCCTAATTGTAATTAAAACCGATATAATTACGAATACCGAGCGAATAATATTCGTACAGAATTGATTCTGCAATGGACAGCCATCTATCTCCTTTACTCCCTTTCACGACTCCCCCTCCGCCCTCTGGATCATCATCAAAAATCCCCACCGTTCTGTTTCGTGAATGATACATCATACGTGCGCTAACCGGAAGCCAGTCTCGTCGCTGTGTGCAGTCATGTTACCGTATATCATTATATTTACCACATTATTATTATAATACCTTCTCATACGCCGATTTTTTACTCACACACTTTCATGTAGTGGCCGCGCGCATATATCTGCATCGTGCATATATCTTCGGTATGCGGTGTGTGCGTGCGTATACGTGTGTGCGTCTGTTCTTACGCGATGTGCAGCAACTAGTGCTTGAGCTTCTTGTAAAACGGAATCACTCAATACGTATATCTATGTATGCCTTTACACGTACTACGTATTGCGCATCGCTAGATGATCGAGTCGTGTCGCTGATGGCATTACGACAAAAAGCTCGCACACAACCCCCCGTTCCCCCCCCGTGTTATCCTCCAATTGACGAAGTTTCCCGCGCACCCCCGCCCCCCCACCCCCCGTTAGCCGATGAATGTACCGATTGACTGTAAAAGCCGTGCGGCTCTAACTAAAAAAAAAAAGTCGATGACTTAACTGCGTAACCGACACTGTAAAACGTCATACAGCGACGTTCAGAGGCCGGCGAGTTTATATTTCGTCTGGAAATTCGTTTCACACGTTTCGTGAACCCCCTCACTCCTTAACTTTTAAGCGATGTGGCGAGATCGAGCTACGAGTCGATCGCTGGTTATCTCGCGGCGACATGCGAATTTGTACTTTACAATAATCTATTATTGTGCGCCATGTGAAACGTGAACCCTACAAATTCGGATCGAGTTGCGAGCGCTCCGTTTATCATTGATACTTTGTCATTGATACTCTACATTGTACTGTTATACTCTTTGCAAGAGCTACTGCCAGTGCTTTACCACGTCGCATCTCTTTCGCTTTCCTCGCAATACCTAGATTCGTTCGCTATGTCCTAGCGCAGCGCTGTGTAGGTTCATCAGCGATCGATATAGCCGTAGAACGATATCTTAGTCACGTTTCATGATCGAGGACCTATTTGCTGTTAATTAAAGTTTTCCTCTTACTTAATCCAATTAGATGTGAACGATTTCACTATATATAAGACTGCACATTATATCTTATCGATTACCTCACATGCTGTAACTTTTCACTCTTTAGTATTTTCTTGTATATAACTCCTCTTATGTCGTCACGAAGTGAAATCCTTGACGTCGATCCTAACGGTGATTGATAGCATAATAATCGACGCTCAAGTCACTTCTAAGAAATTTTAATATTATTTCCGCTATATCAACAGATTTTCGTTCGAGCGCAATTTGATTACGATCCACTGGAGGATGAGCTCATACCCTGCGCGCAGGCTGGGATTGCCTTTAAAACCGGTGACATTCTGCAGATCATTAGCAAGGATGATCACCATTGGTGGCAAGCACGGAAGGATAACGCGGCTGGTTCCGCGGGTCTTATCCCCTCGCCCGAACTTCAGGAATGGCGCATCGCTTGCATGTCTATGGAGAAGAACAAGCAAGAACAAGGTAACCTAACTAACTATCCGTGTTTGCCTTTTTTACGTAAAATTATTTGTCAGTAAAACGCAAATGTTATTTCCAAGATATCAGATACGTAAAAAACGAAGGACGATAGTTATGCCTTTATGTCGAAATTTATTTCTATCTACACTTAATGAGGATATTGATTATTTTTTCATCTATTTTATCTGCTAGATTGTTATCCTAGATTTGTTAGTTGAAAATGGATAAAATTTTTTGAAAAGAGAAGGAAAGTATATACAGTGTAATAGTAAAAGTATTGTTCTAGAATACAAAATATATTTTTTTTATTTCATCGACTAATTGAGCATAAAAGTTTAAAATTTTCTGACAACTGCATTGTAAAAAGTATTTTCAGTAGAAATTCAATGGTGAGTCTCCTATTTAAACATTGATCAAAAGAATAATTTTCTTTCTCTGGCGCTGATGAACGTTTAGGACAAGAATAATTTTAGTTAAAAACTCGAGTAGAATGAACGCGGTAATCACTGGTTCCAGCAGATCGCAGAATCTCTTTTCAATACAGAATGGAGAATCAGAATTCCGCCGATTGAGAAAATCACGTGATATTCTCTCACCGTCGTTCAATCAATCCATTATCATTTAATCACATCTAATGATTCCACTCAGTTCCCACTGATTTTCACCAAGTCATCGCTGCCAAAAAAAAAAAAACGAATGTGCTGATGAAACACGATGTCGTCTGTGTGTTGTTTGATGTGTATCAGATTTTCGATGGAGCATGTGATATCGTTGTTATCAATCAATTATATATTATAAAATGAGATGCATATCGATAGTAATTATTTATTCACGACGGATTAGCTAGGTAATTATCATTTTATGACACTGGTTCCTGGAGGCATTTCGAAGAGAAACAAAATGATGTTTGGCATCTGTGATATTACTTTATACCTGATATTTTTGTTTTTACCGTAGAAAACCTTTTGAAGAAAATTTGATATTACTAGTTTTGAAAGAAATTACACATAAGTAATAATGATATTTTAATGATATTTTATTTCGTATTTATATAAATATTAATTTCTCTTATATGTAGACTAACAAGTAACATTTAAATTTAACATTTAAATTTATAAAATTCATATTTTATTCATTTAGTAAATGAATGTAACTATTTATGTGTATACAATGAAATATAGTTTTCATTTAAATAAATTAATATAATCAGAAAAATACATTTATAAATATTAGATGTATGTGTATCTCATTACGTTGTAATTAATTAATTTAGAAGTTTTATTTCTAATATCGTAGTTTAAATTTATAATTTTTATGAACTGTACAATTTGTTACTCCATGCACGATTTTATAATTCAAACTCTACACTCGATAAACTCGTATCGATTTCGAATCTCTCAGTTCCTGAACGAACAGTTTCTGAAGCCATTCCGTTTGGCTAAAAGCATCTATCATTTCCAGACGCTAGAAATAAAGAACAAACGTAATCGTTACTTTGGATAGTTACTGATCCATGAAATTTTAAGATGCCATAGCCCGTTTGTGTTAGTCATAAATCTTTTATTTTTAAAGAAAAGATGTCGCTATAGAAAACTGGCAAAAGCAACGAAATGATAGGAGAAATCGAGATATACGCAAGAGAGTTTGTCATTCACAGGAATTTATGCTCTTTATTCTATTCTATTTTTACGACACACGTTTAACAGCCAAACTAATTAATTAAAAAAAAAAAGAAAAAAGAGATTGCAATGTGAAACAACAAGTAAAATACTGCAAATAGATTGGAGGACTAACTTCGTGATTTCGACGTGTAACATTAAAGACTGGATTAGAAGCTTAATTACAGATTGCGGCTGCGAAGTCGTATGCAAATCAGAAACTAAACGCTTTAAGATGCATACAGCAAGAAAGTTTCGGTCCTCATATATCTCTGCATCTGCGCCTGCTGGCGCAAGTGGGTGGCATGAGGGACGGATTAGGGATAGTAGGCAAGTGGAGAGCTAGCGCATACACGAATAATTAGCTGCAGTGATATATCTGTTGTTTATATCTGTGTTATGCGGGGCTAGATGCTGAAGGAGAAGGTGGATGTTCTTCTCACACCGAAGGCTGCGACGGCTCGACAGGTACGTCTCTGCCTTCAGGTAGACACGTGTAGAGTCACGTAGGACGTTCTTTTAGACGCATGAAATACAGACTGGACCCATGCTTCTAACACATGCATCAGTACAGAAAGGAGATCGAAAGCGGGATGAATATCTTTCGGCGGTTTACATTATAAGGATACGCGAGGCGGTTGCTTTCAAGTGTAAATAGCTCATACTTGAAATTTATTATTCTCGCATTATTGATAATATATATAAATGTGCGAACGATATTTAATATCTTTACATTGTGCGCAAAGTATTTCGATGACATATATACATATTAATATTAATGAAACATTTACAAGGAATTATACATTTATGAGATATTTGAGTTTTAAATTGTAATTAACGATAAATCATGCTATTCGATGCTATTAATAAATTATTTCGATAACAAATTGTATATTTTACGTAGCTATGTAAAAAATACATCATACTTATTAGATAACAAATATTCGTACAATACAACACTCGCTATGCGAACTCATTTTCTACAAATCACAATTGCAATCACAATAAAAAGTAATGCAAATTAGCTACAACAATTTTGTAGTTTTTACATTTTTATAATCTAATAATTGCTTTTTAAAAAGCTTTGCAGATTTAAAAAATTTTATTGATTTTTATTCCATATGTATAGATATTTTCAGAAAATTATTAAATGATCCAACAAAAATGTGTTACGCGAAATTCAATGCTATTATATAAATTTTTCAATTATACACGAATGATACACAGTCAAGAACGAAAAAGCTTTTAAAAATTCTCATTTTGCAGACTTGTGTAAATGAAAGGTTTTATAACATCCATATATTGTGAGAGAGCATCATACCAATTATAATTTATTAATATAGGTATTATGGTATTCTGTATTATAAATTAATAGATGCTTTTACATGCGGCGTGCTTTAATGCATGCTTTAATTCGCTGCAAAACATTCCACGCATTTATGCTTATTTCGCACGATTTCACTTGCAAACGCGACAGCACGATTATAACTGAAGCTTATAATAGATAATTAATTGATTGCTCTAAATGTTAGCAAACAATGATGCTCTGGAAATATCTTGCCAAATATCTCACTTGAGACTTTCTACTTAAAATATTTTCGATTTTGTAATAGTGACTATATATATACATATATATATATATATATATAAAGAGAGAGAGAGACATATTTTTAGCGTCTATCTTTCTTCAACTGTCTAGATTTTGGCAAGATATCGTGATTTGCACAATCACGCGTGCTATCATCCGCAGCTTCGATATACATTGTAGTTACATATAACTCTCCCTAGATTAGTATTACATATTCAGTAGATCTCTATAATCGCGAAGATAACATTCGCAAGACAATATATCACATTCTGATTATGACACCTATTTAAGTTTCACGCATCACGAATTCTATACATTGTCATCTTGTGACCTGCTGGAACACCCCTCTCAATAGGATTCCTAAGTGCCTTTGGGCATGGCTTCTTTCGAACTGGCTGACTGAATGAACTCTTTTTATAATCAATAGGCAAGATTTTGCTTGATCCAGGAACCGATATTCGCAGAGCTCGTCATCACTTAATAATTAATTTTCGAGATGCTCCGAAGGATTGCTAACTGCACACATTGATGTGTACTATATTTCCAATAGGATAACACACCATACTAGGCGATACATGTTTAGGAGAAATAATATAAAATATTCTAGCGACATGAACGACCCTTTTTATGCAATTATGAAAAATGATATCCATCGTGACTCTTATTCGGCTTCTGGCGATATTCATCAGGCAACTTTATTGATATATATTTACAAGCTGTTGTAAGAAATAACTATCGTTTTATTGACTTAATTTCTAATACATATACACATTGGCGTTTGTAATTGAATTTTGCGAGTTGGTTCCATTACGATGGCCATGATATTGTGATCGTCTTTAAGATTGGTTTAGCGGTCGTTCATCGACACTATAAAGGCACGGAACTTGTTAGTTAGCACGGATAATGGATTCCGTAACATGACACTTGCACAGTAATTTGCAAGTTTATAAGGGGCAGACATTTTTGAGGAGAGATAGCTTCATCTCCGGTTTCGCTAGCGTTTTATATATATTAACGATCTTTTCTGCTTTTCAGTAAATTGCTCAATATTCGGCCGGAAAAAGAAGCAATACAAGGATAAATATCTTGCAAAGCACAACGCTGTTTTTGACCAGCTGGACCTGGTGACCTACGAAGAGGTCGTGAAGCTTCCTTGTAAGTTATTATTTAAATTATTAATCCACAAATTAATAGAGTTAATGTTAATTTATAATAATATAAATATAGAATACCTACTTTTTTATTTTTATTAATAACTCTTTTATTAAAACACATTTTGATGAAATTTATATTAATTCAGTGAAATTTAATTAAAATAATTCAATTTTCTGAACATTATAATATTTATAATTATTATTATTATTATAAAATAAATATAAATTTTCATAATTATGTTATTTTTCGCAGATCCTGCCTTCCAACGGAAAACTTTAGTATTATTGGGAGCACATGGCGTCGGTCGACGACACATAAAAAATACAATTATTTCCAAGCATCCTGATAAATACGCCTATCCTATTCCGCGTAAGTATTTTATATTTGATGTTTAGTTTTTAAATTAATCAAATATTATTGTTTATAAAGAAAAATGTATGAAATGAAATATCGATATATACATATTAATCGTATAAAATATTTATATCAGAAAAATTTATCAATCAAAATCAAATCAAATTTATCAAATTTATCATTTATATCAAATATATTTTTTCATAGATACAACGAGGCCTCCACGAAGTGACGAAGAAAATGGTCGTAATTATTATTTCGTATCGCACGATGAAATGATGGCAGATATAGCCGCTAATGAATACCTTGAATACGGTAAATTATATCCATTAAATTTTCTTATACATGGAAATTTATTAAGAACATTGATTATTAATTATTAACATCGAGAAATAAATAATAATAAATCATATCTTAGATTGTTAGAATTAATATATATATATGTTACATTAAGTGTGTGTGTGTGTGTGTGTGTGTGTGTGTGTGTGTGTGTGTGTGTGTGTGTGTGTGTGTGTGTGTGTGTGTGTGTGTGTGTGTGTGTGTGTGTGTGTGTGTGTGTATGTGTGTGTGTTACATTAAATATGTAAGATATAAAATTCTTAACTCTGAAATATTTATTACTTTATTTATTATTTTTACGAACAGGAACACACGAAGATGCTATGTACGGAACTAAGCTCGAAACTATTCGCAAAATTCACGAAGAAGGTAGAATGGCCATATTGGATGTTGAACCGCAGGCATTGAAAGTTTTACGGACTGCTGAATTTGCACCTTACGTCGTTTTCATTGCTGCACCAGCGTTTGCAAATGTTACAGACGTAAGTATGAGAATAATTCTACAAAATTGAAAGCTAAACTTATATATTGTATATTTTGAATATTTCTCCAAAATTATGAGAGAACAGGTTGCAAAATGATTTAGCAAATATATTTCAATATGAAATTTTGATATACGCTGGCAAATTTAACTTTTTCTGAATGATAACTTTACAATAATTATAAAAATAATTGTATATATAATTAATAAAATTAAAAATACTTTAATTATTTTACTATTTTTGTTTAAAAATTCTATAGTATATAAAACTCTCACAATTATTAAGCACATTACATCTAATATTAAAAAAAAATTTAATATTAAAAAAAAATAATCATACCCTCTTTTTAATTGCAAAAGTTATTTACTTTTACATTAAACAATGTATAATTAATCAAGAACAATATATAGCGTATGCTATATATTTACCTTTCCACAGTACACGTTTTCTAAGTAAGCCATCAACGTACTTGGCTTTGTAAAACGTTTGCTATGTAAAATGATTAATGTTTAATCGTATTTCGTAATAGTCGTAACACAGCGATAAATTACGAGCCAAAGAGCTTATCGAAGAATACGTACAGAAAACGATGTCTGCAAATATTCTCTAATCTACGTTAAACGTATCTCGATTCTTGATTTGTAGCTATAACGCAAACCAGGAATGCTTGCACGCCAATTGAGCAATTAAGCAAACCATTCAGCGATCTTCAAATGAATCATGGATTTAGCTGATTAATGAGGCAAACAATTATTGGTTTACTTGTTCTGAATGACTAATCGACCGATAACGGTTCGTTAATACACTTTGAGAGGAAATCATCAAAGAATATCAGATTCTGATGATGGGAATAACGTATAAGTACATAAGGGAAAGCACGCGAAGAATATCATGCTTTTGTAGAATTAAATGCATAATCATATTCATTTTCATAAAAGAAGATATAGAATCATTTGATTCGTGTTCGTTCTGTATACGAGGTGCTCATCTCGAAAAAGAAATGTAAAGAGATAGATAACATTTTCATGAAAAAATATACCGCAAAATTCTACTTTAAATCTTTTAATTGGATATATATAATATCTATAATAATGTTACTTGTATTTTCAGTTCGATGGTAGTTTGGAGCGGTTGGCGAAGGAATCGGATATGCTAAAGCAGGCGTACGGACATTTCTTCGACTTAACCATCGTGAACAACGATCTCGACGAGACGATCGCCCAACTGGAAGCCGCGATCGAGCGCGTCCACACAACACCACAATGGGTGCCCGTTTCTTGGGTCTACTGACAGCGGTCTTCACCGATTCGCCACATCGTCACTGCGGATTGCAATGGTTCATCGAGGATGAAGCAGTGATCGCTGGCGCCGTAACGATCATACCGCGATCGACCTTCTCGTCACGAAGATCTGACACACCGACAGCCACTGGTGTCCGACAGGAAGACGCCACAGGCAGTTATGTCATGCACCTAAGACCACCCAAACGTATCGGCAAACATACCCGCCGGCAAATGTCGATTCGACAGTGAAAACGATCGGAGTGCGTGACTATACGATGGCCGTGTGTTCATGAAATTCTTTCCATCGCTGCGTAATTATTATGACCATGTCGCGGGACACGAGGGGAAACCAGCGGCGTGTCGGAGTCGTCCTGAGTATCACCGTCGCGTTCGCCGTCGCGAGGACGCCGAACCATCCGGAAATGGAACGCGTCATCATCGAGCACGACGAAGATCAGTGACGGCAATGACGTCGTCATGATGCGTCTAGAATCGTTCTAGGACGCTTTTTCGCGGACCACCAATTCTCTCCTGCATCTTCTTCTCCCTCTGTTCCGTCTTCCTTCTTCGAAATTTCAAAGATTAAAAGATAAGACAATGAGCAACAACCCGATCAACTGGGACTTCTCTTGAACGAGACTGTTAGACGAATACATGTCTTTCTCTTCTATTCCACCGTAGACTATCGTATTTCTCGACACATTCCTGGCACGGTTTCGGCGAATCCACACACTAATCTCTCTCGCGGTTCCACATGACGTTTCTCAAGGCAGTCGAATTTACGACGCGAATTTTATGTGCAATAATACGATAACGCGATAACAACATCAAGGAATATCGCGTAGAATGTGAAAAATCAAATGAGAAACCTACGCTCATTCATGTTTCGCGCGGACATCAACCGAACGGCTGCATCTTCGTATCCCTTATCTGCGGAATCTATCAATTTTTCGTAAACTGTAATTGCCTCCTATCGTACTTTATCGTAACTATTTAAACGAAAGGAATCTAGAGATCGTGCGGCACGGCAGTGCCCGTGAATATATATATATATATATATATATATATATATATATATATATATGTATAGCGAAAGACGAGAATCCCGTCGCAATAATCTTGTTTCTCTGACCGTTCAACTAAAAGAGAAAAAGAAGAAAAAAAAAGAAACTAGAGTGCTGCCGGCCGTCCGTCATTTAACTGTAACTTTAAGCAGTAGAAAACTTCGCCGGTTTCGTCTAGTATTTCTGCTAATATCTAACGAGTGTTCATCTCTCGTCGCGGCTATTCCGCCGCGACGAATCTACGCGTATACGCGAGCGCTTCTTTCGTTCGGCCGTCTTTTGTATCTTCCTCCGGTCGACTTTCGTTTCTTTTTCTCTTTCTCTGCCTCTCTCTCTGTCTCTTTCTATCTTTCACTCCAATCACCCACCGAGTTTTTTTCATCTTTCTACTTTTGACAATCGAGACCGCCGTCGGTGCGAGACGACTCGCTCGCTCGCTCGCTCGCTCGACCGTGCACTCGCCCATCCCATTGTCACTCGTCGCTATCATTGCTCACGAGACAAACATCCCCGATTGCAAACGCAGATATTCGCCGATGCACCGACCGATGATCTTGTATTCTCTGTACACAAACGTCCGAAACCGCACATCCCCCCCGGACGAATGCACGGACGGCGGATACCGATCCGGTAGCGAGAATTTTACAAGTGCTCATTTGAAGGCGCTTGTAACGCAATTATTAAGTTCGTACAAAACACACACAAACATACACGTACAGGTACCCATATCCATGCAGGCATATGTGCACATATACATACATACATATGGGCACACGTCAAAACTATAATGTCACTCAGTTCGTATTACTTACACCCTCGTACAAAAGCGCATAATCGAATGACGAAGTAACAAAAAAAAATGCGGATTTACTATAGGATATTTATAAAACGTAAATTTCAAATACATAGATAGTCTACCAGCTATATGAAATAATAATGAAGACAACACATCTCTCAAGTAGGGAGGTACACACGTGCACCCGCGTTTATACAAGACACCTACACGCACAATCAATCAATTATTTACACGCGCGCGCGCGCGCGCGCACACACACACACACACACACACACACACACACACACACCATGCACGTAACACACACGTTACACATACGCACATACATACGCACGCAATCGCATGTGCGGCGCGAGTGCAGGTTTACAATACACAGATTTAACGACTAGGTAATTAATTTACAAGTGATTAAAAAAAGATTAAATGTATAACTAATTAATACTAAAGAATTATTAGGAGACTAATAGGTGATTTGCATATGCATATGCCCGTAGAACGAAGGAGTGAATGCGTGTATAAGTGCGGGCGTGGTGTGATAGTTTAACGTTAACAACATCGCGTTTATCGCGGATCTGTTCGAGCTCCGGCTTCATCGATCAGTCTCTCTCGGTCGCCGCAATGATCTCGAAACATAAATGGCGAATTTAGGCTCGTGTCTCGCTCCCCCGAAGCGTTCTTCCTATTACGCGCTATCACGGCAGGACGATACGTGCCGGTCGTGGCGCAAAAGCGCTCGATTATATATTTCAGAAACGCATGTAAACGAAGGGGAGAGTCACGACGTCGTCACGCAATCTCATGTTTGCGAGGACCAGTGACTCTTAACATCGGACAGAACCGATTTTCGCAGAGCCATATGTGAATTCGTCAAATAACGAGGATACTCGCGCGAGGAAAAAAAAAAAAAAAAAAACAAGGATTGCCCGTCGGTGTGATATGCGTTCGTATGCGTAAAACATTGCGAAAACGCGAGGAGCATGAGTCACAAGTGATTTTGTAATATTTCTTATAAGTTGTAGCTGCCATATCCAATAATTAAGTACTAGGTGCGTTGAGTGATAATCTGACGACGACTGTTATGCTAATAATAATGATGATAACGACGATGATAATGATGACGGTGATCGTGATGACCGAACGTGCTGCCGCACGTGTGTCTCAGTTAATTTGGATGAATTGTGCTAAGATATTGAGAGAGACGACGGGTCTAAAGAAAACAATAACAAGTTCATTACAATTATGTAATTATAAATAAGAGGAAGAGACGAAGAGTATTATAACACGTTGTTAATTGAATTAATAAAATTAGCCCAAAGTAACGGAGAGATGTTTGATTTGAGCGAAATCTTTATTGGCGTCTATGTTTTCGTTTCAACGGATGTCTCCTGATATGGCTTCTCCTAACTGATGTCAGTGTCGGTATAAGCATGTCTTCCGAGTTGTTCGTTTTATTACACTGCTTTTGGTCCATAGGAAACATGTATTCTAAATCGATGTCATACCTATCGTATCAAAAAGATAAAACATTATTTTTGATGATCTAATAAAACAACACGAATAAGTTTCAACGCAATTTTAGTTTTTTAATATTTATTTATTTGTTATCAAACCAGTATCTTTTTAATAAAAATTATTTAATTAAATTTTAAAGAAATTATTAAATTTGATTTACTAATAGACGCTTTCTTGAAAAGCGCCATTAATAAAAGATCTTGAAAATAAAGTACTCTCAAATGATTAATGATTTTAATTATATTTTGCATTTTGTATTGAAATACGATTTTAGAAATTTCTTTATTTTAAAGATTATTTTTCGAAACATGTAATTTTTAAAAAAGGTTTGAAAAAACAACTTTACTAAATAACTATAAAATAATATCAAAATGAAACAAATACCTAGGCAGCTTCTCTCGAAGATAAGAAATGACGTTTGCCCCGAGGCTCGCTTCACGACTCATGATGAAGCTAGATAAATATCGTGGGCTTTCGCTCTTTTCAGCACAATGCATTAGTAACGCCCAGGATTTATAATCTGAATCTAACACATACGTATTGTACACTCCTTCGTCTGAAAATATGAAATTTATCATGAAATAATTTTACGAAAACTCAGTATTTATTTTTACTGATCGATTTATTGTGATTAATGATGATTTGTCGAGAAAATATAGTCTTGCATATAGTGAATTTTAATAAAAATTTATATTTAAAATTGGATTTCGATCAAACGAGGCAAATTACGCGAATAAATATGAATGTACAAATTAGTTTAATAAATTGTGAACTCGCTGGTTTATTAATCATTCACGTTTGATTGCGTTTGTTTGCTTGATCTCGATTTGACTTCATGATAAATTGATTAAATTAAAACTGTTAATTAAAAATTCGGAAATAGATTAAAATAGATCATTAAAAGAGTAATGTATGAAAAACATGAAACTTTTTTTATTGCTTTTATATAGAAAGACTAGAGGAGAAAAAAAATTGTTATGAAATAAATAACTGTATGGAAGTTTACATGGAAGTTCGGCGTGCGTCCAATGAGCAGGTAAGTCCGACGAGGGGATTTTCCATGTGATGTTACCGACGAGCAGCTCGTTAATGGGATCGTCAGTAAAGCTGTAAGTGAAATTCATAGTAACTTCGGCGTTTTCGGGCGAAACCGAGAGCTCGGCTCTCATGCATCTGTACGCGAGTGCTTCCTCCGAACTTGCATAGTACTGTACTATGTACCACGATCCGAGAAACTGCAAGAAGCGCAAGGTGTCGGTTATGTATGGGTGCATGTAGGCGTGAAGTCACGCGTAAAATAGGCGCAACAGTTTACCATGCCACGCTGATTTCCTTTGCGCTAACGTATGCTAATAAATGTGTACGTTATAACGGGTCAAGCTCGATTGTACTCGACGGTAAACGGCGGTTTAGAAGCAAAAAAAATTTCCCAGATGACAATCATCTTATTTCTCCGTTCGAAAGCATGATAGATTGAACTTCTTTACTATGTATTTCTTACTTAAATTAGAGAAGTTTAGTTTATTCAACATTCTTCCTTTATTTTTGTTAATGAATTATTGTTTAAAGGTACTTTTACAAATTTGATTCTTATTATATCTATAGCACTTTAATTTTGATGCTGCGTTTATTTTAATTTGCTACGAGAAATCTAATCTTTTTTCAGAGATTTATTTTTACAGTTAACGTTCTCAAGTGTTGCTAAATGGAGAGGAATTCTATTAGCCTCAAATTCAAATTCAAACTCTGTTGAGTCTATTTCCAGAATAGTTGAGTGGGATTCAAAATGAATTTGGAAAAACTAAGAGTCATAATATATAAATATATTTTCAGTTCTCTTTTACATTTTAAACATAATCTCCTATTGAGCCTTGTAGTAGATTTTGCATTATTGATAGAACGAATTCTTATTTCTTTACATTAAAAAATAAAAGATCAAAAGAAGTACAATGTTATGTTTTATCTTATCTGCGAAAATATGAAAGCACACAACAAATTGCTTATAATGGAAGCGTAAGATGCTTCGAAATTTTGGTTATCATAAGATATATGTTTATATTCTGGTTCAAAGCTTATCTTTCTTATGAAGCGACACATGGCACATTCGATCTAAAAAAACTTAATGTTTTTAATACAGATGAAAAATTTTATTATTTCAAGTTTATTTTCAAACATAATAGTGCAAGAATAGAAACGGCCATATCTTAATAAAAAAAAAGTGGCATCTCTGTTTGAAAAAATAAGTTACACTTTGTTCTTGTCATTTTGTAATTTATTTTCCAAAACAGATAAGTATTAAAATACATCTGCCATACAATTCATTTCGCTTATAACATATATCATCGTTTATGATAAAAAGAAAACCAACTAAAATTGTCGCGTGTATGTCCGAAATAGTCATCCTTTAAATACATATCAAGATCTAAGAATAAATTCGCCGGACGTCGCTCTGAAAAGAAAGTCGCGCAAGAAGAGTATCGCTAAATTAGAATATTCATATTTCCATACATTATAAAATTTATAATAGCTTTGTATAAAATGAAAATTAAAAACAAGTTTGTAAATTTCATAAGTATTTCATTTAGTTTTATATAATTATTTTTCAATTCACTCTGCTGCTTTTTAATTCGCTTTTTGAGTTGAAAATCTCTACGATGTATTTCGCTTTCTGTCATTAAAATCTTTACCCATCTTTTTCTATGCAGTTATTAATTTTGCATATATATCTATTTAAATAAAACCTGTCCAAAAGTTAATAATGTACGCGATATTATATGTGAAATTTATTCTCAATGGAAATGCCAATGTCAAATAGCATTTACTATTTTCATGTAAAATTGGTTATTGTAATAATTGCATAGTAAACCATCATTTCTATTACTATTGCATATTGCTCTTAATGAATAATCGTGTGAATAATTGTGCTCCGTTTAATTAATATTCGATCAACATTCGGCAACAGGAAATGTTCGATTATTTGTTTGCGAAGTCACATTAGCGGATAATATTGTAGGAATATAAAAGCCGTAAAGCTTAAATAGTTGACAGGATTCGGAGATTATTATAAAAGCGAAGCTGTTGTAATCATGCAGACTGAGTGTCAGATAAACAAAGGATCTCGAGTACAAAGCTCGGTCGCTTAATTTTTCTCCGACAAATATTTCCTACAAATATATCTGTATACTTCATATTATTTCGCACCAATATCGTGTGTTACGTCCGATGGATTTCCCGATTTTTCTCTTTCGAAAACTAACGGCTACTCATCAGTAAACAGATAATACTTCGAAACAAAAGAAAAAAAATTTTTTCTTTTATTACTAAATTACCGACACGTGACTTCCTCAAAGGTCTACTTCAAGATAGAATTTTTTTTTAAGATATATTCTGTTATCAAATCATCCTGAACCAATAAATTCTTTGTAAATAAAAGTTTCGCTGGCGACCAAAATTCTATAGTTAATAATAAAATAAAACACATATTGATACGCGGGAAATGCGGAAGTTACCGAGATCATTCGAGGTCGACACCCCCGAAACCGAGGTGTAACTAAAAAATCGCCAATCAGAAGTTTGCGATTAGCAGCCGATAGTTCTCTATGAAAGAAAAGAATCGTGAAGTCCGCCGGACGTAACACGCGTATTGGATGAATTACATCAAACGCGCGTCGATTCTTCATGATACGATTAAATAAGGCGGCAAAAGTAAATTAATAGCCATCGATGAAACCATTAAACTTTGTGATAATTTCTAGTAATTATTACAAGAGAATTATTTCGACCTTTTGTAGAAATAATTGTAACATATCATTTTCTTCAATATTTCTCTCGATAAATATAAAATCAATTTTTTTTTAACCTTTTTAAGAAACTAGTCATTTATCAGACTACAAACATTTGATTTCAAAATATAAAAGATTTAATATATATTTTAACATATATTTTGTGTATATTTTTGTGTTTATATCATATATATTTAATATGTATTAAATATATTTTAGATAATATCTATTCTTTGTTATGTAAAAGAGTATAAAAATCTAAAAAAATAAATCAAAGTAAAACATTGATGCATGTGGAAGTAGCCTATGTAATTCTATACGGGCACATCCTCCGGAAATACGAGAAAGAGTTCAAATTATTGACCTATCTTTGTATGCATATAAGACAATGAATTTGTGCTTACGAATACATAAAACGCAAGCGTAAACGGTTATTATTATATAAAAATTCGCAAAACGGAAAATTACTCGGGGATTACTCGTGGAATGGGCTCCGTACCTCAGATATGTCAAAGTTGCGTATGCCTTTTACTTTCGGGCATTTGGTCTTATCCTCCCGTCTCTTCCAAACGCCGGCGGTGTCGCCGACAAGAAGACCGATGACGAGCAGCGTCATCGCCGACCAACGGAATCCCGAGCGCCGTCTCGTTCCGGGACACATTTTCACTATGCATTCAGATTCCGATTCGTTCGCGAGAAGACGCACGAGCTGGCTAGAGATCGCGCGCGCGATGTCTCTCCTGAACTCTTGGGTCTCGCTCGGCCGACTAGAGGCCACATACGTACCGAGCACACGAAGAAACGGACGCGAGGCTCATGACTATTACCACACGGACGAAGAGGGGGTGGCCGCTATCACGTTCCTCCCTTTGCATTCTTGCTTGTTCCTTCGTTTTCAATCGGCAACTTGTTCCGCGCGTACAATCCTCATAACTGGCGCCGACTGGGGCCCAGGACTCGTAGGCGTTGATCGCCGTTTATATAGCTAAAGAGACACGCTTGCCAGTATTCCCGAGTCACTCGTTCCCGCCCGATTGTCCCGTTCTCCAGTCCGGGACCAACGAGAGGCACGAACGACAGAAGAATTCTCGCGATCCTTTCACGATTGCGAAGTTTACGATCGTATCATCTCTTGTAAGAGACTTGAATTACATGCATACCGATATGATAACCGGCATGGTGGTCTCACTAATACATACGCAAGAGAATATAATATATGCAAGTGTAATGCAAGCACAAAGAGGAGATAGTCTTTTATGCGGAATAGAAATAAAATATTTTTTGATATCATCAATGTGCTCGCAATAATTTTGTCCTCCAAATAAATAAACAAAATAAATAAAATACCAATGTAATTTCAATTTACTCATTTGCGCTGATGCATTTTGCTACTACGAAATAATTCCATTAAATGGATAAATACATAAAACTTAAGTAAAATATTTCGAAAAGTGATAAAATAACAGATTTATTTATTTATTAGAAAATTTTGATGTTGCCCACGTACATCGGGTATATCGATTATTATTCACTATGCACAATTGAACAGCGATTCGATAATAGTACAACACTTCGAATCGATATCAGTATGCAGCAACTTGCACGAGGCAAACGTGTTCAACATATAATATTGATACGAAAAATTTTACTTCTTGCGTATATGACGAATTCTGATTATATTTGACTATTCAATTATATGGAATTTATAGAAAATATAAAAGCTATATGAGAATTTATAAATTTTCTTCTTTTTTTGTAATAATAACAGTTTGATCAATATCTTTGCATCTATTTGTACCGTTTCCATTTATTTAAAAAGAAAAAATATATTTGTTCTTAAAAGAAATAGGAAATAGTTAAAATAATTTTTTTATTTTATTAGAACTTAGATATTGTTGCAACTAAGAATTGAGTTGGCTTCTAATATTAGATAATTCAAAGTTTTTCGTCGTTGTCGCTTCGACAACGAAGAAAAAAATGACGTACAAATTTACGACTCAGATCTGATTATTCAGGTCATCTAAGTTTAAGTTTAGTTGCTTTTGTAAGTGACTATGAAGTTTATCGCTGGATGAGTTATCCGGACAAAAAAACTTTATCAACACTAACCGCAAATTGTTGAATTACGTAATCTGTTTATTAAATGATTATATATAACTTCTATGAGAGAGAAAAAGAAAAAGATATTTACATACGCATAAATATATCTTTAATAGGGTTTGAGCGTATGAAACTATTCATCGTTTTAAAATTACAATGAACGCATACTGGATTCTCGCTACATGATAACCTTATCAATTTGCCAGTTTATTTTATCACACATCCTTTTCCTCTACGCGCTCGACGATCGTATTCATGAAAATATTTCGAAATAATAAAACTAATATGTGAAAATTATGCGAAGATTCAAGAATATCTAATATAAAGATATACATGTTAGATTAATACTAATTAGTTCAATTGTTACCAGAAAGTATTTTAATGTACATGATATATCTATATACTATCTGAAATTATAAAAAGGAAATTATCGTTAGTTTTTTCATTTTAAACATACAAAATAATATTAAATGTTACATTTCCGTTATAAGAAAGTGGAAAAGGATAGAGAAGTGTGGAAATTTAAGCAAAATAATGCAATATATGTAAAAATCTTTTTTATTCAATATTTTCTTCTGAAAAATAGATGTTGATATTCGTTTCATATAAAACTTATTACTACTGCTAATTAAGTACACTGTACCGAATTGAACTACCACAATCAAGCTCATCCACACCTTCAATATCGTCACAGGCTATGCGTCATTTCCAAGGAGGTTTGTTCCTTTGCTGATCTATTTTTGTAATTTTTTGTGGGAGAGGTATGTGTTCACTAACATCGTGTGTTGTCTGGTAATAAAATACCATTATTTATATACATTATATATGTATATTTGGATTGTCAATTAATTACAGCGTGAAACAAACCTCGGATTCTGGTTGCCACATAATGCTGTCCTCACTCATTATACTTAATTCCTTTTTTAAATAATGTTTTCGCGGTATCTCCCTACATTCTAATGGCGGACTTGAAATGCTGCTCCTGGGTTTTGGATTTTTATCTTTATCTTCTTTTGCTAAATGCATTTCTGCAATCTGTAAAAGTTTTCATTGCATTTGGTTGTCAATATTTAAGATTATCGTCTATAATCTTAATTTTTCTCACCATTTTCACATATTTTCGAAGATCGTCTTTAGATGCAGTTCTAGTGATCAACGGCGTATTTTCAGTAGAATTCGTTGTTATTACGCTTTCATTTTGATCTTCAGGTCTACTGATCAGATTTTGTACCTCTGAAGGTTGAGCCATATGTTTTATCGATCCCTGAGAAAGTTTAGTGTAACAGTTTGGCATTGATTCAGACTTTTTAGGGCCTTTAAAATCAAGATATGTTTTTGCATGAAGTTGTTGAATCGGAGTAAGGTTATCCATGTTACCGCCTGTAACATTTTTTAATGTGTACATAAAACACATTGACGGTATAATCATAATAATACAAACAAATAATTATATGTAAATTTGAACATATATCATATGACTAACCTGATATAATATCCAGAGCCTGTTGCCATTGCTTCTGCATAACGGAATGCAATTGTTCCGCAAGTTGGGATTTAGTTGCACGCTGAGAATTCAAGTGTGTCTCTAATATAGATGATCTCTGTAAAGCTTCAGCTAATTGCAATTCGTATAATCGTTTTTCCTCTTTATGTTTTTCTTCCAACAAGTTTATCTCTAAACGATGTCTGAAAAAACCAAATTAAAAATTTTAAAAGATTAAATCAGTTTATTATATGCTGCTGTATAAAAATGGATATAAGAAACGAACTTATCGATAACATCCTTTATTTTCCTGGCAGCGCATTCAGCTATAACTTGCTGCCTTGTTTTCAGTTCCTCTAAAAATTCTGATTCGGCATTGTCAAGTTGTGTTTGAAATTCTTGTAATTTTGTTTTTACCACTTCATCAACTTGTTTCTGATAAACTTCTTGTAATTCTGCGCGGATTTTTTCCTTTTGCTCTACAATAGATTTGATTTCGTCTTTAGCTAATTTCTGAAAAAATAAGCGTTATAAACAAACATTATTTATAAAATAACTTAATACTGTAACAACTGTAATAATACTGTAACAAATATTTCAATATATAATATATTACTTCTGCTTTCTTAGCGTCGTCAATAGATTCAAGCAACGATGAATTTTTTTGTTCCAAAATAGAATTTCTATTTATCTCTTCTTTAAGCTTAAGTTGCAAATTTTCTTTTTCCTGTCTGAGCACTGTCAACTCAGCTTCGCAAGCATCCAGTGCTTTATGAATAACACCCATTTCACTCCGCACCTCACCTCCTCTTAAACGTTCTTTGTTCAATTCTACTTGAACACTTCTTAATGTTTCCTCGTTCTGTTGATTCTTTTCTAATAACTTGTTAAATTCTGTCTTCATTTGTTCATATCTATTTTCTGCTTCTTGGACCAATAATTTATAACTTTCTAATTCATCTGCATGGGCTTTGAGTAAATCAATTTTCTCTTTGACCGTAGCATCACTCTTTTCTTTATATCCAGCAGCCAAATCTAAAGCTTTCGATAATTCTCCTTCCAATCGCTTTATTTGAGTTTGAAGTTCAGAAATTTCAGATTGATGCTTTTCGGTGATATTTTGTAAATTAGTCTGTGAGTTTTTATGTTCAATTTCTAATATTTCGACTTGTTGTTTTAGTTTAGACCAAGATGTATGGAATTGAGATATCAAGACATTTTTCTCATTATCGACTCTAACTGCTACTGCTACTTTTTCCTGTTGTTCCAACAAACGTTTCTGAAGTTCCTGAATTAGATGCTCACAATGCTAAAATAAAAAATATAAAATAATTTCTTTCAAGTACACATAACACACATTTATATATACAATACCTCTCTACGGAATTTCTCCTCTTCGATCTTAATCCTAAGCATTTCTTCTTGTGATCTAGTTGGATTAGAATCCCAAAAATCCGAAAGTGACAAAAGTCGTTGACATTTTCTATAAACAAATAGAATAATTAAAATTTCGTTTTATTCATATAAAAATTCAATATATTTTATTAAAAAATTATAAATACTGATATTAATATTACTAATTAAATGATACTAATACTTTAATAAAAAAAATTAATATACAACAGAAATTTTATAAACTACCTTAAATGAAGATCTGTATTTGTTCCGACATGTACCGAGCTCTTTCCAAGGTCAGATTTTTCTTTATCATATAAATTTCCATTATAACATGATGTTTTACCAAAGTTTAGTAAAGATTCTGAATTATTGGATTGTACAATTTTTTGTGGCATCATGCCAGAAAGTTTAACTAATTCATTAAAATGTGAGGTGGAATCTGTATTCGTAATGGAAGATTTTAATTGAATATGAACATTGCTTTTACTCGATTCATCTGTTGTTAGAATATGTGGATCTGATATTGATTCTTTTGATTTAATATTCTCAATTGGAACAGACGTTACATTAGACGAATGATCTACATTTTTTACACTTCCTATTGTATATCCATTTGGTTTTGGAATAGGTTGTTGAACATTTCGTTCCCATGTCTTAAATTCAGAGATCATTTTATCAGTTTCATTTAGATGGAATGAATCGCTATACGGTAATGATACATCAGGGAATGCATTGTTCGATTTCTTTTGAGAAAACGCTGACATATCAGTAAGTTGAGTATCTTTGTTCTCCCATGGTTGAAAATCTAATTTTCGATGTGGTCCAGGCTTATGCTGTACTTCCTTTTCTTGACTACTTGCAGTAGTCGCAACAGTTTGATTTGATAACGTTGGATGAACTACCTCATTGCGATATTGATATCCGCTAGTGTTATTTATTCTCTTTGATAATTCTAATTCAGTGGCTTCCATTTCTTGAAGCAATTCATCAACCTCCGATAGTTCCATCTCTTGTACTATTCTGGAACGTGTAACCAGTGGTTGACCTAATGATGCATTAGATGAATTTGATGGAGGTACTGTTGAATATGAGGAAGAAGCGAAGGGTTTATAATACAAGTTATTTGTAGAACAATCATTTGGTCGAAGGGACGAACAGGGATCCTTTTTTGCGGACATATCAGTGGCATGCAAAAGCCCAGTACCGCAGGAAGTTTGAGGTATCACAGAAGAGTCAGAATATGATGTTAGAGCATCATGCTTGGCCCAGGTGAGAGTGTTAGTATTAGTTGAATTAGAAGTAGCAGCTGTCGAAACGTAGCACGCAGATCGCGTTGGGTCTTTCTTCAAGGAGTTAGTGCAGAACTGCGACGAATACCCATTGGGAGTGGAAGGGACCGACAAAGATTTACGCGGCTTCACTGGGGTATTTTGCAAGCTGGCACTCTGACTTGCAGAGAACCTGGTTCTAGGTAGGGTCTGCCGGAGGTAAGGATAAGACGGCTGTGAATCGTTAAGCAAACTGTTTTGCACGGATACGTCCAGACTGCTGGACTCCCTGGACTCGATAGCGGAAATTCGGGACTCCAGCGATTGCATATGCCCCACCAACTCCGAGATAACACCGGTCCTGCCACAATCCGTTCTCCCGTGATTGCACGAACTGGTGTCGGAATCAGACGACGGGACGTGGAATATATCGGGCGGGATCAGGAGCAGAACATCCGTGTCATCGGACTCGCTCATTATCCATCTAAACAGTCATCTGCCACCGGTAGCGAATTATTAACCGGCTTTAACACAGGCCAGTCGATATTTGCAAAGCACTCGTAAAGCCCCGTCCCGTCATTGATGTTTGTATACAACAGAGAAGTAGTTGGATGCGCCGTACCGGATTAGGTTAGGTTTCGGCTTCGTGCAGCGTATATCCACACGATGACGAGATGGCAATACGAAGTATATTTCGTGTGTCCGAGTAGCGGATCATAAATGGCGATTAATCATTTCTAATCCGTTGCCGACAAGCTGCATCGCGAAGGTATATATATATAGAGTTCCGAAATTTTGTAAACAAACTTGAACGACACTCACGCGCCACAAAAGTCAACATTACGCTCTCGGACGCCCTCGTCAGTTCAGTGAACTCGATACTCATATTGGAATGCTCGCGGCGTTTCCCTTTTATCCGAAAACTCGATCAAACTAACAAACAAGTGCTAGCTAAAAATAATGTGATTGAGAGCAGGGATTTGAGAGTATCTCTTCTGTTCAGTATCGCAAAATCACGATTCTTCGATTAGCTTCCTCTCTGTTGAGTACCTTTGATGTGTAATCCTATGTCAAATTTAATTCATTTTGATAATTAATCTATTTTATTCCAATCAGATTGAATATTAAGATTTAAATTTAAGATATTAAGATTTTGGTAAATATGCAATATAACGCTCTCTTCTCCGATTTTTCTTTGTATTTTCATACGTAGAATATATTCTGAAAAAGAAAATCATCGCTTAAGTGCCGTTTTCTCTTTTCTAATTTCAAAGTTTTTTAATATTTGAACTTCTATCCACATAAAAAGAATGAAAAGAATATAAATTTTGAATTACAAATTATTCTCTGTTATAATTTAAATTATATAAAAAAATAAGTTGTGTTTTTAATTAATTAAAGCAAAAATATGATAAATATGCAGCTATAAATTATCATTTTCTAACTAACGTTAAAAAACTTTGAAAATAAAAAAAAGGTTAAGAGCGATTTTTCCTCTCAGAATATATTTTACGCATGAAAATACAAATTTACAAAATTACAAAAAAATCGGAGAAGAGAGTGTGATACTGCATGTTTACAAACATTTTTATATACTTTGTATTTTTTTTAGCTTCTTATATATTTTTATAATTTTCAATGTTGATCAGTGTTGATGATTAAGTTTTAATATCAACAATTATTAATAAAATGTATAATGATAATTTACCAACTATCGATATTTTGAAAACCATGTTGATGAGAGATCACAAGAAAATTATAATTAAATATTATACTATATATAGCAGACGTCTTATTCTTTTACTAATATATTTTGTATAATGATCATCTTCGTCCATTAATAATTACTTTTAACTATCTTGAACCTTTTATCTGTATATCGACTGTCGCAGATGCATAAAGCCGATATATCAACAGAAGGCAGATGGAGAATTAAATGAAAAAGATGATGAAAATTTCTACAAACATCTACTTCGTACAAATAATAAATAACTGAATGTGATAAAAATGCATTATAAGATGATAAAGAATGAATGAATGAAAAGAAAGATAGATGATAAAGAAAGAAAAAGATCCGATACACGTATAAATTTGAATTCAAAATTTCTTTCATAAATTTCATAGAATAAATCATTATCATTTTTTCCTAACTTAGATATGGAATCTAACGTAATATGAAAGATATAAGGAAAATGGAATTGAAATTTCGCATAACTTATAGTAACTTTATTTTCTCCCTTATCTGCTATCTCCATTATGGATGAGTGAAAGTGAGAAAACTATCCTCCTCTATTTATGCATTTTGATACAAGAAACTTTAATTACAAGTTGTTATCAATTTTCTTTTTTTATCTTCTGTCTGTTATATTGTTGAATTATGAAAGCTGAATATATTGACATGTAAAAAATGTGTGAATATCCTGGAAATAATTGATTGAAAGAAAAAAAAATAAAGAATATTCTTCAACGTATCGCTTTATTAAGTTCTCATAATGCAAATGCGCTTCTTCTCGGTGGACTACAATATTTATCTCATTTTTATGTAATATTATACACCTGCTTAAGGTACACCGTGAAACGGTCTTGTGTCGCGTGTACTCTCGTATCGTGTTGCGAAATACACGCGTGTGTCAGAAGAGAAAGAGAGAAAGAGACAAAAAGAGGACAGACGCAGAAGCTTTTTTTTATAATATTATGAATATCACATTAGGCTATACCACGTATCTATAACAGCGTCAGATATGAAATATGATGGATGCATTAAAAAGTAGTCGATCGTTTATTTGACACATCTCAATAATCGATTTAAAATCCGCTTTATATATTGACGTTTTGCATTTATAACCATCTCTCGAAAATTGATATTTTATACCGAACATAATTATTGCATTAGCTAAAAATCGAAATATTTCGGTCTAAAATCTATTACTAAGTATTGTTCTGTATATAAATAAATATTATTAATTCATGTCATAAATTTTTATCAAGATAAAAATATTATAATTGATGTATTAGTTTAAAAATTTTCATCTTTTCGATTTTATATAGCATAGATTCTTAATTATGCTTTTTCTAAAAATATTGGTTATCAGACCACAATAAAAATTAATATATGCAAACTGGATAATTATGGTGGCTTTTAAGATATTAATTCAATGAACGATCGAATAATTTTTACTGCGTCATCTAACATTTTCGCTACCAGCAATTGCGAGGACCCTTTTAAAGAGCTCGCGTAAATTAACGAGAAAATGCTGTCGCATATGCTTACCAATAATAATTACAGTTTCTTTATCGTTAACTCTTAAGTATAGACCGTAATATTGTTGCATTAAAAAAAATATAATTTATTCAACTTTTAATCAATTTGCTGCATTTTACATGACACGCAACGTATAAAATATATGGGCTTGCGCATTTTGCAAATAGAAAACTCCCTACATAATATTTAATTCAATACGAGTTAAAAACGAGAAATATTAAACTTTTTTTTAATAAAAAATTGATTTGTTGGTTTTGTCTCGAAATAGAAAAAAAAAATTATCATTAATATAATACAATGGAATAAAAAGAAAGAATATTAAAAATACGTTACAATTGTTGTAAGAGAATATAATGGAAAAAAAAAAATTGAAAGAATATGCTACAATTTAATAATTCTAATATAGTTATATGAAATAGTTGTAAGAATATGCTATTCAATAGAACCATTTGTGAGGCAAGTGGTCTGCCTTCACATCACCTGTACGTAAGAGCTCCTACTTAAGGGTTAACGGCAATGATCAGCATTCTGAACATGCGCATGGGGGGGAAGGGATTGTTACGATACCCTCAAAAAATGCAACGAATGCAAGTTTGAACAATGCAGGGGTAGGCGTGCATATGTATGCGTATGCGTGCGTGCGATGACACGGCGCCCGAACGCATGTTGGCATTTCGCATGAAGTTTGCATTCGAGGCACCGTTGTGTATCCGAAGCTTATGCGGAAGTTCCTGCGTATAAACCGTCGGCAGAGTAAATATCCAGGCTCGGCATCACGATACGATTTACAACGATCAACACGACACGCTTCTGCGCGTGTGAACACGACGCGCGAACACTGATTAACTTTATTATTTAATGATGAAGTTAAATGATAACGAATTATCATTTAGCCCGTCGCACGCGCATCATTGAAGGAAATCACAATCGAAAAATAAACTGACGATTATTGGCGCAATACTTTACATAAACCTTTTTACGTAAATCATTACATTTCGCCGATGAATTCGTAATGGCGGTTTTTCCGGTGAAATTGAAGTCACTTCTGTCTTAGCGAAAACTTGTAACGACTCGATATTACAAATATAGTATAAATATAGTGTAAGTATTTAATATTAAAAATTAAAAGATTTAGACATGTTGGATTCATAATCGTAAACTTTAAATGTTATAAATATGTAATCTTAATTTAATTTAAGACTTAACATAAAAAATTCATGATAAATAATCGCTGAATTGAAACAAAGATGAATCTTAGAACGAAGATGGCTCTTAGGAAAAAACTACGTTTTCGTTAAGAAGAAGTGTACTTCGGATTCATCAGGATCAACAGTTGTTATCAACGTGACAATATGTGAGCACTCTGCGTATCAACGAAACTATCACCAAATTCGCGCGTCATCAGATTGTATCGTTAGAAATCGTTGCAACTTTCACGAAACCGCGATTTATCTACAGCGGCACATGGTATAGCGACGGATCTTTCTCTGTATTCTGTATGCTATACAATCATAAGACTACCGTGAACGGACACTCGATGACTACTTAGGACATACGATTTTAATCTTATTCGTAAAACCGATAAATATATTTATATATCTATACAGTATACAAATCACATTCTGCGTTCCCTTCCGCTTCCCTGACAGCCACGGTGGCACGACACTTTATGTAATTACTGTATACGTTAACGACATGCGGCAACCTTACTGCCGCGTTAGAGTTTGCCAAACTTTCTGGTGTTAGGAGTGTCACTTGTATCGTACATATCGTTATTCCAAATTGACAAAAGACATGTAAAAGAAAATAATTGACATTCTGAGACTTGTATTACGTACGCGAAACCACGATTAAAATACATTGGTACAAACTCTCTCCCGTTGCTCTCTATTGTCTCATCTTTTGAGGACGATGATCAAATATCCTTTAATCCAAGATGGTTTTAGAGAATATATATTAAATATCGATCTTTCACCGATTGTGAGCAAATTGTCAATATATACTTAGCAGTTACCGATGTAACGTGTGTATTTAATTTGGTATAGATCTTAATTTATCCGTAATTACTATCGTCTTCTTTAGAGCGCATTTCATTTATTTATTATTAATATTTATGACGTCAGCTTTTGATATTTAAAAATTTTTATAATTTTCTTTAATACTTTCTAAATTGGCAGTAAACAATAAGTATTGATTAGTGCGATTGATCGTATAACATATTAATGAAGAAAGACAGCAGTTTGAACGGGATTAGATCAAAAATTTGCATGCAGTTATATAAAAAAGTGCAATATAAAAATTTTACTGTATGCATTTTGTATGTATTGCCTACGGGCAATTTCCGAAAAATGAAAAATATCAAATAGCGTGATACGAGTATGATAGATAGATTTTAACTTTTCTGCATTCTATACACTATAAATTAGTCATAATCAAATATGGAGCAATAAAATATATCGTATTTTTCTATTGCACATCACATGAAAATATATCTTTATTGCATAAACCGATGTTCGTACGAATTCGATATACGTTTATGAACGTTTATACAAACATTTTATAACGCCCGTTAACTTGATTAATTAACGCGTAATGTTGTTTCTCTTTGATTAGCAGTTGCATTGTGTAAACGCAAGATATAATATTGAATGATATTATCTTCTTTTAAATTCTGTGATTTTATAAATACGTAATTGCAATGAATGACAAAGTGTCTAATACATGCACATGTATTTTATAGCGATATACTTCCACCCATCGGAGGCGGTCTATATTTCTCCATTTTTCTAACGCAATGAATACACTCCACGTTTTCTAAAATCATATACACATGAAAGAAAAATATTTGGTACGAGCTTGACGCTGGAATATTTTTCAACGCGTCGCGCGCGTCGATGTCGCGTCGAGGACGCGAAAAGGCCCACTGGAAACGAACAGATAGAAAGGTGGGGAAAAAAATGAAAAAAAAAAAAAAAAGGAAAAAAGAAATTGACGACCCTCGACGAGGGGTTCGCGGCGAAAGATCTTCCGATCGATTGTAGTGTGCAACAGTCAGCAGGCAGGACAGCTCGTGAGTGGACAACGAGAATTTCGAAGTACAATCGATAGGTCCGCTGGCCGATCTTCTCTCTTCCCGGGAGTAACTCTACCCGTTCACTACTTCCTGCGAGACTGCTCGTCTAGCAGTCTAGCAGCGGTGACCCCGCTAGCTGGCAGGAATCTTCCGAACGAACGATCAATAATCTGAAGCGACGAGAGAGAGAGAGAGAGAGAGAGAGAGAGAGAGAGAGAGAGAAAGCGACAACGGCATTTCCGTGTGAAGCGAGCAAAAACACCGTCAAGTACAGAAAACAAAAGGCTCGGTGAGCGTGGGAAAAAAAATTGGCGGGCTGCGCGCTGTCAGTCGGAAGTATTACGCGAAGGAGCTCTCGTGCTGCGTTCGACATTCCGAGTTTCGTATCGATGCTTGCGCTGTCGATACGGCATTGTCGAGGACGAGATGGTAACGGAATTGCTGCAATGCTTGCGCCGACTTGGGGTCATAAATTAGAGTAACTTTCGGAAGAGGCGAGTTGCCTTCGGCTAAATAAAGCATGTTCCCTAAATTAGACATGCTTAAAAATAATGCAAAACATCACGGATGTCTATTTGGATCTTTCTACAGAAAGAATGGTCCTTGCATTTTATAAATGAGTACAGTATTTCCAGTGTCAAATTATGTCTTTTGTATATTTTATACTGCTCAGGTATCCTTGTTATCTTTTTGGTGTTATGCTCTCATTTGATAATGCTTTGTTTGTTTGTCTAATTGTATTGATATTCCTTTTTTTTTTTCATTTCTCTTTCTTCAATATTTTTCAGATGCTTCGATTATATACGTGTGTGTGACAAAATATGTATCAAATCGAAAAACATACGTACAAACTATAAAAATGAGTCTGAGATAGTTGGACAGTGCTTTTCTGAACGTTCAAAATATATTTACGAACGATAACTAGGTCGTACGTGACTCACGATACGAAACTACATTTTTATCGATAAAGAGTACAGAGTATATACCCAAATTCTATTATGCGCTTTGTTTAAAAAAAGATTAAATTATTAAAAACGTGCGACGGCATAACACTGAACTGATACAATATATAATGCTATCTATAATGCTTAAGTTAACTTTTAAAATGTACAACACATACACACATACAACACACATACCTATCTTCATCTATGTTATAAATAACTAGAGATATATTTTTCTTTTTTGTCCATTTTATAAAATTATTTGCATCCTGGTAGATGACAAGCAAATATATTGAACTACATTTAGGTTCATTTATTAATTACATTCTAATTACATTAACTTTACGAAAAAGTAGCCGTGTTTTTCTCAAGGAAATGTAATAATAAAGAAAGCTTTTTCTACATTCGCACATTTAAGAAATAAAAGATCCACCACGTAAACTTGTAAACATTAAATGAAAATGGGGATGAAACGCCAAGTTAATAGAGAACTTAAGATCGTATAATGGCTGACGTAAAGTAACGTCAGAGACGAGAAAATCTATTAAAATATCCACAACTCCGCTGTGATAAAAATCCGTATAACCATAAAAAAAATATTTCAACAATGAAGCCACATTCCTGGAGATAAACTCACACGTAATTGAACATGATTAGAATTTTTCCAACCAGTATAAATCGCTCATATGAAGCTTATATTCATCGTTACGTGTGGAAATATAAAAAACATAATACTTCTTTGCAAAATAATTCTGTTCAGTAATCAATCGTAGCAGAGTTCACATGGTCGACGATGTCTCGTTACGATTAAGCGCAGGTCTTGTAACGCAAGCGATTCTCCAACACGGTGTCCAGCGGCAGCATGTTTTGCAGGGTACCGATATTTATGTAGGTATCGGCGAGCTCTACACGACGTATAAATACGTAAGGGAGGTATTATCGGCTGTACGGTGCGGGCCAGGGTTCTTGACACCACTGAAAGATAACCGCCAGCCCCGATAGCCTACAGAGTATCCGTAGATTCTGACGTCCCGCCGGTTTCGGATGAAACTTAGATCACTTCCTCGTCGCGCGCGCGCACGAGAGAGAGAAAGAGAGAGGAGGGAGAGAGAGCATTCCCGAAGATAAACTCCCGAAGATAAACTGGAGGATCTTGGAAAACCACGGCAAGACCGATGGCTATGCTGTCTCCGTAGCGCATCGAGCCTCGATTTCCAACTTCGCCCCTTGGCATCCAACCATCCCCCACTCGACCCGTGCTTGTCTCCTATTCAGACGGCGGCCGTATCTCCCGAAATGCATCAAGCCGAAGTATTTGCAGTATATCGCTCTTGCCTTCCCGTCCTCACCCCCCATCCTCACCCCGCCATCGCTCCCGCCGTCGCCGTCAGTCCTGTTTGGCGACCTGTGTGCGGGAGAAATCGCCACGTCGGGATTTTTCGGACGCCTGTCGGAGATCCTGCACCCCGGCACACTTGCATAATGTCACACATCCTTTACGCTCGATCGGTCGCCCTTTTGTGGCGGGAACGTAACGCGTAATGCACGCGCCCTTTTTCGCCCTTTTTCGCAATACCGGGGGCGTTTTTGGAATCGACGTCGTATTTCACGTCGCATTTCCTGCCGTATTCGATCGATGGCAATTGCACAGATTATGCCGGGTGCCATCATGATATTGCGAGCGTATCTGTATCACCGACTGCAGCCCCATTATCGTTAATTGCTATTCTCTATGATATCTCGATCACATATGATACATGTTTCGTTATTGCTCGTTCGAAGGTCATAAGATTGTCGGGGGAATTTTCCCCGATAGATTTTTGTAACGTTTCACGTATAATGCATTCTATTAAGCCGATTTGGCTGTAAAGTTTGGATGGCTGAATTAATCGCGGCTAATGTAGCTTGTTAATGGACAGTTAACGTATAAAAGTACTATGCTGCTAGCAGCTTTATAGTTTGCTATGCTTTTCGCAGCATCTGGAAAATTAATTTTTTAGTACAGTTTCCATTATTTTTTAATCGGAATCTGAATACAAAAATGCCGTTAATTATTTCGAAATTCAGGTAATAGGATTTTTGTATCTTTTTTTTTTCACCCAGCGGCATAAATAAAAATGGCCATTTTCAACCATGCAAAAAAAATGTTAATAGTTTTGCGCGCAATAGTACTTTTATTAAATTAATCCCTTTATAATTTTTAAAAGTAAATTCTCTATATTTAGAACTGAAATTAAATTTGCATTGTGTATCTTTATGTTCAAATATCCTATAAAAATACTGAATTGTTCAAAAAATATCGTCACATTTTCGAATGGAATATTTATAAGTCATATCTTCATATAGTTCACGATAAAACATGGAAAATATGTTTCTGCGAATCAATCTTCAATTTTTGCAACACAACAAAAATTTTTATGGTTTTAAGAAGTCATCAAACCATTACAATCGTACGTTGGCAAATAGCTACGATCGCCTATCACTTCACCCATTGTAATATTCCAAGTGGCTTCGTTTCCGACGGTTGCGCATATCATAAACTGGAAATGGTTTCGTCAAACCACGTAGTAAGCACGTTCGATCTCTACATATCGCTTTTCGGAATCCGTATATTGCACAGAAAAGTATTCATTCAGTCCGATGTGAACTAGCCAAGATAAATTTGCACAGCTTTTTAGAGAGCGAAATCGTTGCACGTGGATTTTCGCAAATCGTGGAAATTTGATGTTTCGTGTTACGAGTATAGAATGACGGTGAGAGCTCAAGATATACATCGAGTATCGTTATTTCGTTGAGAAAATCTATAGTATATATTTTTATCTAGAAAATAAGCAATTTTTTAAAAGTTAATTTAAATTTCGTAATAACATTACGATACCATAGTAGTATATTAAATAAACATACTTATAATACCAATCTTTGTTTTTATAAATTACATATTACAATGTTTGATGTAGCATGATTAATCTTTTTTTTTTTAATTTTTATGTCTTTATATTATTGGTACTTTGACTACATCATTTCGTAGTAATAAAAAAAAAAATAAAGACGGTATTCACGTATTATATAATTTTTAAAAAATCAAGAAAAAGCTTTGACTGTGTGTCATTCGATTAGTGATTGATGCAAGAGCTCGATTCCATGTGGAGCCATAGGTAAATAAGCAGACGCCATGCATCGAGGAGGCCATTTTTGCTCCGGTTTAAAACTCTTTAATTGTAGACGCAAGGTGTGAAAATAATTTTCATAAATGTCGCTCAGTATATAACTAAAAAGAACATTTATGCGGTTAGTGGTCGTGTTACCGCACATATAATGATTCTCGCTTTAATTATTTGACATGTTCGCCTGGGTACAGAGATATCAAAGTTAAATGAGATATTTTGATATTTCGTGGCTTATTATATATATGAGATGAAAGTAGTTAATTATACCGCATACTGGCCTTGATAATCAATTAATTGTGACATATTAATTATCAGTTATGTTAACAGCACTACGCCACTAAATGGATATTCCATGATTTTCACATGCGAGAAGCGTAACGAAGCCATTATAAAGTTTTAAAATTTAATAACGCAATTAAAATTTGAGTAAAAGCACATTATATTTGCGAATATTTAATCAACCTCGCGTAAACTTATTTTTCATAAAAAGGAATGTATTTAATTAATGAATTTCCGCCAATGTTTGCCTCTTCGTTCATGAAAAGTCTTTAAAAATAGGCTTGTAAGGGTGTAATATTGACTGGCTCATTTCTCAATATAGTTTACACGTTGAAACAAAAATAATAATAATTGAAATATGAATTTCCGAGATCTCCGTTAACGCTCATTCTAAGCGTCATTTATAAAAAATTGTCAGATAAATCTTAATATTTGCTATATCACTCTTCGTACCCTTCGTATTTCTTCCAGTTCGAATTTGCGCCGTCCCATCTAGCTATAATACGATAACACAGTATCCAAATACGCGCAATCTACCATACGCGCGAACGTTCTCACGGAGAAATCTCAGGCGGAAGCAGATGCGTGTCCACGTATCTTAGCGTATACATAGTTGCGTATCGAGCCGTAGCACGGAATCCGCATGGTGTTTGGCTTTTGTCTCGACTGTAAACGTTAAACATCGATTACCGTAATTGACAGGCCGCGTTGGGCGTAGCTATTATTACCATCGGCAACCGCAGCCGCATAAGCGGCGCAGATTCATGGTTATGCGTATGCTAAATAATCCGTTTAACGATCGACGCCGACCAAACAATCGTCAAAAGCGTAAAAGCTCACCGTTTTGGTGACAACCGTGTTGTTTTTTTCATGTCGTGATTTTTGTACACGCTGGCAAGCGTAATAAAACGTACATGGTCCAAATAACGCATCGGTAGTTACGTATTTTTGCGATACAGAGAGTGCGATGTCGAGCCATTATAAAAATACAATGATCAGTTACAATCATCATTATAGTTATAATAATTCGTTTGATCTAAATTCTTCTGCGAAAACAGCTTCATGTTTTATTTTAATTTTTGTAATTAAAATTTCACGTGTGTATACAAACAGCCAATCCTAGAGATACAATATGTAACTACATGTAATGTATAAATTGTTACTCATATTAATAAATGATAGAAGCACCACCGAACATGTTCATGTATGTTAATAACATACTCTATTTCTCTTTATTTATTTATCAGTTAAGTATATATGCAAGTTTCATACGTGCCAAAAATTATAATAAATTAAATATTACAAATTCTCAAATGTTGAAATTCGATCGCGTTACGTTTTATTCTGTTTAAAGTCAAGATAATTTATTTTTATGGAAGAAATCTCTCTCGTTATTATTTCAACGGAAAAAAGGCGCTGACAAAATTAAAAAAAAAAAATAAAAATAAATAGGAGAGAGTATATTTGAAAGGAGCATCGATTAAATTCGAAAAAAATATATGTACCAGCTTTTTGGGAATATATCCGAAAAAAAAACTATTAATCTAGCGCGCAGCGCTCATATGTCAATGTAACGACGTAACGCCGGCACACCGGCGATGCGTTACGCGCGTATGGCCGGACAGGTTGAGAGCAAAGCTGGCTATCGTGTCGCCATACGAGCAGGTGTACTTCTGCCTCGAATTTCCCTGGAATTTAACATCGCGACACATGGTCGCGGTATGCAAGAGAAATAGAGGCGCGGATGAGCGCATAAGAGGACGCGCTCGCGTTAGAACATGTCAAAGGCGAAAAAAAGAAGAGGCGCACGTGGGCGAAGGGCGGAAGAAGCGGCGGGGGAGGGCAGGAGAGGGCCAGCGGAGGGTGGCGGGCGGCGGGCGCGGATGGAAAAACGACGCGAGGAGATGCAACGGGAGATTTGCGCGAAGGAACGTGTTTTGCGATCGGACGCGCCGCGCCGCCCGCCGTCGCCGGGATTATTGGAAATGTAATTTCGCATACGATACGAGCGACGAGGAGGAGACGGAATTACGTGTGCACGCGGACGTATTTAATGCCCGGCCTAACTATCGGCTCGAGCGGTCTCGCGTCTCGCGCTGACGCTCCGGCGCCGGGGGCTTAAAGGTGATGGACCGTATTAAATTTGATATATTTTCCGCGCTTTCTGACAAAGCTGATTTACGAAGGATATGCATATAACGGCTCCGGTTGCGCGATACCACGAAGCGCGCTTCTCGCCGGCGCTATAAGCACGGGGAGCATTATAGCGCCGTGCCGCTGCGATACGTAATACTTTTGCTCTATAATCGACTTAGGAAGCGCCCTGAAATCCCAACTAAATATATACCCATAGATGAGGGTGGAGCGCGCGAAGCTTCCGCAAATGTTCGAAACGTGAGATATTTCCACTGGCGGTGAACTTAAAGGGGTGACGTACATTCCAAACGCGCGAAAATTGCGATCGTCGCGGATCGCCAGTGTGAAACGAGAGGAAATTCGCGTGCTTTGAAATAAAAGGCTAATTTTCCAACAAACTGAAAATTAAAAGAAAACAAAGCCGTAATTTAAGCCTATGAATACTTGAGTGCACATCTCAGCGAAACGTCACTCTCATATGCGTGATTTTGACTTGAAACAATCCGCGAACCAGATCCTTCAATTAAGGCTAGCCCGGGGATCAGATCCTCCGAATCCGTAGACATGATCCGTCGGCCAGTTGCGCGAATCAAATTCCTCTACAGCTACTAATGTTGGGGCGAATCATGACTGGATTAACTGCGCCTTAAAGATTTACTGTGCCAAATAGTTTGATAGTTAAAACCTAACGATTAATTAGCGTTAACTCGTTATCGATCTCTAGAGATGCGCTTTTGCTTTTTTTGCCATTTTAAGAACGGGCTCTCGCGAGTTATAACGAGAGAATTACGTAACATTTCCAGAAAATATATGCATCGTCTGTTAGCAGAGATTTTTTTTCCCGGAATAAATGGTCACATCAATTTTTGCTGAACCGTATCTCTATCGATATTTTAATTACCTCGCTATTTAACACGTGGAAGATTAAAAAAGCACGAGTAAGCACAAAGAGGGTGCGAAGCGTTGGAATAAACATCGATAATGGAGCAATATCCAGCAGTTTCGCATGACGGATCACCGGAAGGAAGGCGGGTTGCTCATTACACGTTAAATTTATTTACGCATCCAGCGCGAAATTGCAGCGTTGTCAAATATGCTCGATCAATCAGCGCGCGTCCGCGCAATTATTGATGTCGACGATTAAGGATCGAAATATATATATATATATATATATACACTACTCAGGCTGCGATCATCAGGCTCTCGTCGCGCCCTCTCGCAGCTACGAGCCCCGAAATTATAAATTCCGTCTTAATTGCGAATTCCGCTTGTGCGAGCACTTTTCGTATCTGTAACGGCACGAAGAGATCCTGACTTTAACCCGTTAATTTCGCCGTGCTATCAATTACCGGTTGCTGATTGCGAGCGAGCGAGCGGTGCGGCTTAATAAAACGAGTCTCTGAGATTTAATTCATATCGCGCCGGAAATATAGATCAGTCGTGAATGCGCTCCGCGAATGAACGACCCGCGAAACGAATTACACGCGTCGTACACGTAGCGTTCCGGCAAAGAGAATTGCATTCCGATATCGCGACGAGGAAAACGGGCAGTATCGGGCAGCCAGGGAAAATCGCTTAGGATTCTCAGGAAGCCGGATGTATCTCCCAGTCCCAGTCTCTCTCCTCCCTTCTCCTCGTACTGTCTCGTACCGTCTCTCGTATATGTCGTCTATTCGGAGGTGGACGCGGCTAAGGAATTTCCTCATCGCGACGAAAGCGGTACAGCGGAAACGGTCTGTTGTCTGATTTTTACCGTTTGGCTGCATCGGCGACTTCACGCTACTTCAGCAACTTTTTTCACCCGGAATATCTCGATATCGCTTGCCGTGCGGGAATGTTGCGGGACACACAGCCGGCGCACAAATCAAATGAAATCGATGCGCTCAATTCGCGCGTGCTGCATATTTCGAGTCTGACGTAGTCGCGCCGCGGTTGCATAAAGCGTATCGACTAATTAATATTTCGACCTTACCATGGAATTAGCAATCTAATTGCTCTCATTTCTTTTGTTTCTTTGATTAAGCGACCAACGAGATAATAGATAGTGCGAACGCAATGAATTTTTAAGATATAATAAAATAAAAAACAAAGAGAGAGAGAGAGAGAGAGAGAGAGAGAGAGAGAGAGAGAGAAGATATTTATTTGCGTAAAAGTAGTGACGTCCCATTTATATAATTTATTTAACAACGATTTTATATATATATATATATATATATATATATATAGAGCACGTTACCTAAAAAAATAAATTTTTATTTTAAATTGGATTTTATCAGAAGTATGCGATTTTTTTAATAAAAACATGATGCGTTTATGCTTATGCAGATATGATATTGCAGTTATGATATTTTTAATATGTTTAATATGTTTGCGATGTATCATGTTCTGTCACGCGGAGATTCTATTAATAACTTTTTTTTTGTATTGTTATCACCAGTAGTATAGATGTATAAATTGTTGGTAAATAGAAATATATTAGTGTCATTGTCAAATCATATAACTTTTTTTTCCTAGTAACGACAGCAATGCAAACCAAAATTGAATTCTGTTTTTAATCGTTTGCCACATATATAAAACTGAAACAAAAGCAATCAAACTTTTTTGCAAATGGTATCACAAAATATATCGTTTTGCAATACGTTCGATTAATTACAATGTTTCCAAACCAGGCGTACATGAAAAATTACAATTCCATAAAATTTTTACTTCTCATGTAATATATATATATATATATATATATATATATATATATAGAGAGAGAGAGAGAGAGAGAGAGAGAGAGAAATACTAGTAAATGTGAAATGTTGCAATTATAAAATTTTTAATTACTAAAAGAACAATCATTTTATTTAAGATCATGTGTTTTAAAAACAAGATATATTTTAGATAAATGTTTATATTTTTTTTGGTACCTTTTAATGAGAAAGTACAAAATATTCATACAATTAATTATCTATATGGTAAGTTGATCTATTAATTGTCGTTTTGGTATGTGCTTTTATTTATGGAAAGCAATGCGGAATCGCAATGGTTTCTGCAATAATATCACAAAATGATCAGTCGAAGGAAATCAAACAAACGTGAAAAAACCATTATTAAAATTCCAATAAAAAAAAAAAAAAAAGAATCAGTGCCAGATGTGAATGTAAATAGCGAAGCCCGCGAGATTGAAAAACACTCGAACTTTATGAGAGTATAATAAATGAAGTCGGTGAAAAACAGAGGAGCGAATTGCGCATAAAGATGTGCATGCAAATTTCGTATCGGCAACCAGCCTGAAATGGTTAATGTCCGGTGAAACGAGATCGTACGCTGACTGAACATAATCGCTGAACAAATATTGTCTATATCGTGGCAAATGTATCCAACGTTCATAAAAAAGTAATCGTGCAAGGGGATAGATCCTACCGTATAAATAGCTAATTTAGAGCGAACGGAAACATTATACAAGAGCAGCTAACGATACTTTACGGTTATCCGATGCTTCGTGTAATCGCGTTCGGCGTCTCGTAAAATAACGCGCTCGCGATGGATAAAACAAGGGTCGCTTAACATTATCCATGTTGTGACACTGCAAAATTTTAGCGATAAAATGATTCAATGTTGACCAAATCCAGTTCGCCTCTGTGGCCTCGTTATATTTAAAATGCGATCCACAACTGGCGAGCTGTATTTTTGCTCTCTCTCTCTCTCTCTCTCTCTCTCTCTCTCTCTCTCTCTCTCTCTCTCTCTCTCTCTCTCTCTCTCTCTCTCTCTCTCTCTCTCTCTCTCTCTCTCTCTCTCTCTCCCTCTCTGCTTCCTTCCCCCTCTCTCTCTCTCTCTCTCTCTCACGCATTTTTATGCTACACCCGTTTACCGACATTCTTACACGCGAAAAAAATACTGTTGTCGCACTGATTTACGTCACCAGCACGGTGCAGCCACCGGTCAGCTCAGCGCTCTTCGTCAATTTCGTATGAGCGAGACGAGTTAAAAGTTGCGCAGTTACCGCCGATAAATGCGATATACTGCTAGCGGGAATTAAATCTAAACGGCAGAACTTTTGTACAAGTTCCTCCGCTAATAGCTGCAATTCCTTCCGAAGAAATTGCACTTTCCGAGATTGCTTCCAAGTTTTAAATCAGAAGAAAATTTTCCTTATCTTGTCTCTCGCGAGAGCACCGCGTAAAAAGTAAATGCCTAAATACGTGAGCTCGTTTGCCACTATCTCCATTATTCTCCGTAGATTACCGTAGATATCTCACCGAGGTCTAATTTATTACATAAAAGAAAATGTTACATGTGAGATTTTTCGCGGAGGGCTCGCGGATTATTAGACCGACAAAGACACTTCTCCGAGAAATGTTGCAATTTTCATCTAAGGATGTAAAATAAAAGGTACAATAATATTTCACGTATAAATTCTAAACGATCCGGCAAACATTCGTTCCGTTGGCTTTTTTCGTTCGCTCAGACACGCGACGGGAGTTCTTTATATCGTTAGATCCGCGGATACGGGACAGATCTGTCACACCTCGCGATAGAATGCAACGTGCCCGCGACACGCTGCATAAAACATCAGTTTGTTTACTCGGATACTGCGCGCGGTGATCGTGCACGGCTAAAAATGCCGCTCGTCGCTCTTATTTTCATGTGTCATTCGTGGCGCGCTGTTTTCCATTGCGCATTTAAGTCACCGTCGTTATCCGTACTTGTCTCGCGAGCGCGCGAGCGCGGCTCTTTCCACCCCGTTCTGAAATTAATAATGTCTCTCTCTCTCTCTCTGGTCTGTCTCCGTTTCGGAAACGGCGCCGCAACAGACTCCGGCGGCTGGGTGTAGCCGTCACCTTTTTCCATCACGCTCTATTATGAGCGCTTCGCGCGAACGCGCTCGCTGGCTCGCTCGCTCGCCCCGTAGAGGATGGAGCGATTCTGCGGATGGTAGATGAAGATTGGTAGTGGTGGTGGCGGCGGCGGTGGATGGGCACGCGCTTATACGGCGAACATCAGTCAGCATCACTTGTCATCGTTTGAGCGATGGGGAACGGCGCGAGAGACGGCTCGCAGTCTATAGAGTAGCGGGAGCTATGCGAGACGGGCGGTAAAGCGGAAACGCCTCTCACGAACGTCTTCGTTCCAGGACCGATCGTCTCCTTAACCGCCTCTTCCTTTTATCTCTTTCTCTGTTTCTCTATTTGTCTCTTTCTCCCTCCCTCTCCTCCTCTCTCTCTCTCTCTCTCTCTCACACCCTTTCTCGAAACGTTGTAAATTCATTCGGCGAGCAAGTACGAGGGAGGCGAGAGCCGCACGAGAACCTGGGAGATGGAACCCAAAGGGAAACGAGATATGCGAGGGAATTCGCTGAGTAATTTGCCGCATTAATAATAACCAGGCGGTTCCTCGCGGATATAGCACTTAATCCAGAAGCCGGCGCGCCGGGATAGATGACGAGGAAGTGTAGCGGCGACGGTGGTGGCGGTGGCGGTGGTGGCGATGGCGATGGCGATGGCGATGGCGTTGGCGATGGCGGCGGGGCGGAATAGAGTCGCCGGGCGAAACGAGACTCGGGTGTATAATCCATGACGAATGACGTTGCAAAATAAAATCCCGGTTGTAGTCTACGCCCTCGCCGCTGACGTCGCCGCGTCACCCCACGATGCTGCGTGCACCTACTTATTCGATGTTCCATTATGCCGTACGACCGGGGAAGAGTATATTTTGTTGACCTGGATGCTACACAATGTGATTCCGTAACGTACTGGCATTCCCCTCCGTCGTCTGTCGCTATATCTGTTACGGAGGCCAGGGGATGATTAAGTGGAAGGTGGCTCAGTCGCACAAGACCGCCATTATTCCGAGAATCACTTTATTCCAATTATTTCCAATCTGCCGACGATAGCTTGCGCTTTATGCGCCAACCAACTAACAAACCAATCTGGAGACCGAGCAGGTTGGACTCGGTGGCTCGATATTTCCTAGGAGAACGGAAAAGCTTAGATCGCGACCGAAAGGAAGAAAGAAAGAAAGAGAAGACAGGCGGTAAAATTATCAGGGATGGTGAAACTTTTTCAATACTTTACCGGGGTGGCTGTCATCAGAAAGAAAGGTAACGCGCAACGTTTCGAGAATGAAGAAGAGACGCGAAGTGGAGGGTGAGGTATGCATACTGGAAAGTACCGGGGCGAATTGGACGTAGGCGAGACGACTCGCTGAAATTTCCAAGACGCGTTCCTTCCGCAGTTAATCGGATCTATGCGGTGGCAAACAACGTGGCTGCGCGCGCGTGACCTATGATAGAAACGTGTATATAACCCAGTTTCCAGCGCGAGAGGTTCGAGCTACCACCATCGTGGATCTCGGGTCGCGTTATGGAAATGACGAGACTGACGAAACTGGCGAGAGAGCTTCATGAAGAAATGGATGATAGTAAACAGATGAATGACTACGGGCAACGTAAACCCGCGGGTTAACGCTGAGAAATGCACAGGGAATGACAGCATACAGGACAGGGCGCGTTTGCGCGACTTTTAATGTTCTCTACGCTGGAAAGAGCATAAGGAAGACGGATGTGGACGACGTCGCGGCCACGGTCAATTTTTCACATCGGAAGTCGCGGTGGCGTCCGAGGATAAAGGCGCGCCCGAAACATGCACTTCAGACGTGAAAGAAAAAAAAAAGAAAAGAAGAAAGGAGCGATAAACATTACGACGCGCGACGCGCGCTTTTCATAAATAATGCCGCGCTGTTTGAGACGCGAAATGGATATCGCGGGGAATATACGAGCGAGTATATCGAATCGTATTTCCTCGCGTTAACGGGTACTCGCGCTATATCCGGCATAAATCTATTCCTTTTCGATCATTGCGCGGCCGTGGGCGGCAAAGAGGAAAGAGGGGGGCGGGGGAGGTTAAAGTTTCTTCTGTAACGCGGCGTCGGTAGTCGCTTAACGTATCATAAAGATAAAATAGCTTTCGATGGTGATAAACGAGCGTACGAATATCTCGATATACCGCGCGCTGCACAACTCCAGCCGATCTATCTACTGTTCCGCCGCAACATCGTTTTTGTTCCTAGACTGGTTTCATTGGCGTTTTTAGTTACGCGTTCGCCGCGAGAGATTCCCCTCAAGTCGAGAGGATCTTTTGTCAAACGTCACTTTTCATCGAAACCTGATTTACACAGTGAAGTCCAATCTAAATCGCGAAAGAAATATGCGAGTAATAAGTGCTAGCGGAGACAGTCGACGGCCGGGAAGAAGGGTTTGATTCGACAAAACGAAAGAATCTTACGATCCTCGCGCGGCGCTACGTCCCGCTCTCGTCCCGTTTTACGGTCGGTGAAAAACAATTCTAGTCCTAGTATAAAATGACGACCGGTTCCCAAAGTATAGAGAACGTGAGTGGCTCTACGACCGTATTCGGTGGAGAATTCGATGGATGATTCTTCTCGCGTTATGGGATAAAATAGAGTTACGGTCAATCATGCGGCACATGTGCAGGCGAATGACATTTTCATGAGGTTTCTCGATATTCGTTGAATTCACTTGTGATATTATTAGAATTCCGTAAGAATATTTGATATTCTGAGAAACTGTATGTAAAAAAAATATTTTTAAAATATTAAACAAAGAACATAGTAAAAAAATTAGTCTCATCATCATTAGTTAACTCCAATCATCATCCATCGTCTTTGTTTAATTGTGATGTAAAAATAGAAAATTATTAATAATTATTAATGTCGCGCATAGGTTTATTATTTAATTTAATTAACTTTTGATTTGTACATACATTATAATGTTATTAAAATTTTTTCATAATCAACTTTGAAGGATGTGCGATTATTTCTCAGTTATTTGCTCAAAAACAAAACGAATGCACGGATAGCGTTAAAACATAAATAGATAAATCACTAAAAAAATCAAAACCATCCAAAACCATCGATGTATATTACACGTTCTGTTACGTATCAATGAAGAATCCTCGATGATTTATAACGAGTAAACAATCTCAATCGGATTTGCGCAGCCGCGCGAGTTTGTTTGATCTCATCAAATCACACGTCGCCACATACGAATGTAAAGCCGGCCGCTTCACCTGCATACATACATACATACACCCCCCCCCCCCACACACACACACACACATACACACGCATACACACAGGCGCGATATGCGTTACGACGTACATATATTTTTCTTCTTTTTTTTTCACGGTCGCTCATCCGCTCGAGATCGCAAACTCATGCGTAAACACGCGGCTTCTTGACGGATGCGAAAGTCATTCGGCCGAAAAGTCATACGCGTCCGTACGAGTTTTTCAAACGACACGATTTCCTCTGATTCCCCGACGAGTTTGCTTTTGATTCTTTTTTTCCTCGGGGTCTGTCCTACACTCAGGTATCGTCCGCTTCCATTAAGCGCTGCTTTGATCCACGGTTAATTAAAGCGCAGTTCATGCTCGATGTAACGACGAAGCCTCCTAAGGCCCTCTTCTTCGTTCTCTTTCTCTCTCTTCTTCTCCTCCCGATCATTTCGTTCTCAATGTGCGAGAATCAAAGCCACCTGAAGAAGATACCGGGGAACCGCTGCGAGCGGAGTGTGACTGCGAGTAGGATCTCCCTCTGGATGGCTAGGACGGAATAACGTCACGGCGACGAGATACTTCGTCGCGTGTTTTCGCTCCAAGGCTTGGAGATGTGAAAGCAAGAAGGAGGAGGAGGAAGAGGAGGAGATGGGGGATACCGCGATTTATGCCGTGCTCTGCCGGCGAAGCGTGGCGTCGGTCGGAGGCCATTGAGGAAAGCTCTCGAGGTGATCGAAGCTCGTTGTAGCGACGATATATCCTCACCACCACGATGCCATCGCCCCTTTCCCCCGACCCGCGCCGTCGCCGAAATACGATCGTTACGATCCCGAATCGAGGGTGAAGAGCGACTTCGGCTCTCTCTACCCTCCGCGCGCACTGCGGGATGTGTCGATCGTCGGGGTGGTCGTCGTGAGGGTGTGTGCGGGTGTGCCGTGTGTACACGTGCGACGAATGTGTGCGACACGAGCGCCTGCATCGGCGGAGTCAGGAGTATCGGATCGCCTGTCGCACACCCAGGGAGGCTCTTCTTGCGGAATTACGTGATTTCGCGAATCTCACTATCGCCAAATCGATTGCGGATATAAGATACTGGAGGTCGAAATGGAATCAATTTAGGATACGGTGCGGCTTCGCCGGCTATCACTTGCGCGAGGCACTGCGGCTAACTGAAATTTCGAAAGATCGAGAGGGATCTTAGCTTCTTTCTCTCTATCGCAAAGGTTTTCTAATTTTCCAGTCGCAACCGGGAGATTGGCATGCTCAAGATGTACCGATAGCTTAAGCTTTATCGACATTTTCTCCCGCCCGCTAAGTGAAGTTACACGTGTATATCTTCTTCAATTTGCTTCCCAATAATTCGACTGTATTGATTGTGCTTATGTCAGAGCATACTGAAAATTAATGAAACTTAATGAGTTTCGTATCTTTACGAGTGCTTATTTTTTTTAATTCAGAATAACAATTATACATATTTTTGAAATGTTGAATTACCACGTGATTAATATATAAATGTGTATAATATATAAATATGTATACGTATTTGTTCGATACATTTGTCAATTTAATTTTATGTTAAATTTAGCATCTCCGTAAGATCCTACAGGCAATGTTGTACCAAAGTTACAAACTTACTTCTCATCTTATTCGCATGGTAGATTCAAAACTGAGTTATTACTCCTGGCTTGAAGGCATACACTAAAATTTAAAGGACTTTCGCGCTTGCAGAAGTTTTGAATCATTAGGTTTTAATACAGTAACATGTTAGAACGAAATTATCAAGCAAGCTGTGCTAAAATTATTATATACATCATACAGTTACATTTGAAATATTCAAAGAAAATACTTCTGATAAATTATATTATCAACTATAAGTAACGTATATAATTTTGATTGATGGGAATATGTTTTTAGTACAAAAATAATAATGAAAAATGATAGGCATTATAAAATCTCCATGTTCCTAGAAAAAATTAATTTCTATTTCTATATTTTAATAATAAGTGCACAATTTTCGTAACATTGTATATTTAGTTGTATAATATCTATCTTTTTATACGGCGCAACTTGTCTGTTAACCTATAAAAAGAAATTATTTAAAATTATTGTAAAATTATATATAAAAAAATCTGAATACAATGAATCCGTCCGATTAGGATAAATTACAATTGAGATAAAAAATCTCCAAGTTTTACCATTGCTTTTACGTTTAGTTACTAATCTACTTTACATTACATTTATCTAGCTTACGTATTATACTTAATCTTACAAATAAATTTGGCAGATTGGGAAAGAGCAGAGAAAATGACTTCGTTCAATTCATCGATCTCTTGTTGCTGATAATCTGTTTCGGTGCAAGCGATTGTGTGGCAATGACGTTACGCTAAAATCGACATAATTAAACCAACGTATCGTAATGTCGGGAACATGTTGCTCAACATCGCGCTTGATTCATCTATGATGAAAATCCGATCTTACGATTCTTCCTATGTTCCTTAATTTCAATCATTTAAGCCAGCTTAACGTCGATAGACTACTACCTAGCCGCCAGATTGCGTGTTGAACATTGCGTAATCGGCTCCATCAGATCCTGTTAATTAGCGGAGAAATAGAATGATCATCTAGCGCCTATTTAATGCAGCCTGACTGTGTACAGTATTAATGCGTCTGTTGCATTTCGGATCTAAGCCGGAGAATCGTATTATGTAAGCCAGAATCAACGTTAATTATGACATCGCAATGAGATTCCCGTTGCTAATTGCACGAGCATGAAGCCTCTGAAGATAAGCTTAGTGGGCATCTTTCTGTTTAATCAGGTCTATAACAGATGTTGACCTGAAAATGGCAGGCACGTCTAATTACGACTAATTTAATCGTCATGCTGTAATCCTAAGTGGCTGGTCGATCGCATATCACATGCTCTTTACAAGGCTAGGGCATTTTTTTTATCGCAATAAAATAGTAGGTACATTTTTTTAAATTATAGATGGAATTTTTAATCAACTTTTATCGCATTCTAAAATATCTTTTTTGTCGATTTTATATAAATTTTTTAATTTTGAGTTTTATGTCTGGTTAAATTTTTATACGTATAGTCATTAGTGATTCGATTGAAACTCTGTACGTTTATCTCGCTTTAATAAAATAAAATAAATTTTTTTTGCGCAATTAATACAGATAGTACAAATATTCGAAAGAATTAAAATAATTTGAATTCAAGTAATATGCAAAAATATCTTTTAATGATTCGTACGTAACGATTTGAATAATATTCTATATGAAACTTTGTCAATTTCATTTTGCAAATAAATAGAACTATATTTTTGAACGGCAAAATCCTTGCTTACAAATCAATGATAAATACACTAGCACAAGTTCGACGTGTCGAAATATCTTAATGATGCAACAAAGTTTCTCTAGCTACCGTTATGGAAAGCGGAAAGTTACGAAATACCATAAGGTATCCGAAGGATATATACTGGTTAGTTTTCAATTATAATTTACAGGGAATTGCAGATGGAACTAACGATCAGAGCAAGTAATAGAACGCGAGAGCGGCGATCTTCAGTGTTCATTAGATGATAGTAACCGCAAAGTAGCAACGTTAATAGTTACAAGTTAAGGTCGTTCTCGGTATAAATGGGCGAGTTTCGCTAAAGCGTCCGGACGACGAGCGATAAGCACCCTGAACGGTGCCCAGACGGGAGAGTGTTAAGTTCGCTCGTAAATTCGAGTGCGGCCCAGGTTTTTTCGACGTTTCAAGCGCCGCCTTCTAGCGGTCTAACTAGCGGAGATTCGTTTCAATTACGGACGAGCGCCATCCGATACCTCTGGGAGATATAGGTCGGTCGACGAGTTCTCGCTCCGCGTATGTATGTTGTACGTGCCCCGAAAATCGTGGAGATCGGCCCGGCCGATGGAGACCACTGAATGAGCACCGGAGCGGAGATTTTTACCCCTCGAGCGTGGGGGAGGGGGAGGGAGGTAAACTTTCGGAATGCCACGTACGTGCAATGTGCGGTTCGTGTCCGTACGGCACGGCACTGAGGAGAGATCTTTCGGAATTTGTCAGGGGAAAAGTGGACGCGCACAATCGCGCGGGTGGGAGCGTATGGATGGTCGACGGGTATCTACAAGCATGTGCAAATTTACATAGAGGTCCCGGAGGAAGACTTATTACGTTTCTTCCCTCTCCCGCGCGCGCGCGCGCGCGACATGAATGCGGGACGTGTGCGCGGAATGTGAACGCGAGCGTGTGCAAGCGTGCATGAGAACAGCACACATTCGGTACACCGAACAATTATGAATAAAGAGGGGATAGTGTGGGAAAAACGAGAAAGGAAGGATGAAAGCAGCCGCGAAAGATGATACGATGAAGAATGGAGATATCTACGAAAGGAATATATACGAAAGGGGAAAACGAGAAAAAAATAGCATACATAAATCGCCATTAAAAAAGGTTTTTTATGTGTCTGTATATTTAATTTCTGTCTTGTTTCTGTTGATAATCTGATTTAAAATGCAAAAATCAGATGTAATTTACATACATATATCATTATTAATTTTTTTCACGTCTTCGAAAAACATTTGAGCAATATCTTTAATATAATATCCTTTTCGTTCGATAGTTCCATTTACTGTAGCCTAATTGAAATTCCTCCGTATGCGGGAACGATAATCGTAGGAAACATCACCGCGAAAATTAGAACATCACAAATGCAATTAGTAATCATCACTGAAACATCCCGGATAAACATAATGAACACGGGAACAACAATGATAATTCTGGCCCGAACACCTGCGATCGTAATGGTTCATATATCATGACGGTAGGAATTATAATTCGAATTCCCGCCTCGAGGATCGTCTATTTTGCAATCAATATCAATTCATTCCATTAAACAGCGTGTATGTCGAAGCTGTCTGTAACACGCGGCGACCCGATGAATTACAAATGTAACACGCCGGCAAAGTGCCGTGTTAAATTTCCATAGGCAGGTACTTAGCCCAAGCGTGTCGGGTCGCCGTCCTGCAGCTGCCAGCTCGTTCGACTTTGCTATTTCGTTATCGGGACGTGGCTACGTGCCTCTCGGTGCGCGATCATGTTGAAACGCGCACTCCGATTTACGATCACGAAAAGAACGGGATCACGAAAACGTTCCACGCCATTTTCTACGTGGATCAGAGACGGCGCTTTAAACTGCGGCGTTTGAGCGCGCCCGGGGATAATTTCGGAGCGAATCAATTTGACGATATCAGCGATAATGTTGGGACGAGTCAATTTTTATTGAGCGCCACTTACGTTCGTATCATTTAACGGCGAGAAAGAAAAAGATCGTGCGATGGTTCCATCTCGAGTTGCGCGCTCGCGTAAGCATTGGCACGTTTGCTTTCTAGACAATTTAATATCGGGGCGGTTTTCAGAGCTAGGTGAAATTGCGATAGCAACTCTCCGAAAATAATAGAAATTTTTAAGATCGAGATATCCTATTCTTTGCACGCAGCTGTATTCTCATAAAAAAAAAAAGTATAACACATACCTTATTTGAAAAAATAATCGCTGCGAAGTAAGGCAAAAATATTATGCAGGGAAATATTCAAATTCCATTACATCCCAGTTTACAATAGTGGTTAGGTAAAATTGCATATTACATGTAAACGTGACGACAATTAATATGCGACAGGTGATGTAAGGGTTGATTTACGGGACACTTTAATAACACCGTTACAAGAAAATATGTAGGTTACTTTCTATAGTATGTTTTGATCAGATATGCTATTTAAAGTTTCTTTTTTTTTGCAAGGAAAGACACGTAACAAATGTTAGCTTATGTACTTTATAAATATTATTAAAAATGTTATGAAAAATATTATAAATATAGTTACTAAAGTTTAATAAAATTTAAAATACAAAATATATGTATTCTTAACACTCCGAAATTGTAAGTATCTTTTTAATGCGCGTTTCTAACATATTTTTTTATGTAAATTGTTTAAAATTTTAGAGATAAATATTTTAAATTAGGTTAACATTCATATTTAAGTAAGTATATATTTCTTTGATAAATCATTATTCTCTTTAAATTTTCTATTTTCATTATTGATCTGTATAAAGAATTAAAAATTGAATAATGCAATTTAGTAGACTATCCTATGCGTTTAAACGGAAGACTTTATAAGCAAGCAGTCTCTAACGACAATAGCTTCCACGTGTACTGTCCGTATAGTAAGTAGAGTCTATTGTAACAACAACCCAAGAGCTATTCTCGCATATCATGGTATTAAGTCCTATTCAAACTACTAAGACGTCATACATTGCCAACTCTCACAGCTCTTAACATCAAATACAATACTAAATATTATCTCGTTAAATGGTTAGTGGTTTCTCCGTGTAATATTCAATTAAAATAACAATAAATACAAATGTAAAATTATAATTATCAAATTTCAAAGTATTATTCATTAGTCAATCCCATAAAAAAAAGCATCAAAATTATACCATTGAGTTGAATAAATAAAAATACGTAGCTATGCACCCGATGGAGCCATTCGCTTTTGACTTTTGATATTTCTTCCTTATCATTTCTCGTAGCAACACACATTTGATTCGTACATTGCGCGTATTTGAAGTACATTTCTCAACTTCAAATCTGATTGAACTTGCTCGGCTAAAATGGAGAAACCGTGAGACACGTAGCGCGTAAACGCGTCTCTCTGCAGCTGCGAATGGAGTTTCTCGTTAAACCGTATGAAGTACCGCGTTTCAACTAAGGTAAGGTTTCTCAGGTCGACTTCTTCTCCTAGATATGGGCAAACATTTGCTTTCCGTAGTATCAATCCGCGGGAACGCGGGAACGCGCTGGTGGGAGAATCGTTGTGCGGGAAGTATCTGCAGGGTCGTTCTGAAGCGGATCGTAAGCGACGTAAAGAGGGCATAAAGCACCCCGGCTCCATTACTCTGCCTTAGTAAATCGGTACCAACGCTGAAGATCGCGCGCGTGACCCAATTCCGGGCCGTTCCTGTGTTATACCTAATACCGTATTTTATCAAAGATAATGCGCGCCCCTACTGTTGAATAGACACCCGTATTGTCATCCGAGGCCGCGCGAAAATGTCCGCTAAAGCGCACGAAAACGGCTTATAAATTGTTTCCTGGTTATTGCGGGGGATCGCGAAAGTTTTGAAAAATGGATTCTCGATAAACGAAGGCTATTTGTTGCCTTAAACAAGCGTATTACACGTATTAATGGCACGTCGCGTCCAGTTATTGATGAAAATATACTTCACCTATCGTTTCTTTTTGCTTTGTGAATTAAAAGGCACACACGATCGCAAAAAAAAAAAAACAATAATTGTTATATCTTTTTTCTATTGTGAATTTTCTGCGTGAATTTTCTATTGTGAATTTTCTCTATTTTATTAGAATAAAACTTTTTACTTTATTCTATTTCTCTTTGACAATTATTTTATAATACTAATATCAAAAACTGGTTTAATAAAAAATAAATAATAATTTAAAACGCATTTAAAAGCAGAAATAACTAAACTTTTCTAATAGTATATTAATTTAAAAATTTAATTAAAAAGCTACAACATTCAAGTTTAAATTCAGTATTAAAATTCTTTGAAGATATTCTTTTAATAATTTTCTTTTTAAGTATGATAATATTGTTAACAAAAAATAATGCTCTAAAAATATCAAAAAATAAATATTGAGACTAAAATAATGGGAATGAAATAATATGAATGCTTTTATTAAAAAAGTTGTAAGTGAATAAAAATGTGAATAAAAAAAAAAAATATGCATTGTTTGTGAGAACAAATTCATTTTGATATAATAAAATATCTCTTTTCTTATTTCGTAATATGTAGCGCGAAAATAATAAATATATTACGTATACGTATACGCGAATTGTAAATTATAATTTTATATACGTCTATATCGCTACGTTATGAATACTTATTATCACATCGATGAGAAAAGATGCTTTGTAAAGCGAAAGATTATTCATGAGAAACATAGGATGAACTTTTGCTTTTCTTGTTCCCATTTCTACTAAAGGCATGCAATTTCCTTCATATTTATATATTATCATACGTTAATAGAATTAACATACTGTACGATTGAGTCATGCATCAAATTAATTCATTTTGCCTTTAACGCTATTGATGGCAACCGGACGGGAAGATCAATTGTAGTTCCCGTTTCGTAATACAATTAAAGATTCATGGTGAATGGAAACTAATGGCATTGTTCGAATATCGAAGTTTCTAAGAAGAATCAAAGGATGTTTTCATCAAAGCGATATACGCAAATCGATCGGTTTGAGATTTCGTTGAACGAGCGTTCTTCAACGGTTTATCCATATCGCGTATATCAATATGACAGCCCGGAAAGGCATCCGTCGTTGCGCAAATATCTAATTTGGGAAGATGAGGAAGTACGCCGTCGCAATATTAATAACGAGCGGGTGAGAGAGAGTGTCGAGTTATGACGATCGCGTTGTTGCTTCCAGGTGTGCGAGGCGAAGTAGGCGAGGAGAGTCTTCGTCAGCAATGACAGCGATCATGTATACAGCGGTTGTACAACAGCCGTCAGCCAGGCAGCCAGCAAGGCAAGACGGGGCTAAGGGTGGGATATCAGCGAGCGACGAAACAAAGTTTATTTTTAATCAGCCACGGCAACCCCAGAGTCGCGCTACGCCGGCGAATAGCACCACGAGTACCGCAGCAGTCAGCCGCGCCGACACAGGTTCGACGGTGCCACCGCAGAGCTCTCCGGCTCTCAACATCAGTTCAACGAACACAGACAGAAGCGAAGCTTGCGCGACCCACGCGGTGAAGGGATCCGCGGGGAAAGGGGACAAATAGAGAAGCAAAGCGAAACGGGAGATGAGACGAGACGGAGAAACGAAGACGGGGGTCGGGAGGGGGGGGTGAATTCTACGAGGAGGATAGTTTAGTCGACGATGGTGATTGTTACGGCGACGACGTTTCAGTTAGCTGAAACGTCGTTTCCTTTGTCGCGTCTGTGTGAGGAAGGAACTTGTCCTCGATGAGGTGTACAGACGTGCACGCGTACATCAGCGGACGTCGCCGCGCGTAACCGCCGCCACGTAGCGCACATACAAACAGCGCCGTAACACGTGCGCGGCCGGCACTACACACGACCGAGGAGGATACACAAACACCCGGGTTTCCCAGAGCTTCCCCCGGTGTGGTGTGCACGGAGGGTATCTCACGAAGGGTGGTTGTATGTATCTGCTTGTGCAGTATTCGCCATGCAAACTTCGAGCTCTCGCACGGACTCGCGCCCGTACTCCTTCTAAGACTTCGCCTACAATCGGAGAGAGAAGAGCGAAGAGATCTCGATTCGGGTTAATTGTGGGCTTCGTCTATAGACTCGGCGTGCTCGGGCAATGAATTTTAGGAGGCAGGCGCGCGCGCGCGCGCGCGCGCGCGTGGTATCGCCCCATCGCACCCCCGCGATGCCGAGGAGGCGAGAGGTCGGCGGGGTGAGCACCGACAAGCGGATATATTTATGCGCGCTCGTGGAAATTCTTCGATCTGATTGCGCGAGCGCAATTGCCAGGGGAATGAAAACGTCTGCATTTAGCGAGGTACTGTTTTCAACGCGCTGCAAATAAGACCGCGATTGTTTATGGCAGCGGTATATTGTACATTACATTTGATAAAAGCAAGTGTATTCAAGTAATTAAAAGAGCACAACGTTGAAAAGCAAATATTTAAAGTTTTTATAAATAAGTAGTGCTTGGAGATAGTATTGTGAAGAAATGTGAGCAAATAAAGTTCCAGTGTTTCATTAAAAAAATATATATGTCTCAAAGATATTTTTTTAAACGTTTTTAAAATATTGTGATGATCTTTAGAATTTTTTCATAAGACTCTCTAAGATATTTTTCGTATTTCCTGTATTCAGATTATGAATTAATTTATTGTTGAATTAATAACAAAATAAAATTAATTTTATCTTGAAGAAATCTTGAAGAAAACTATGCCATTTTTAATAATGCTGATGAATTATTTGTAATCTGGTCTTATCTTTTTATTTGCGAAGACAAATTTACAGTGCAAATGTCTTTCATCTCTGCCAAATTTTATACTGTGTTAAATAAAATATTTGTTAATTTATATTTATATTCGTTCGCAAGACGTGCAAGACTGCGTTTATATTTTAATCCTGTAGATTGTGAAAAAAGATAGTTATAAATTTATGTTAAAAAATAATCGATAATATATAAAAGAATAAAAATATATAAGGTATTGTTTCCAACTTGTTAATAGAAAGACAATAGTTCACGCAACAATTTATTATGTTTGATAAAAGCAAGTATTTACATTAAACTAAAATATAATGCCCAAAAACAATAATGTAGATAACTTGTAAAAGATCTTAAAATTAAGATATCTAGAGAATTAAAATCTAACTTAACAAAAATATTTCTTTCTATTTATCTTATTTCTATCTTAAGTTATGTTGAGATAACTTTAACTTCATATTGGAAACGTTGTAACTTCTTTGGGGATTGGCAAACTATCAATAGTAAATCGAGCTTTTATTTCATCTATCCATTTACAAAAACGGATTTTTGGCGCAAAAGATAAAATATTCTCAAAAAAATTATCCTGTCTACGTCATATTTTATACACGAATCTCGCAAATAAAATTACCCATTAACGCATTTTACGCATTCATTTCACAAATTTCTTCGGGTCCTATATCAATTTAAAATTAAACATTTAAAAACAAAGTATCAATAAAAATGCCTATATAAAAACTGTGTTTACTCTGCTTCTGTTACTCAAATTAAAACTTAACGTCTATGATTATCGTCATAAATTATTAATCCTACAACTTTCAAAGAGCGCACTTCGTCCAAGAATATCGACAGTATTAATTTTCGCGCGGAATATTAGCACGTCTGACATCGATCCCTACGATTTGGCTCGATTTAGCGTACCAGGCGGGACTCGGCAGGCGAATCCGCTCGCAATGAGAAATAAGAAGGATCGTGGTTCCGCGGCGATGGCTTCCGTGCAGTTTCACGCCGATACGCATTACTTCGCGAAGATTTGTAAGCGGTCGCGAGCGTGCCAAATGTTGTGGTGTGCGCGCGGCGGGGAGGAAGCGAAAGCGGAAGGAAGAGAGGAGAAGACATTCTACTCCGGGGTGGGATAGGTAGGAGTTAATACGAGCGATTTCTGTGTTCAGGATGAAGGAACAAGCTGCGCGTATATAACCGGCTTAGACGCAGGGAATCATCCATGGTTTATCGTTTAATAAAGAGGAGGCGGGCGGTGGGAGGATGAAAAAAACGCAACGTTCGTGCCGCCCTTCCGACGCGTCGGTTTCTCCCTTATCTCCTCCGATAAATCGGTCTCGGTACGGGACCCTTCTCCAGATTATATGCCCGACGACGTCATATACCTGCAGATAGCTTTAACACAAGGATCCGGCGGATGTCGGAGATCGGTAAAACGGTGTCATCCAGTTTAAACATTTTCACGAAGGAAGAGCGTTAAAGCAGCGACGAGGACAGAACATTGAAAGGATACCGAGGAGCCACGATCAGGAGAACGATCCGATCGAGATATCTCTTTGGCACGGTATCATTAAAGAACCTCGATCGAGCAGTGAATCCCTTTATAGAGCAAACCATACGCAGTCGAGCAATAACAATCGGCGTAAATACACGCCTCGTCTACAATCGCGTTCTTCCGTCGTTTCCGCAACAATAGTAATCAGCATGTTATTGCACTCCATGTATGTAGAACGCGAAAAACGAGAATTTAGGAAAAAAAAAAAAAACAAAAAAAAAGGAAACAGTCTTCTTCCGCGCGCACGTTCAGAGCCCTTTGCTCCGAAACTCGCGACATTGATCCACCTACGCGATCGAGCCCGGGAGCGTTTGTTTGGACAATGGACGAATGGACTCGAACCGCATGACGGTTGTGCTCATCCTTAGCGAGAACACGGGGAGATATTCGAGCTCGCATCGAGCGCGTTGTTGGGTATACAAGAGAAGATACGATCTCGCGGAACGCGGGAAAGTCCACGCTCTCTTTCTCTCTCGATATGCGAAAACTTTTCGCACTGCTTTATCCATGCCTCTTCCTTTGTGCGATCTCTAACGGCATAGCTCTCTTTGCGCCAGTGATAGCGGAAGAGAATATATCTTACTCTCTCTCTCTCTCTCTCTCTCTCTCATACATACTATTTCTCTCGCAGCAAGGATCGCAAATCTTTCAGAGGCGGGTTGAAGCACCTATAGACGTATACGTGCAACCGACTTCAAAGTACTATTCCCTTTCCTTCTTCTTCTGCTGTCACTCTACTCTTGGGCAAATCCCTTTTGTTCATTATTCGTCAAATATCAAATTGAGCGTCAGAGCGGTAATCGGACGCAACTAATTGGCTACGCTTCCCTGTTTCGATTCTCCGTGTCATATAAAGCGCATCGCAACGCGATCTCCCAACGGCGGATTTGGCTACGGCGATGCTTTATCCGATTATCTATCTCTCCACCGGTCACGATTCAATCCGGGACGCACGTTAACCCTTGACTGGGCAACGCGCGCATTGCCATTCTCTCCTATCTGTCCGTATATCGAAAAGACAAAACGACGAGAAACAATCCGTGCGTATCGGCGCGTCTTACAAAGTAACGAGCTATACGAGAAGAGAGACGCGATTGTAAAATATATAAACGACGATCTCGCGGTCGGCATAAATGGCATATCACATGTTAAACGCGTCCGCGTTCCTTTTGATTCTGATCACCGTGGCAGTGCTCAAAATGGTTCATTAAGCTGAAAATTAAGGCCGCGCCGTCGACGGCAACGAAAACAGGGAACATGCAGAATTCACGATCCTGACCCGTTCAGAGAGAGAGAAGAAAAAAAAAGAACACAAATCGATGCACTAGAGAGAGAGAAAAAAAAGAGGAAACACTTAAGTAGTCATTTATCGGTTTAATAATATTATTTGTTTCTGCGCCGTCCATACGCGGTCCTTAAACTCTGCCTCCATCGTCTCTTCCTCCAGCCCCTTCTCCCGCTGACTAGTGTGCTATTTATCATGCGACGCCCGTGAGCTCCCCTTTCGTGGTCTCAGGCGTGCCGTGACTATCTCAGAAGCAGATGGAGCATGCCCAGGCAGAGTATTGTCACAAACGTCATCGTGTGCGTGCCGCTTCCGTTCTCTGAGGTTACTGCAACACATGTTAGAAAGAAGTCATCATTTCTCGTCACTCCGTCAAACGACGAGCGCCGCTTCTGGAATTTTAACTATCGGCGCAGTGGTTTTTAAGGCGCGAATAATACTAACAAAAGTATAATCGGAATATTTCCGATATCATAGAAATACATAAAAATTAAATACATAGCGGTTTCATACCAGATATTTGTAGAGCGTACATGGACCAGCGATTTTTAAAAAATATTTTCAAAACTTTCCTGATATCTTTCCGCTGTTTAAAATGTTTATATATTAATGTTAAAAAATATATGCTATTTTGTTAAAATCGTATGCTAAAGGAAAATTATAAATTGTGTAATATAACTTGCGTATGGTCAAAAAATAGTAAAATTTGTAATTTTGTAATATTATCTAATTGTAAAAAAAAAGAGCTAAAAAGCTAAAAAGATTTATCCAATACAGTGGATTATCGCTTTTTTAATACGATTTTAAAGCTATCCTATAACAATCTAAAATTAAAACTATGCATTGAAAATGGATTACGATTTTTATTATTCATCATATTGTAAAAAAAAAGACCCAATAAAAAAGAGAAAGCTTTTTCAAGTTGAACATTTTGCCGCAAACTCAACGCTGCATTCGAATTTTTAGTATCTTTGCAGTGTAGAATTTATATGCGCTACGTGGTCTCTATTTGCACGGAATGATGGCACGTATCAGTATGTCGTCCTCGTTGAAACTTAATTCTTTTTTTTTTTTAGCAAAGAGCTTTTTTGCGTTTAAATGATTTACACGAAATCCGCACCGGAGAACGTTGTAAAAAAATGAGACAGATGAGCTGAATGATGGTACCCGGCATGATCGGATTATTGATTGGTAAACACGTTCTGCATTACATTTTCGTATCATTAAAACGTCATCATTATGCTGCACGACATTCAAAATCGACACGCCTACAATCAATAACAGCGACGATAATGACACATGTCTCCGTCGGACATAACGCGCAGGAAATCTGATGAATAGATATCAAATTCATCGAGAAATGTGTCGCCGATAATCAGTTGATTTTAGTTCGTAGGTTTGTGCACTCTGCGCATTATCGATATCATGAATATAACACGCGTGAAAACTAAGTGCACATAGACATTTGACACGATTCTAATGTTGACAAGTTGACAGATACGCTACGCGCGAATATTACTGTAATATCCAAAGTATAACCACCAAGCAGTATATTACGCACAATAATGTAACAATACTCACTTAATTCACTTGCGTTCTCATATGACTCAGCACGAAACTGACAAACCGTTTCCAATTCCAAAATTTGTTAAGGGTAAATAATGTAAAATCTAGAAAATAATATAAAATAAGTAAATAATGTAAAATCTAAAAAAAAAAAAAATAAAAAACTATAATTAGAAAAAAACTGTACAATCGAGAATTACTTTTTGGAAAAATCGAAATAGTTATAGGGACGCTTTCATTAACAAATCTACATATCTCCGGAATTTTTTTTATATATTATAAAGTTGCGATAAAATCTAACTCGCAGTCAGATTCTTCCGTATAAATCCATAAGAAATTCAAATAAACGTAATTTTTATTTTAAGTTATGTTGGAAGGAATTTGCAGTCATAAGATTCGAGAAAGGATCGCGGTTCTGTTCCCTCTTTAAAGAGGCAATCAGATAGATAAAAGACTTAATATTTAAAATAGGTTGAAATGGCATATATATGTATGGGTTATTGGGGAGCGATTTCGCGTAAAACGACATTTTTCTTCCTGCTCGAGATTAAATCTCTCTGGCAGGGCGCGGCGTGTCAACTGTTGAAATCCCTTTCGGAATGGAAATTCTGACGCGCGAAACGAGGGGAGAGGGAGGGGTGGAGGGAGAATGGTGCCATTAAGTGGAACGTCAGTGGATTTTCCTCCGTGGGGCATTGTTCCTTCTGTCGGGTAGAAAAGTCAATTTTCTAAAAACAATTCTGTCGACCACGGCCCAGGGAGTAATACGTACGAATCAAGCGACCAGCCGCCCGCGGAAAACCGGATGTGAACGAAATGAAATTACTACGGGCGCGCGGAAGAGAACGAATTTCTGTAACGGCGGGAGCGTCGGTGCGCGGGGATGGTGGAGGAGGACTAAAGTGGAATATAGCCCCGACAGGTTTGAAAATTGAGAAGAGCCAAAATCCTTTGGTCGCTTATCAATCGCCGGAGTTTACGATATATTCCCCCAGTCTGCTCCTATCAAATTTATCCGAAAATGTACGAGTTTTGCCAACGATGGCGAAATCGCGAGCGCTCGGATCCCAGATAGCGGCTCGATAGCGATCGTTGATATTACCTTTGGAATATTCCACTCGCACATAAAAAAAAGCGACGTATAATCTGATCATCTCTAACGGTTGATATTGCATGCTATGATGTATGCAATACTTTTTTATGCATATTTAAATATCCTACGAAATACTGATATACAGAAAATTCCATGGACATTGAAACGTTTTCCTCCCGGCTGCAGACTATTTGACCATTTTAAAGTTGATTTTCCATTCCGTTCCAAGTTTGCTAAAGAATTTATAATCGAGGAAATCCGATGTGAAGACATAATACATACTTTCTCTCTGTATTAATTTCGCGCGAATATGCATGAAATGAATGCCGAATAGATTTATACGGAATTGCTCCAGATACGTGTATAATATTTATATAAAATGTGCATACAAAGTAAGGTCGCGCGACGGTTGCGAAGAAAACTTTCGTAAACTTCGCAAACGCGGAATCAGATTTTTCATGGCGCGGTATAAATGCGACGTGTGCGTAAGAACAGCTTATGAGGTACCATTCATGGATTTTCGGTAAGAGCCTTTTGAGAGGGGGATTGAAAGCGTTCGCCACGACCTGAAAAGTATGCGGAGTCTAGGCCGCGAAATTCAGAGGGTTCTTGATGTAAAAACTCTTGAGGCAACTTCATGAGCCGGTGCTCGTAAGTTCGTGACACGGGTCCTCGGAAAGTTTCGGGGAAACGATTTACTTAGAGTACAACCGAGGTGCATTTCAGTTGTACATACGTATACTTTATTACTTGTATATACATGAAAATCTCAGTGCAATGCAGCAGCAAAATTGTCAAAAGTTATGCTAGTAAAATGCATACAGTTAACTGAAATTTCTACCCGTTATTATTTATGAACTCGCCTATTATTCATACGCACTTGTCCAATAATGAGATTTAATATGAATTAAAATGTACCTTTAAATTATTCGTCTCGCGAGATACTAAATAATGAAGCTGGTTAGGTTAAATTAAATCATATTATATCATTATTATTAATTTATTCGATTAGAACGAACAAATCCAAAATCAAAATCCTACATTAACTTATATAAAAAAAAATAATACGAAGAGATATAGTAAAATATAAAATGTGTGTGTGCGTGTGTGTGTGTGTATGTAATATTTGCAAGAATATTATATATAGAAAATATATATATTTATAAGAATTTATTAGAATATATATTTATATTTAATATATATTTATATTTAAAAATATAATATATATTTATATTTAAAAAAACTTTGTTATTTATATATATATATATATATATATATATAAAATAATGTTTTTTTAAATATAAATATATAATATATAAGTATATACTTATATATACTTACGTATTATATATAAGTGTGTGTGTGTATATATATATATATATATATTTATATATATATATATATATATATATATATATATATATAAAACTTTGAATGTAAACATTAGATCAAGTTTTAATCGAAAAGCTCTCATTTTCCATGTCTTACGGTAATCCATTTATTTTCCGGCGCACGAAACTAATCGGATATTCACAAGTAATCAGAAACTCAGTAAAGTTCGACGTAAACCAATAAATTTTAGAACCCGAAGATGGATTCGTACACAATTTGAGAACAGAGAATCTCGATTTAACGCAACTAAGAAATATTTTCTATAACTGTACTCTTTTGATTTGGACGTTGTATCCTTTCTGCAGATTTTCTTTGACGATATCGCCCATTAATCGAAGCTCAACTGCTTTGAAAACAGAGTTTTATAGATTTGTGACGACACGAATAAACGATTTATCTTTTGAACGTCTTGAATCTCTTTATAAAATCGCTTCGGGGCATTATTTTCTTTTCCATAATTTTTTTCAAAAAATGTTGGCACTCAGAGGACATTATTTGGATTAAAATATCGCAAAAAGGTTGCTAAAGGTGGAAAGATTTATCCTAATCGGTCTTGAAACGATCACCTACATGACACTTTCAATAATGATAGTACCGAGTGTCAGTGATCAATCACCTGAGCTTTCGTGCAGGTGTCGCCTGCACGCAGCGCGAGATATTTCCCTATCTGTCTGACGAGAAGTGGCTGTTACTACTGCGCGCGAAGCTGAGAAGCCGATAAGCGTCGCTTTCCAGAATGTTAGTCGATCGGGGAGCGTCACGCAGCTTTTTTTTTTCCACCTGGCAGTTTACATCGGAACAAGTAGAGCCGGATAATCGAGTATGCAAAGCCTTGATAACAGTTACTCTTAAAGCGCAAGATACCTGCGTTACCATGATCCGCACTTCCTGACTTGGATGGTGCAAAATTATACATGTGGCATAGATATAGAGGGTCTCAGGAGTCGGAGATTTAATCTAAATATTAGATACTAAAAGCTAAAATGAAAAAAATAGTTTTATAATAAATGTAAAAAAAATGAGTCAAAGAATTCATGAATAAAAAAATTTTATAAATTATAAAACAATGTTTGTCAAAACACGATTGACAGAAAATATTGCGTAGAATAATCATAGCAGCCTTGAATTATAAAAAAAAAAAAAAAAAAAAACGACCAACATAAAAAAGTTAATAAGGTACTTTAATTATACGAGCAAATTAATTAAATATCTGATAATAAAAGTAATTTGCGGAAAAATGCCGTAGAATTATTTTTAATTGCGGTCTCTATTTTCATTCTACCAGCTAACCTATATATCTTCGCGTGTTTACTGAAACGTAAAATACACACACGGATACATCGCAGTATAACCTTTGACTGCAAACGAGATGGCATCCCTCAGGCCCGAAGACGTTCAAATCCCTTTCTTCTTCCCTCGTCGTACATATACGTGAGATTAGCGTCCCGAGACTCGGGTAATTCGCGAAGCCGACAGAGAGTATAGGAAAATGCAGATAAGGACAGAGAGAGGAAGGCACGGATAAGGGAGCGAGAGGGAAATGAGAGAGAGAGAGCGAGAGAGAGAGAGAGAGAGCTGAAACAGAAGAGCCGAAGTTTCGTCGCGAGGACCGACGTCTTGTCCCGAGCAAGTTTCTCCAACGAGGTACCGAATCTTTCGTACCTCGTACCATCGGCGTATATACAGAGAGAGAGAGACGAAGACGGGGATGGGGACGGGGGAAGCCGGAGGGGTGTATATCGAAATCCACGAGACTTCCGCAGCAGTCTGCCGTTGAACTTCCGCGTACACGACGTGAGTTTTTCCGCGCTGCAAGAACGAACTCTCCAGAGGAGAGACAATCTCGCGTAATACATGCCGGGACATTATATAACATCATCTCGGGGTAAATGTGTTTCCTGGATTTCAACGATTTTACCGAATGTATGCACGCTTCCGCGTCCGAAACAAATGCCAATAAACATTAATCGTCGAATATACAACATGAATCAATTATGGGTGCCGTTGTTTGGCGCTTTTACACGTATTCTATTTCAAGTCCATTTGCGAATTCGATTACATGTGTAATATGCCTACATGTACTTTCAATTAACGAACATGAAATATTAAAAAGTATTAAAAGCATCGTTATCAATTTGGCAAACTAAATTTTCAGTTGTGCAAATAAAATAAATCTTATTAAATTAAATACATTTATATGTTATTTATTTATATAATTACTTTGAATATTATTAACGTAGATAGAATACTGAAAGATAGTAAAATACATGTTGTAAAATATATAAGCGAGAAATATTTAAAACTATATTACTATTGGAACAATAACTAACTTTCTATTAATTATATTATAAAATGACTGAATCCAAACATTCACATGGAAATGGCATCATATCAAGTTAATAACATTGCGTAGAGGGTTAATGCTATTCTACCATATTGCGTTATATCAATGGCACATGTATAAATCGGGTACTCTATATAAACGACAGCTATTGAGATGAAAAAAAAACGAACGTAGCGGAAAATATCATTTTTGTGGTCGCTTTTATTTTCTGTAAACGTCACAGTCTTTTATAGAATGCTGCATGCGACCGGCGCTTATTAAATGTTATCGGGCAAACGTCATTGAAAATAAAATGAACGTACCGCTTCCGCACCGAAATACAGACCACCGGCCTTTTCAAAATAAACAAATATGAGGTGAACCGAACTTCGGTAGCTTAACAATACAGAGGGTCGACAGATGCGAATAACGTTTAACGAAAAATGTCAAGGGGCTAATACACTAGCAGAAAAGTGATTACGGTTATCGTCATATCTAACACGCATATACAACCTTTGATAAATGCCGCTGCGTGCTAAAATCGAAATTTTTATATGTTTCGCAACACTTCCCCCCCGTCCCCCGCTGCGATTTATTAAATTCACGCTGCTGGCAACTGGTCAACCTGTATACGGAATTGAATGCGCGCGCGTTAATTTCGTTCCGCGCTACAAATGGCTTTCCTTTATTTTCACAAATTGCGAAATGTACGTACGTGTATTTCGACAGTTGGGAAAGGGATTACCCCACATTGTATGTCAAAATGTTTTATCGATGCCGGCGACGGAATTTATCAGCGCGTGATGACTAATGGATCCGCGCCTCGTCTCAAACTAAACTTACGTGAGAAATATTCGGGAAACATTTCAGAGAATATTATAACTCGCAAACTTGTGGAGGGCAGTGGACGATGGACATTACATCGTTAACAACTGGGTACTGTAATATTGTGTACTTCAGCTTCGTATTACGTGTGATATTTCGGTTTACCACAGCATAGTTGATTACCTATCTCGGAATAACTCTGGTTTACCACTGCATAGTTGATTGGCCATATCGAAATAACACGAGTTTATCAGTTCGATACGTTAAAGCGGCACACGCGTTACACGTCATGTTCGCCAACGCTGTCCAACGTTGATATGATAAGAAGTTTTCCGGGTCAGTGAATTCATGAACATTCTTCGCACCAGTCTACGACAACACCTGCCAACCATTTCTTCAAGTCATCCATCTACTTTGCACCCACGTTTTACATATTAAACTTCAGTTCAGTTCAGCGGAAGAAAATCACTAAAAAGTCTACGGGCAACATTCCTCTTCCATATTACACCGAGCGCAAATATTCTACATCTCTTAATGTACGAAAGCTCGCATCCGCCACGTAGAAATGAGATCTAAAATTTCTATAGAGTGTTTCTCAAGTCTCTCACGCCACGCTTCACATACGTGAATTCTTTGATCACTTTAGTGTTGAATTTTTCTTAATATTTTTAGTACCAGCTGTTTCCTCTTGGCAGTTCTTTAAGCTGATTTTTCCTTAAAATTCCTTAAGTGAAAAAGTTTTTTTTCAAGCATTATTTTTTTAGACATGTTATTATGAAATAATAAAATATTCAAAAAGAGAAAATTTTAAACATATTGTATTGAAATAATTGCGATTTAAAAAGAAAGAGAAACTTTCAAAATTAAAATTTGGATTTTGTGCGTGCCAGATTGTATCGATAGTAATTTAAATACTGCAACTGTTGAAAAAAGGAATATGGCATTTATTAACCAATACATTACACACAATACGATACATAATGGCAAACAATAGGATTCATATACAGACCAGTGTGTTTTTTCTGGAAACAAGGAATATCGTATCATAAGCAAGGTATAAAATGGACAAAAAATGGGGTACAATGGGGCTTATGCATTCGTCCTGTTTTCCCAGGACGAATTGCACAATACGCAAAAATCCATTGGATATTTTCCCGACCGTCGGGCGAACGGAAGTATCCAATCACCCGTATTTTGAGCAGAATCCATTGGAGAGCCAGATTCAAAATACCAGGATATAGATTATCGGCGGACGATACTTTTCGATTCCGCGGGGTACGAATGTGATCATAAAATTGGGGTTGCCAACGGGGACACTGGTAACGTGCATTGCATCAATGCAATCTATTGCAACACACTGCTGCAGGCTCAAAGCTAGGCTTTAACTAGTTTTCGATTTGTAGTATAGGATTGCAAGATACAATGATAAAAAAAAAAAATAATTCGTCGCAAAATTATATGTTACATAAATCATATCGAATAATATAGCGACTATGTATAATTTTGAAAAAAATACAATGACTATTTTCGAAAATATCATAAAAGAATCTTGATATAATTAAAATTTTCAATTATGTCGCTAATAAAAATATTTTTACAGAACGGAAGACAATTTTATAATAATATAATAACATGATATGACGCATATTGACATTTAAAAAAAAAATATATACGCAACAAACGCGATCTCTTTCCTTTCTTTCAAATTTATATATATGTTTACATATGTATTGCGAATCTGTAAAATGAATCTCCGACTTATCTAGACTATCGTGAATTATTTCGCATCCACGCCGAGTATCTACCGTGAGAGCGGAGAAATCATCCGAGTTGCACCCGAGCGACTCGGCACGTATACACGGCGACGAAAGTTGGAATGCCGGCGGGTGCATTGGGCAAAGGGTGAAAGGACGGGTCAGCCGGCCGGAAGGTAATGGGAGCGTAGGTTATACCCGTGGCCGCTCAATTAAATCTCGTCGACGTCGCGTGCAGGAAAGCGAGCGCAGCGTGCACCGGAGGCTTCCTTACCGATTTCGAGTGGGTGGACCCCGCTCTCAGAATTTATTAGTCCGTGCGACCGACCGACTAATCTCGGCTCGGTTAGTCCGAGCGACTATTATTCGCGAAGTGTGTGTCGGTTGATCGCAGAATCATCGAAATTAAATTGCACACGAAAGTGATAATTTTCCCATTATCGTCCGGCACACTTGAATTTTCTTTTTTCCTTTTTTGTTGCTAATGAATTTAGTATAATTGTCAATGCGTTACGAAGGAAATCCACATTACACGATGGTATGTGTGTAACAAAAGTGGTATATATCGGGAAACCTAATCTAATTCTCCGAACTAGTATAATCTAATTTGAACTAAATTGGACTTGATCTTGAATGTACACTGATCTTGGATATTCGCTTAAATATATACACGTTTCAGGATTAATTATCATTCAAGTTAGCTAGATAAACTGGATAGTGATGTTATAAATTATGAGTGTTGCAACTCAAGAAAACGTTGAAATTAAACTAAAAGCAAATTTTCAATATTTCTTTTATATTTTCTGAACACAATGACGTTTATGTTGTCATTCTAATTGACAACTGAATCGAACTGAGATATCGTAGAAATCCTTGAGTTGCGAAATCAAATTTGGAAAAGCAACTCGTGACGGCAAGGAGGTACGAGATCAATAACTATTAGAGTACAACAACAATGAGGGAAGAAAAATAAAATTTTTTTCTAGTTACCTCTTTCGGGCACGGGCTCACGCATACCCGAGACGAGATGGAGCTCGCTCTGCTTCGAGAAGATGCCGGGTATCTGCGCGGTGCAACGTAGATTCAAACGGCCGTTCGTGTAATGGAACGGCTGAAGAGTAAGACTGATCTCGCTCCACTGCATCCCCTCGTCGTCTTTCGTTCGCTGTTGCCTCGTGGTCGTCTCCACCTGCGACAAATCAAGCGTAAGCTCATCGTCGGTGAACGTGTGAACGTCGCGAGAAAAGGGATTCGCAAGTGCTAAAAAAGGTACGTGAAATCTTAGATGAAGGGCGAAGAGAGGGGGAGAGGGGGAGAGGGGGAGAGAGAGAGAGAGAGAGAGAGAGAGAGAGAGAGAGAGAGAGAAGCGGAAATGTAAATCTGCTTTCAATGAAATCCGTTCATCCGGAATCGGGAGGAGGTAAAACTCCCGTCCTGTCCCACCCCGCCTTTTCGTCATCCTGCGCGTTCAACGGCACACCGCGCCAAATACAAAGACGAGGGTTTCCACTTCGATGGAAAGTTAGAGGACCCGCTAGCGTTTCTGCCACCATGTTCTCTCGATTAATGTCCCTCCTTCCTCCTTTTTTTTCTCTTCCTGCGTGAAATCGTTTCTCGTCAAGCCGCGACAGCAAAGAGCAAGCCCGTCGAAAGTATTGACCGGAATGGTCGAGTTCCGGCTTTCTTAATGGATCATTATCGTCCCTGGAGTCGTGATAGCGTCGAAAGTGAGTTATTCGAGTGAATCGTACGGTAAAGTGATTTGTAAGTGAATCGTAAGAAGTTTGCCTAAACTTTCGTCGATGTAAGCGACGACAAAAATCGATAGAGCTGTAGGTATATATTGTCTTCAATGTACGCAAATCTTAAGATCGTTGTAAAGTATTTTATATTAATTGCAAAAAGAGAGAAATAATCGTAAAAAATTAATATATTTTGCAAAAACATGTTTATGTAAAATTTTTTATTTGGAAATGATTCAGCATATAATAAAAACTGTAATAATTACTTCTGATAAATATTACACTTATTTGCTTGTCTAATTATTTATTAAACTTATCTACTTCTGTACATGTGTCAATTAGCTGGTAATAATCTTATGTTTAATAGTTTCTTAAGTGATAATAATCTCAGTAATAACATAATTCCCGATTCATAACGTTATATGCGCACCTGATGCCAACATGGTACTGGAAGATAGTTGTTATAAAGTTTAACAGCATTCGCGTCGAACTAACGATAAATTACATAGAACATCTCGTATTACATAGATTACAAAATAGACCGGATGTATTAAAATTTCAATCCCAAACATTACGTTCAATATTATTTGGATAATACAAATAAAATAACAAAAGCTTTCTATATGAGACTTATGTATATATAATATTATAAAAAATTTTAAAAATCCTTACAAAATAATCTAAAATAATTATGAGAGAAACATAACAGTGGATTTCTAATCTTCTGGAATAACAATCAATACTGTGATGAAATTGAATCGTAGAAGATGACTTCTAATCGCAACCAATCAAATGAAGCCAAACAAAACCAATGATCAACTTCGTAATGAAGCCTCTACAATGAATGGTATTACAAAAATTTAATAATCCATTATCTTTTTGAACTTTAAATTAATTTAATTTTGCTAAAGTTTTTCAAAGGCAAACTATCCGTAAGTATAAAAGAGACTTTCCGCTGTTTTATCATTATGTCATAAAGTTCACGCTTTAATTAAATATGTATTAAGTATAATTTTTATCATAGTCCATATAAAAAAATATTAACTTAATAAAACAAAAATTAAATAAATAAAAAGACGATAAAAATTGCTGCAAATATATTACATTGTATACATATATATATACATGCTTGTCAAATTTAACGCTGTAATTATAACAAACAATATCGATGAAAGCGTATGAGCATCGCAGAAATGTTTGCTGATTTTTTTCTGAACTGACGAATTATGCAATTCGCGTATCCAGTATGATATACGGTGGCACGCGGAAAAAAGAATCTCGACCAATGATTAATGGCTGCATAGCATTGATACTTATCCCTTGACGCGCTAAGAGTGCGTCCAGCCGAATATAAATTCCGCTTTTTAAACAGCTACCCGTGAAATTCAATCTCGGAGGGAAGCGAGCGAAAGTGATTACAGCGGTTGAATACAGATTATGAGAAGGCGGTCGCTACGTCATATTTAAGCGCCCCGGATTTTCTTTGTAAGCATCCAAAGGAAGGCTATATCTCTTTTCCCACCGGCACACTTCCGTGTCCCGCGCGATGAGAAAATTAAAAAAATAAGAAAGAACGCTTGAGTATACCTAACGGATCGTGAAATTTTCTATTATGAGATTAAACGTGCTAGTCTTATCGAAGAAAAGATCCATTCTAATATTACGTCGCGCGGCATAATCAAAGCTTTGATGTGACGCGGATCCTTCCAATGTAACATCTAATATATCCCTGCGCGAGATTTCGAAAGAAAATTCGACTTGATCTTGTGCAAGACTGCAAAAGTGTAAAGCGAACAATGTTGCAATTTGTTCTTGAACTGAACTGCATGATTCGACAAACGAACGGTTCGTAAGTTTGCTAAATCTAGCAAAACTTTCTTTTCGATCTTTTAATTGCCTACTCCCATCAAAAGTTTTACGGATGCACTTTTTCAAGTCACCTTTTTATTTTAAGAATCTTTGGCAAATTTGAAGTTGACGCAAGATTTTATTATCATTTGAAGTTGACGCAAGATTTTATTATCATTTCAGAAACTTTTTATTTTCAGTAACCAAATATTCTTTGTAAAGTTAAATCTCATAAATTATAAAGTTTTACTAAAATAAATGTACTTATAAAATTAAACGGACATACAAATGTTATCATTATATATTTGCTTTTTTAAAGTTTTATTGTTAAAACTCTTTAACTTTTAACTTTCTCTTGAATAAGTATATCATTAAAATAATCAATCTTATTGATTCGGATTCTATGTATAGGTTTTTACAAACTTACACTTTAATGGACATATTTTTTGCAATTATAATAATTTTTAAAGATATATTTTGTAATAGAAAATTTCTTTAACTTTATAAATAAAAGGAGAAAATAATAAGGGATTTATATAAATAGATTTAAAAAATATAAATACACACAAAATTATCTCGTGTATCAAGAATGCGGAGAAAATGCCAACGATGTTTGCTTCGCATGCTTAACTGCGTTCTGCAGAATTTCTGCATACCCATAAAGATTACAGATTAAGATAGATGTAACTAGTATCATGTGTAATCTAAGTTAAATAATTAAGCGAGAAATTCGAGATCAAATTAAGGTAAGGATATCCAGAATACTTTCGATAAGATCACGGAAAGATTTACATTATTGCACAAGTATTGAGCGGAAACAGCATTTTAATTCTTCTCATTTTGAAAAATTTAATGAAATTTACTTGAAATCTAAACTTTAACTATTTCGTTAATGTCCTTTTTATAATGAAACATGTAAAATTTTATATATTAGATTATAAAGGAATTATGAACAAAGGAAAAATTCTCAACGAGATTACAGCTTTATTTAAACAAGATTTACTTAAAATTGACTAAGAAATATATTTTTATTCATTTTTATTTTCCCGAAGTTTAATTTAACACCAAGACCTTTTAACTTTTAATATTAATCTCTAAATTAGATCGTACTTTTTAATTTCGGAAGAGAAATTATTTTCACATTCATCCAATAAAGAGAAAAAGAGTGGGGGAGAAAATACTATTAGACCGTTGATTCAAAGCATTTTTTGCACAACAGCCTGCATTTTCTAATTTCATTATTCGTCATCTGAAAATGGAATTCTTTCTTTCCTTGCTATTCAAGGCGCAGATTACCAGAAATACAGCAGGAAACCCGCTGCGCAGCAGGCCATTACAGAGTTGTACACAACAGAGTTGCGAACGCGAGCGAGATATGAAATCTCGCAGTAATGCACATTTAATTGCACATATAGTACTTGTTGAATCGATGCGCGCATGTATCTGAAAACCAATATATTCGATTGATATCGCGAACGTGAAATCCGATTGGTATCGAGAAAATACGACCATCTCCATGGGGAGCGAAGCAATGCGAAAATAGATAAAAATATCCTTGGTATACAAGACAAATGAAATTTTTATAAAAAAATTATTCTAAATAGAAATATTTCATTCATTTCACGAGAGAAGCCTATTCTTATAGTTTTCTTTATATTTCTTTTAATCAAGAATAAAAATTATGAGGTATTCCATAAAATAAAAATCGCAAAAATGAACCGCATAACTTTATATTACAAGAGAAAATATAAATAGAAGAGATAAAATATTAAACAAACATCAAATAAATACTTCACATATAATTTAATTAGAAAAAATATTTTGGTATTCAGAGTATATTACATTGAAAAAAAGAAAAAAAAATAGAAAGAAAAATAATCACAGAATGGATAGATCGCAGGACGGACACGGATTCGTTGACGATGACGGCAATAACGACGGCGACGTAGCTGTATGTGATATGGAGGAGGATTGTTAGCGGACGATGCGGTTTTATGGTGCGCCATAATAGCAAGAGCATGCGTGTACTTATCATCACAATCACGCCGCACACCACACGGGGCATTTTGCCGCGTGTGTGCGTCACGTGATGGCCGGTTTACTTGCGGCATCCTGCGCAACACCCGGGCACACGGTGCTGCATCGCGCTGCTTAAATGCGGCACGAGATATCCAGCTGCAGTTCCAGAGGCCTGCATCGCACCTAAGGGCGTAGCCATGCGAAATCTCTGCGACAAGGTACGATTTGTCCCTCAAATTTATGCGGACGGACATGCTGGCGCGGCGTGGCGCGGCACGGCGCGGCGCGGCGTGGCACGATGTAACGCGGGAATGGGATACTTTTGACCTCGGTTATTCCGTGCGAACCTCAAGTTTCTCCCGGCCACCTTTGAAGTGTCGCGCGGTTTTCGGTGTAACCGCTCGCTTATGAAATATAACCCCCGGCCGCTCGCGTAGGTTGACTCATTTACGCCAGGGGCTTTAACGTCTCGAAATGGGGTATTACGGGGAGTCTCTTGTCCGTTGCGCCACACAGCCTTGGTACTTCCCCTTTCTTTTCCAGAACAATGGTCCATGATCTTTTGTATCTCGTATATATTCGTTCTAATTAGTGGCAATTCCTTGAATGGCATACCTTCGAAATAATTTCCGCACTGTGCGCCGAGGTAACAGCGCGTGCTCTTATTGAATCTCGGCTCGGAATGCATAAAACATCATGATTTTTTTGCGTTGCGTTGAATACATTACACTATATTAATAGTATTATTATTTCAGGTATTGCTTTTACCAATAATCTAAAAAATAATTATTAAAGTCCAGAATCAATGTAATAAATAGATTAAAGATATAAAATAATTTTTATATATCTGTATCATATGTATATATTGTAAAAATATTTAAAGTATTATTTAAATATTATTATTTTATAGTGTTATTTTAATCATAATTTGCGTTATAATAAAAAATGCATAATGAACGTACTGCAAACAAGATTTAGATGTACGGAAAAATAAGCAACGAGCGCTTGGCTGACTTTACGACGAATATACGTCAAAGCGTGGCAATGCGAAATTTTTCCAAGAATTTCAAAGTGATTTCCAGCCAGTTTTGCCGCTATCCAGCAAATTTTTATATGCGACTATCTCCTTCCTTCTATATGAGACGGTATTAGATACGCGATGGGCCGAGTTCCCCAGGAAAGATCTTGGCGCAGCATGCATGCAAATCCTGACCGCGATAGTAGTGCGGATAACTTGCACACGGATCTAGATGCAGAAATATATATACATGGATGTGTGTGTGTGTGTGTGTGTGTGTGTGTGTGTGTGTAAATTCGTGTACGTAGCCATGGATACCACGAGCAATCCAATTTCTCCCAGTTGCCCTCGACCGCTTTCTTGCGTTTCTCGAGCGACTTCTACATTACGCCGAGATTCTCGACCGGTATTTAAGCGGCATTTATCGCCGGCGAGGGAACCCGGGAGGAGAGGTTGCAGGGGGGGGGGGGTTGGCGGTATCGAATGAACCAAACGGAGGAACGAGAGGAAAAGGATCGTTCGGCTGCGGCTCGGAGCGGGACCGATGCTCGTGGCGAACGTGCGGCGGGAGAAAGAAGCCAAAAGGCAATGCCTCGAAAGCCCGAATCGATCTTATAGAAGATTTCCCCCGGTATCCTTTTACAAGCCTGCTTGTCTGCGGCACAGGATAGGCGGACGTGTCCGGACTGTGGCCCGTCCATAACGAGCGGGCTCTGGCAAATACGGCGTTCACTTCGTGGCCCCTGGCAAGCTTCCTTCCATTCCGGACATGGATACGCGATTGAATTAGATGCAGATATCGCGAAGGACACGAGGACGTATACACGACACGACAGGAACCAGGAAAGAGATACCACTATCGAAATACGACTTGTCTCCATCCGTGCTCGTTATTGCTATCGAACGCTCAAGGAAAACGCTGGATACCGAGAGAGGAAAAGAACCGTTTCCACAGCAGGCAGGATGAAGCAAAAAAAAAAAAGAGAGAAAGAGAGAGAGAGAGATCGTAGTTTTCCGGCAGAGAGGAGAAATCAAAAGGCACAACTCGAACGTCGTCGATCGGCTCGAGAGGGAAATCTTCCTTTCGTGCGGAATTTATTCGAGCATACTTTGCGAATCAATCGACTGTCCGTGGAAGCTGCAACATTGATTTTCTTGTGATTCAATAATTTTGCGAACGTACGTGCTTTATATTCCGTGTATTTCCTCTGATACATCTTTAATCTACGATGAAAGATGAAATGCACGTTACGTTTACATTATCGGATGCGTTTATTGTTTCAACGTAACAAGCCGCGGTAATTGATAACTTAACGCGTTAATTCGGTCGACATCAAAGTGGTGTGCGATTAAAACAACACATAACTGCGGGTTTGCAATAATGATTAATAACAGAGCATAATTGACATTGTCGTTCACGCATATCTAGTGGAGGGTAAAGCTCTACCTGCGTATAGCTGATATCGGTATTTGCCACCCAATATGTAAAGTAAATTCGTGCGTTTGTACATACTATACAAGTTTACAGATATATATTTTTCCCGTATATTTTTCCCTTTATGTTTACTTCGACGTGTTTTGCATTTGATCTTGCTTTTTATTCAATCCTAAAAGCAATATTGCGTAATATTTTTGCACTTTATATCGCGTAGAGGCATATCGAAAGTTTTTCCAAACGCGCACTTTCTTATTCAAATATTCTGGAAAATTTTTAAATTAATTAAACGACGTCTCTTTTAGAATCTTGAAAATTTTTTAATTTCAATACACCAGATATTTTTGCACTCGAGCTGAAAACAAAAAAAATTTCGCCGAGATAAAATTCATTCAAGAAATTAAATCACAAATTACATTACACAATTACATTGTTCACTATCATGTTGAGATTTAATTTAAAGTTTTCTGTGCGCTTTTTTTTTTTATAGAAACAGAAATGTTATTGCTTTAAAAAAAGTCGTCGCTCTTTGTACTTTGAATGTACCTGCGGTTCAGAGAAAAAGTTCGTGGCTTCCGTAACGCTTCCGCACTAACTTTTACAAACTTAATGTGTTCTCGGTTAGGCTGATTCGGTTATAAAACTTCGTCCCGCTCGCGTTCGATCGGGGAAAATGGATCCCCTTGGAGTCGAAACACGCGAAAAGAAACAGCAATCGGAAGACAAAAGAATCGAGGATACCGTCCATGCTGGCGCATTAACTTCAACAATGCGTTGCGCTCAGCGTGTTTTTAGCCGTCAACCAGAATGAATCTCCGTTTTCCTCCTATCCGATCGCTTCCTTTCGCTTTTTTTTTTTAGTCATTCAGCGAGCTAGTGAGCCTCTCTGTTTTATTTCACTTCCATGTTATGCGGCACGCATACGTTCGGTCGATGATCTATGGGACAGGTCTGATCCACCGACCGCGCGGAGTGACGCGCCTACATGCGGTTGCACACGCGAATACGATAAATCACGGCGAATATGAGCTCGGATACGCGCACGGGAGTGCCATTCGAAACAGGCCGAACGTCCAGGGCAAACGTTTGCAGTTTCTCTCGGATGTCGCGTCTCTCTTGTATACGCTGATCGATGATTCTGCAATGACAGTCGCCGCTTACCGTTAACAGACGCGACGTTGTGCTTCAATTGCGAGGATGAAGCATCGACTCGACGAGCGCGACATCTTACATTGGTCCCTATTCTTGGATAAACCAACGCTCATTACGCCTTGTGATTAATGTGTGCGATGATGTAAAAAAAAAAAAAAGAAAAAAATATGCAATAGAGACGAGTGTGAGCTACTGTAGAATAAACTAGATCTTAATCATAAAATCTCCTTGTGTATATTTTTACTTAAGAAAACTTACTTTACCGCCTAATTAACTGAGTTTCCAGAGAACACTTATGCTTATGGTTAAGCGTTAAGTTAATTGTATTTCTGGATCATGAGTTTTTAACTTTAATCCGGATTATCTTTTAGAAGTAACTAATAATAGTAGTAGTGATATAATGAGATTTTACTTGACACGTTTCTTAACATAATGGAAAATGTGCAGAACAGAAAGATAGAAAATTGCGACACGTCGCTACTACGATTTCAAGCTTGATATGGTATATTCGTGGTAATATCCGTCCTTCGGACTCGGCTTGTTCATGCAATTTAGCAGAGTATACAGAGTGTCTCAGACCCACCGGATGTCCTTTCAACAACAGATACCACAGATCAAACAAGAAAACAGAGATTCCTGCAATTTCGAGAAATCAGCAGCGATGGAATTATGTGAAATTGGAAAATAGAAATGTCGAACCTTTAAATTACAAGAGTACACACAACGAATAGGTAAATAAAATGCGGATATTTCAATTATCGAAATTGAAATTTTTTTCAAACAGACAATTTGTGTGAAAATTTTTAATAAACGTTTCACTAATAAAATTCGATATTAAAAAAAAAACACACACAATCTGCCGATAATTTTATGAAGAAACAATTAAGTAGCATTCCAGGCGGACTTATAATTTATTTCGTGAGATAATTTGATCAACCTTCATAAGATAATTCAATTATCTTTCGATGCAAATGAGAGGCGTCTACTACCGGGCTATTTTGCACATCAGCCATAAGACTTAACAACTTGACAGGGTAGGCATAATGCATCCGCACTACCTATCTAAGTGCACAGCAGATACGCGAAGGGACGACGTGACGTGCCGCCGAATTGCAGCGGCTCTCGATCTCGTGCGAGGCGAGAATACTAACGGCGATTGTGTAACGAGAGCTGCGAGAATTATATATGCGAGCGTACAGGAAGCAACCCGTAAAGAGCCCGGGTATGTAGCGGGCGAGAAAGGATAGAAGGAAGGGAAAGTATATGCTTTCGAGTCGACCGTCGGAGTGCCGGCACTCCTCGTTTCCGAGTTGCGAGCCACTTGAGAGAGAGAGAGAGAGAGAGAGAGAGAGCTCGGCTCACTTCCTCTTCTCTCGCGAAAATTGCACTACGTAAGAGTGCCGTACAAGTGCGGAAGACTAACGGAATTTAAGCAGATATTGTATCCTCACGTCGCATCCGTACGATTCGAAAAGAACGATTTATAACGCCTCGTGAGCTTTTCTCCTCGTCCCGTTTGTCATTCGCTTTGGATATGTTGAGATTACAGCAGAAGAACTACAAATTCACAGATCTTTTTTACTCTCGTTACATCGCACGTTCTTTCTTTGATTGGCTCACAGAGCCAATTACAATTAGCTGTCTTATGGATGCTTTTGTGAAATTTCAGAGTAGTATTACGTTCGTTTGTAAAGTACAAGTACAAGTAAGTAACAGGATATATTTAATTGATCTCTTCGACAAAAGTTGTTTCTCACGATATTCCAATAAAGAAAATTGAAAAAAAAAAATCATCTCGTTGAATAATAATACTGCATTTAGGATGTGGACAACAAGCGCGAGTTGCGTATGTCCATCCTACCATTTACCAAACGGAGTGCTATGTTCGAATGGTCACTTGCGCAGTTCGAGATAGCCGTATACGCGGTGCTATCGGGCGTACTAATCCGTAACAAGGGGGCATTATGCGCGTCGCCGTTGATTACTTACGCGACGTCGAAGTTACTGACACCTTGCCCAATAGGAGGGGCATATCGTGTCACAAAGGTCAACAACTCCGATAGGATAAGATCCTTTTGATCCCTCAAAGGATTTAGCTTGCGGTTAGTGGTGATCCCGGTATACGATTTCGAGACTTAGTAACAGCTGCTTCTATGCCAATATAACTAGCGACACTAGGGGAGTTCGAGTAAAACGAAACATGCATCATTCGCCGCCCATTTGTTATTTTGCTATATATATCTCTACTTACTTTTGTCCTCTTCGAACGATCGTGAAGTCTTTATTTTGTACGGGTCATGAGAAAACGAGCGGTCGCTATTTCAAAATTAATAAAGAAATTTATAGAAATGGTTGGAAAGCTGTTTCTCGTTACAGCGTACTCGATTCTTTTCTTTTTATTTTTTGTACATTCATTTTAACCGGTTTACAATTTTTATCGTTATTATGCCTTTTATATTTCAGTATGTACGAAAAAGCAAAATAATTTTTTTATATATCACGATTTCTTTTAGAAATATTGATACCCTTTAATCTGGGTATCTCCAAAAAATTCAAGGCGTTCACTTTCGATTGATTGCGAAATAATCGTTAAAGCGGAAATTTCGTTTGTAAATTCGGCCTCCTCCCTACGAGTCCGAACAATTTCCCTTGTCGCGTCGCAAAATTTGCGTTTTAATATTGAAACAGCGTGTTCATTATGAATCGTCAATCTCCTTTTTATAGCCCCGGGGCTGCGGCACGCTAGTACTTTACGGTCCGCCAATAAAACATAATTTTCGTGAGGATGTGAAGTATAATCAGCCGCTACGTGCGGCGCGTCGCGTTTCAGGTCGCAGTAAAGAGAATACGCAAATGTCGTCGTGCATAATTGCGTTAACCGTGGCAGCCGTGGGCCCCAGGATCTCCCAGCCTGTTTTGAATTCATGGGCGCCGTTCAGTCGTACCCCATGCCATATTCGGAGAGCCGCCAGTGAAGCTCTTCCCCTATTACGCGTGTACTTGTCACGAAGGGAAGAGCCTCTCTCGCGTTCCGCCAGATCCCGTGCGGGTTACAGGAGATTTACACAAATCAAGATACTCCAGTGTGATTGCGAGCCCTGAATCTGCGAAAATATATATATGTATATATCTCAGGTGCGAAGAAGAAGTAAGTATGTATCAGAATACATACGGGAGGGGAGGAAGAGAGACGGGAGGGAGATCCTTTCTCGCGGCGGAAAACGAACTCTTCGCCTTGATCTCCTGTCGGGTTACGCTCCGCCGAGCGATCCGTAAGGTTTGCGATTCGAATTTTCTGATGGACAGGATTTAGGCGAGTGCCTCGTAAAAACCTCCTTAAGTGCACTCCGATAAGCGGCCCGCTCGATATGCACGGAGTGCGGAGGCACACGAAATTTGAATCCGGTATAAAAGGCGTATCCACGAAAATCCCAGTCGGAAAATCAGTTTCTCAACAGCACGGAGATTACAGCGATATGCGTGGTGTTAGGATACATTAATCTATGGTCATATTAATACTTAACAAAGTAGTATCAAACTGAAGTTTACAGTGTAACGTCTTCGGCATATTTTGATCGAGCAGCTGCTCACTCACATTGTGCGCAAAACTCAAAGACTTTTCGTTATCGCGTTACTCTTTACGCTAATAGATAAACGTAAAGAACAATTACAACGGAATAAAATTTATTAGAGATATTTTTGACATTTCACCATTAAACTTTCTATTCATAAATAATTAGTAAAGTACGATAAATTAAATTACAAGGGAATAAATAACGCAGATATTAATAGTTTGTTTTTTCAACAACTGTAAGCAAATTTTATATTTGAGTAGAAATTTTATTAAGAGCTTAATTGCTAAGATATTTAATGTTGAAATTTGACAAATTCTTAGTTCTTCATCAAATTTTCTCTAAGAGTAGATTGACTGAAAATTCATCAAAGAATCTGCGGTTGAAAAAGGGAACGGTTAGTCTAAGTACATATTTTAACGACGGCTTCTTCAGATCTTTCGGAGACGAATTTTCCTTAACGAAAATTTAATGAGACACCATTACTACTTGTCGTAGCGCTTCAGAATTTTTAACATTAAATATTTTAATTAAATCTTAAACTAAGAACTTTATTAAATATAATTTAAACCAAGTAAAAAAAGCTACATACTGATGCATTATCAATATTGTCTCGTGATATTGCAACAACGCGTAAGATTTTTATTTACATTCTCGGCATTGTATTTTTGCACATAAAAGGATTAACTGTAAATGATACAAATTACGTTTAAAAAGCGAAGTGCGTGCAAACAATTTATCTCTTTACACGAAACGCATTTGCAAGAACAACCTTAGTCTGCTAGTAGCTTCTGTCGAGAATCGTCGAGTAAATAGCCCGAATGGGACTCGTCTCAGTAAATATGTCTCCCGATACGTCACGGAGCTTTCGCGTTATACGGCATCATTTATAAGATGAAGAAGACGGTTATGGCAGAGTGGAATAGTGATAAATAAGTCTGAAGCGTCTAGTTGTACGAGTTTCAAAGGGGTAAAATCAGGCCGACGTATGCAACACTTGCACTTGCATACGTACTATCGTTATTTACACTATCAGAATAGCCTGTAAACGTTAACTTGAAACTGGCGCAAATAAAAGAAACTTGTCCTACGTGCAGCGACAAACACATCTTTCATTCTTCGATAAATCACTAGTTACGGAGAGAACGTCGATGCACGTAATTTTTTTTCCGTTGCAGAAAGAGTTCTTATGAACTCGTAATATGACGAGATAGTAATATAAAGGGGCAATAAAAACGGAGACGTCACGCCAATGGACAAACGATCGTCGCTATTACCATCGAGCTGTCGTAAACGCGCGAGGCAGACGCGCGTCCGCAGTATATTAATGCATTCCGCTGCTCTATTTATGATCCACTTCCACCCCAAGAGTCGTTTACTTTCAATTCTCGGGTGTTCGATTAATTTTCGTATCGATGGCGCCCGGGAGCTCGCCGCCGCCACCGCCGTCACGTGCCACCACGTAAAATTTATAGTCCACGGATTTCGCGAACTTCGCCTCGGGCTGTGACCACTGCGATCGCGAAAAAATCCCCGAAGCGTTGCACCGAACGGACGGGATATTTAAAAGCGCCCGGCTCACGAGCTATTTGCACTGGTGCTGCTGCTGCTGCTGGAGGTACGTACGTGGTGGACGCCCAGAGGCGCGATACGTATTCCCCGCGAAATAACGGCGATTAAACTTTATGGGATCCGGACAGTGCCTAGGGCGTCTCTCTCTCTCTCTCTCTCTCTCTCTCTCTCTCTCTCTCTCTTTCGGTCGATCGGCGGGCACGGAAACCTGAAGCCGATTGCGGAATGTGGAACTGCGCGGGTCAGTCCTCGATCGTTATTAATACCATGAACCATTCCGTTCCTGAAATATGGTTTGCACCCTTGTTCGCGCGTTAGAGCGACAGCGAATCGGTGCACGATGGATTCGGAATGGAGTAAGGATACGAACGTGTGTGTGTGTGTGTGTGTGTGTGTGTGTGTGTGTGTCTGTGTTGTGTGTGTGTGTGTGTGTGTGTGTGTGTGTGTGTGTGTGTGTGTGTGTGTGTGTGTGTGTGTATACACGCGTGATCGATATTTCGCGTGTCGATACTTCATATACCTGTGAGATTCGTACACTGCCGTATAGATAGAGTTAAATTTGCATTTATATTTTTACAAAAATGCTACCTTTACCGGATTTTTCATTGATTAAACTGGCGAGGTTAGCAAGTTAATTGGAAAACGTGCAGGCGGAGATTCCTGGCGACGATAAAAGCGGCAAACGATCTCAATTTTCGGTAAAGCACCAAATGAATAAGCTTTAGCTCATCTTTCTGACATGCCAAATGGATTCTCTCTCTCTCTCTCTCTCTCTCTCTCTCTCTCTCTCTGTCTTTCGTTTCCACAGCAGAGATCTTAGCAAGACTTGATTTATGGGTGTGGGCGGTTATCCACTTTGGTTTCCGCGTGTGCGCATCGATCCGGATGTCGTCATCGTTTCGGGCAGACACATTCCCCGTGGATATTATTCGCTTCGTCATAGATGTATGGATACGTGTGCTATGGTATGCGAGCGTATTCCCGTGCATCATCTCCGCGATATAGCTCAACTGTCGCCCGCGAATCGCATGACAGTGCTGTCATCGCGACCCATCCGGCGCGATAACCCACTTTACCAGTTAGAATTCTTTCCTCCTCAAACATAGCAGGCGCCAAAGTATTAACCAACGATTTTATCAGAGTGACGGTAATGGCGAAAAATAGATTGACAGATCTGGAGATTGAAAGAATCCGAAAAAAAGAAAACAATAATTAATAAAAAGATGACTAAAGCAATTAAAAGTTTGAGAATACCAACAAAATTGATAAAGTAGAATTATATATATATATATATATATATATATATATATATATATATGAGACAAAAAATGCAGCGCCGAGTATCATCGTTATTTGAGACAATTAATTATTCATTAAACATTAAGTAAAAGTATATGCTATGTAATATATCTTCTGCAATAATTCGAGAATGATTTGTTATCCAAGCGCGCCATTCTGGTGCTACAGAGAAGAAGGGCGCGCGCTATATGTTGGAGACAAGTCGGAGTTCCGAACTTATATTAAAACAATAAAAACGGGAGGACACGTCGCGTCATCGGGACTCGGTGCCGAAGGTATTCCTATACGTGACCACATTGCGATTTAGCGTGTGACCTAGAACGTCGCGCAGATGTTACGTAACTGATATATGTTTGTGACATTCTGATGTGCGGAAGAACAATGAGATCGATCAGATCGATATGGCGTGTTTCGTCGACAGAGAGAGGGAAACAACAGCACGCGCCGTTTTTCAGTTTCTCCTGTCCTTGTCTCGAGTCAAGTTTCTTCTCCCCCTTTTGGTAGCTCCTCCCTCGAAAAATTACGGGTACGTGTAACTCGGTTGCGACGTGTAACGCGTCATTGGCCCGATACCGGAAAAGGCATTCCAGGCCATTGGTCACGACAACGCTTAAGCGACATTCTATCTTTCGTCGATGTGTGTCACCGGTGCTTTATACTTCCACGGCGATTGAGCCCCCGAGGGGGCCCTTGTCTCTCCCCCCCCCCCCCCCTCTCTCTTTCTCTCGTCAGTCTTCTCCTTTGCCGCGCGCTATCTCGCGTTGCGCTCAGGGGGATGATGTTGCTACTTCTCCTTTCCTTCGTTTCGTCCTTCCACCTCGCGTACAGTTCCCGTGTCCTCGTCTCTCTCGTCTCGCAACTTCAAAGCCAAACCCGATCTCCCTCGCAATAAGATCCTCGGTTTACAGTAGACACAGCGAGACAAAAGCCGCTCCTTACCTATTCCACGTTCCGCTTTCGACTCATCCCCCTCGTTTTCCCTCGTTTCCCGCGTTCGTCCTCCGCTCATTCGGTACCCGTTTGATTGCCCCACACGAGAGAGGGATATTGTTGCGGAGAGAGCGAAAATAAGGCTGATTCAAAGGCGAACCGTGCAAAACAATGCGTGAAGTCTCCCTTTTGAGACATGACAAATGAGTCGGATGGGATGCACACGCATGGCGCACTGTGACTCCGCGACAGCGGAGATACGTGGCCGGTCTTCGTGAATGTCGAGCGGATGTCAGATTCCTCGGGACCACTCCGGAGGACCAAGCGCGTGCTACACCGGCACGGTCTTTCGCGCAATTAGCCGCGCGCCCGTGCATTAACCTACAGATTTATGGAGGTAATTAATGCTCCCGTATGCGGAATTATTGCGTCCTATTTGATACCCGATTTACCCGGCGTAAATCCTAATTTCTATATGCCGCTTGCGCTTTCGAGAGACTTCGAGAGGCGCATAAAAATTTCAAACTCCGTGTCACGGATACTTCGAACGTAGAGCGATATTCGGAGTCGGTTATTGCACTAATCACTATTCAGGCGCGAAAGCTATTACGGGTTATTTACTGCAATCGATTCGCGTGAGGTTTATCGAGATGTTATGATTATCCCCTTTAATTGGAAACGCGTACACTTTGTACATATGCCAATAACACGCTCTTGATTGCGGTAATTCTGTGATATGATTACAGTACATCGTAAAGTGATTATGTTGATACATAATTACTCTTTTCCTCCTCCCCGTCCCACCCCTCCTTTCTCTCCTCTGAAAAATAGATATGCGAGGGTATACATGGCAGAGATTAATAAAATTAATAGAAGCATTAAAACTGTATGTCGATAAATATTTAAAAGCATTTATTGATATAATACGGATGAGATACAAAACTGAACTGGAGAGAGAAATTGATCGACTCCCGTAGTTACACTAACATGACGACCGTGATATAATTTACATGTAATACATGCGGTGATATAATGACCAGTATGCTGCAACAGGCGGAGACAATCTGCAGTTACCGCGATGTCACGCCGACTTGATGTATTCATGGATCCTATTACCTATTGTCACCCACGACACAAAATGTGATAGAGTCGTGAAATTTTTTTATAACATTAAAAATCTCGCGCAAAATGGTATGGCAAAATTGGATCTTCCTTGAGAAATTTATAATTATTATAAGGAAGCACGTGATTTTCGGTATATTTCGCATGCAAGAATCATTAGCGACGAAATAATTTATTATCCAAGAGACTTGGAGAATTAAAGAAGTCCGTGTTTCAGCGTGCTTTGAAAGCGCGGGACGCCAGCTGTAAGCTTTCCTGAGCAAAGGATAAACTGACACAGAAAGAGAGAGAGAGAGAGAGAGAGAGAGAGAGAGAGAGAGAGAGAGAGAGAGAGAGAGAGACAGAAAAAGGGGATTATGTTGCGCCAAAGACGATGCTAGAGTTGGTATTAGTTCGCTGTGTCTATATACGGATATGTATTTGTGTACGTGCGTGTATGTGTGTGTGTGGGGGTGCCCTCGCAATAAATTCAGCATGTTTCTGCTGAGCTTGGGAAATCTGCAAAACGGTGACCTCTTCGCCGTCTTCGAAAATTATAACGGCGGCTGAAAATCTTCGCTAAATTTAACTCCGCAAAATATTATCTTTCCAACGAGCATCGTTCAGCACACGTACGCCCTCGCTAGTACGTCGGTAGTGAGGGCGCGATCTACATTCACAATAGCGCCTTTTTCGTAAGCAAACGGTTTACGTCAGAATGTTACACCGCCAGGCGCAATGGGCGTTCGGATCTTCGTCTTCGGCTCCGGATAAATTCCGCGCTATTTCAAGCGCGAGCACGGGCGTTCGATGTAATTCTGATGATTTTTCCCCCGACTTTCTTTGGACTTTTTTAACGCGAAAGCAGCGAAGATTTATGCGGCAGTTAAAAATCCACCGTATAAATATATTACCGCCGGAGCAAATTTCCCGAGTGTACATTAATCTGAATTTTTGTCCGCGTCATCGTGACCTTTCTATAATACGTAATCTACAGACGCACTTTATCATGTAATTCTCCGTTCGCACGGCAAATACGGATAAATTTTTCAGATTGCACCAGCGGAACTAACTTTGTGCATTTTAAGCGGAATACAATACTGCACGATAAATTTGTATGATTGAACGTTCAATAAGAACGTTCAATAAGTCTAAGTAAATGTCCTAATCTCTTTCAAGGCGTTTCAATAATTAGTTCCTTAATGGCTAAACTAATTTATTTCATTTTATATGGAACTAACTTTGCGCATGGGTCGTCGTGCGACAGCTGTCTTAAGTCTTCCTGGATGTTATGCTCGGGGACTCGAACCGGTATTAGTCTGTCCCTAACCCGTGAGTAGATACGGTGCATTTCGGTTAAACTCGGCAGAGCACCCAGCGACTGGCTAAGCTTTCCGATAAACTCGTCAGCCGTTTGAATCGACTGTACGGTATCAGTTTCAATTTACCGTCGGCTGTAGCGCACAGTTCCTTTCAGCAAAGGTGGACAAGCATCTCACGCGCTCGTGTGCACACCACTATCGGAGAAACGAAACTGACGGTGTCGTGGATGTGTATGAGTGTGTATATGTGTGTATGAACATTGATGTGCACGTGTCAAGTATACGCGCGTGTGCACTGTGCCGCTACGAAGGGACGCTTTATTAGACCGTGCAGGTCTGAAGCTCGGTCACGGGGTTGACGAGGAACGAAGTGGATGCGGAAACACGGGCGGAGAGAGAAAGAGCGTGTACGAGCGGATGGAAACGAGGGAGATGAAAGGGAGCGAAACGTGCGCGCGGAACACAAGGGGCCGCCGGGAACAGGTCGGGGAAATGGGGGAGGCGAGGGTGAGCCGGGAATTGATGAAGCGACGAAGAAGGGAACGCGTTGGAGTTGGTGGTTTTAGAGGAGAAGGCCGCGTTAGACGGGACAACCCGAGAGACATCCAGGGTCGATGTCTCTTCGAAAGGACCTTCCTGGATGAAAACAATGGACCCTACGTGCATCTATCGGCTTCCATTACGACGACGATTACGGTGTGACGCCGAGAGTTCCCGCTTGTTTATCGATGATTCGTTAAGTGACTGTTCCACCTCTTTCTCTTCACCCCTCTCTCTCTTATTATCCATTTCTCATCCCTAGTAACCTCGTCTCTATCTCCTTCCCTCCTTCTCTCTCTCTCTCTCTCTCTCTCTCTCTCTCTCTCTCTCTCTCTCGTTGCGATCGTTTAATGGAAGTCAACGAGGCCGAAGCCTCGAGGATAGGCCACACGAAGCTAGATATGGTTTTCCTCGGTGTTATTGGCCGATAATCCGCTGGTATCGACGGACGTGGAATTATACGGGCGTATACGTATATACAGTGTGCGCCCTACAGTGATATAGAGCGATATAACGTCGGACACATCGGCTGCAATGCCGCAACGGAACGGCACTGGCAGCGGAGCGGCGCACGTCAAACGGGAACCGAGCGCTCGCCATCCTACGACGGCCGTGTCCCACCAGGCCGCACGTCCGCGCGAATTAAACTTAACCACAATTAGCAGGACCCAAGGCTTCGTTCGCCGGCGCATATAACCGCGTGTAAATTGTAATAGCTACCCGACACCGCCAGAGCACCCGACGTCGACGACGCGCTAATGCGCGTGCAACGGCAGAGTGTATGTGCGCCCCGTCCGATGGCACGGAGGGGTATAAACGCACATACGGGATCGCGGACGTTGAATACAAGATCGGGCCATCGCGAGTCTATCGATCTACACGGTCAACAAGCCCCGTCATCGGGGAGAATCATGGTCGGGGAAGCCGATGAACCGAACGCCATGCAACGATGTACAAAGGACGGCGCTCGATAACTTATGTGCGAATACCCTTTGATCCTCTTGTAAATCGAGATTCAACTATCTCCCCACGCTCAATTTTCGTTTCCCTATATGAAAAGGATCTGGGTCATGCCGATTGCGCGTGATAGGCAAAGAAATTTAATTCTGCATTTTTATTAATCGTCGCACGCGCGTCGATTCGAGATTTTCTCGATGGCTTCAATATTCAAGATAAATAGAAATAAAATAAAGCTCACAATATTAATAATGCAAACAAAAAAATAGGAAAATAAGAAATAATTAATTATTAATTTTCAATTTGTTTCAGACTTAATTTTTTAATACCTACATGTTTATTAAACTGACATAGACACACTTCAGCACGATCGAATGTGGTTTATATTTACCTGCATTTTAATTTTAAACTAATAATACATAGTTATTGTTATTTGTTGGAATTGACTGGAACAATAAAATCAGAAATACAGCCATTTATTAGCAGTCAACTATAGGACTATAAATATACGTATTTTTATTTTTTATTTTTCCTATTTTTTTTCTCTATGCGAATTTTAATTTTAAGCTGGTACAGCTATTTCTATTTGTAAATCAACTGGAGTAACAAAATCGGAAATAGAGTAATTAATTAGCAAAAAGATAGTAATTTTTATATTAGTTGCATTTGATTGTATTGAAGTGGTTGTGCCAACTTAATAGACATAATACTTATCTGAAAAGATGCGAAATTTTTTTATGCTTCAATTCTGTATATACTTTATTGTACATATATTTCAGTTTCTCAGATATCGACTGATAGTGGCTTCAATGGTATAGATAACATAATTCGAGTACATATTTATATTAATTTACATAATAAATATTTTATATATTTATAACTATTATTAAATGCATGAAAATTAGTGCTAAACATGCTAAATATTAATATACATATATTCTGATCGTATATACATAGTCATGTCTAAAAAAAGTAAAGCTGCTTCACTTTTAAATATAAACTACATAGAAAACATTTCACATTTCTTGTGTATAAAAATAAAAGATGTTAAATCGTGTTGCTCGTTCTTTCTATATATGAAAACGGGAAACATTAACCCTTTGATGCGCGGCATATTTACAATACGCAACTACCTTTTTAATCCCTTTTTGCCCTCAATCTGCTTGATGCTCTTGTTTGACTACTGGCTTTCTGTATATTCGCTGACTACTAACAAATGTAGAAAGAATTTCATTGTATTTCTGCATACTGTAGAAAATAACAATTGTTTGCATTGCTTTACCGACATAAGACTACTTCATATTATATATATATATATATATATATATATATATATATATATATATATATATATCAAAAAATTTCAGCTCTGCTAGATATAAAATTATTTGATAAGCACGTAATGTTGTTTATGTGTCTGAATATATACAAAGCATATTAAACTTTCTTCTTTATTCATTACATACACATTTTAATTATAAATTTCGATACGCTTGGTAAAATAAACCGTGATACGAATCCTTTCTTTAAAATTTATTTCTAAATAATTTTCTAAATTTATTCCTTCTGTTTTAAATAATTATATAAATTGCAAACGGGAAGGTATTGAAATATTGATTGTAATTATAAAGATATACAAAATATCCATTTGCATAAAAATAACATTTACGGAATCTAAACTTCTGATCGATATTCTCCTGGTTTCATTAATATTTACGATATATACTGATCACAATTCAGTATCCGCTGCGTATCTAATTTCCGTTATATATATTCCCAGCCTGTGGCAATAACTTTCGCGTGATATCTATGTTACGCAGCCGTCGCCGTACAGCCATTTGCAAAACATTAATTGATCGGTGGCAAGTCATAAATTTCGTGCTAATGCTATCTAGAGTGCATTTCATTAAAGTATTCTCTATTCCATTGTTTATAATATTACAAGTATATCCCAGCGTGACAAAATTTATTACTATTACGTTAATTACTAATATCTAATCATCAATTACCAATGTCTAATCATTAATTACTAATATCGAATTGGAATTATATTAATGGAATAAAGGCACAAAATGCAAATTGTAGAAATCGTTTTTTTAAATTAAAATCATTTTAATGATATATTTTAATCATTTTAATGATATATGAATATATGCATTTTGCTTCAAAACCTTCATATTTTTAACGAGTTTAAATTTCGCTATTAAAACAAGGTA